>NC_136483.1:97123117-97133117 GCF_053919585.1 Euprymna scolopes | reverse complement strand
CAAAATAACTAGATTCGGCATTAAATAACCTGAAAAGGGTTGATATGCCGTAAAACAAAAACTACCAACCATCTAGCACCTATTACTATTACATTATTTTACTACTGCTAAAATGCATATAAAAAATGATAATGATCAAACACTCTATATATACATTATAAATGTTTATGTTGTTTTAGTAAAATATGGTGTTCAGTTATATATCACTCTATAAACTCAATTTTGTTAAGAAGCTCAATATCACAAATAAAAAAAAACAGCATATATAAATCCCATTCACTCTCGAAGCATATCATATAATTGTATTTAACGAAAAATAAAACAACAAACGACAAGAACTCGTATCATGTTGTTTGCAAGAACAGGATTATTTATTATTCTGCCTAAAACCCGACTAAGTAAATTTAAGTTAAAAAAAAAAACACTCTGCATTTAACAGATATTGATATACAGAATAATGAAAAACAAATAAATAAAAATATAAAGATACAATTATTTAGAATATAAATAATAAATTGACTAAGTGTATTAGTGACAAAACATGATTGCTCATGAATTCATGTAAATATAATAGAAATGATAGAGCCACCTGATCTTTAATCACTTGCAAAAAATTCATAAGATATTAATAAACAAATATCGTACAGTTCATTGTTTTGTTTAGCCTATATTGAATTATTGTAAATTGTTTATTTAATTATAGTCTAACGGAAATCAGAAATGGTATTTATTAGAAATATGATATAACAATTTATAAGTTTCCATGAATTTGGCAAGCATATAATTAAACATATGTATGTATATGTATATATATATATATATATGTGTGTGTGTGTGTGTGTGTGTTTGTATATATATACATATATATATATATGCGTGTTTATGTGTGAATGATTATATATGTATGTTTGTATATGCTAAGTTAACATGCATAAATATATTTGCGTTTACAAATACAAGCATATCTTAAACACTGGGGAACTAACCATAAAAAAATCCAATTAATTAAACCCCCTTTGATTAGACCGAGTAACTAGTAAGGTATGCAGAAACACAAGCCCTTAGATAGGATATAATTTCTACTTAAATATACATATACACTAAACTCAAATATTTTGATTTATAAGATATAAAATCATGCTTTCAAATATATATATATATATATATATATGTATATATACATACGTATACACCTTATTAATATAAGTGATTATCATAAATCTTACCGTATAGCGGAAAACGTAAAAAGTTAGTTAAGTATTTTCAACCGATGTAAACAATTTTAGGGTATAACTTTATCAAATTACAAAAAGTAAATATTAGATAAATAAAGTAATAAACATAAGTATTATTATAGTAACTTCGTTGTAAAATTAAAAAGAAAACAAACAACTTTAATGCTTATGCTGTTAAAACAGTTCTAGCTTTACATCATGAACATAGGTGGAATAAACACACAATATTAAGTCTTCTATGAATTTCCTCTTGCAACAATATATTTTTATGCATTTTTCCTATTTAAGCAATATATTCTTTTTATTTTTCTGAAGAGTAAATGTACGAAAAAGTATTGACATAATAACTGTGTCGGTTCTGTTTAACAAAATGGATCTGTAAATATGTACCCACATTTGTACTTGCTGAGCAGCTGTACTTTTTACGAAAATATAATTGCTACAAAATTTAATTTTACTACGTCTAAAGGTTTCAAACCTATTATTTAACGGGCTCAACACAAAATACGATGATTCATATGTCCATATATAATAATTATTACCCTCTAGACTGAATACCGTAAATTTGCAACAAGAGATGGATGCCACACACAAATGTATTATGACTACATTATTAGTCACTCTCTTATGTAAATTTAGAATGCAATTTTAGACATATTTAGTCGTTATAATAAAATCCCACATTGTATCTTAGGAGAAAAAATCTCAATCTCCCCATCTTTAGAGAGAGTATTTACTACTTTTCCCTCTAAATCTAAAGTCGTCATACTGCCAACAGTCAACACCAGTAACTAATATACACATTATACATATACCCCACGTCTACCTTTGCAACTGGCTAATAAACTCACACACAAATCATTAACTTGACCTTTTCCAGATACAAAAGTATTGAGTTCTCTAGTTCCGGCAATTCTTATTGGAGTTGACGACTCGCTTATTTGGGAATACATATCGTCTTAAATAAACGTACACGCTAGACCTTAAAAACATGGCCGCTCTACCTGAAATAATTTTATCCTGAAACAAAACAATGTTTACTTTTATTTTCTAAATACAATACTTCGTTTACAATATTAATATTTATTACACCTTTTTCTGCATAAACAAACAGGCATGTAAGCAGGAACTCGGAGGTTTTGTTGACCAGCGACCGCAAAACTATAGAAGAAAATAAACACATAGATAGAGTGAGAGACTGAGAGAAAGAAAAGGAGAGGGAGAGAAAGGAACATCTTCATCATCGTAGCACATTCTTTATGCTTAACAAGTATACACGGAGATAGATAGAGAGAGAGGGGGAATGATTGGGGCAGATCTAGAAAGAGAAAAAGCGTCGTCTTCAGCGTAGCCGTGCTAGACATTTGAACACATTTTATTTGGTAAAGGGAGTACACACGGAGATAGAGAGAGAGAGGGGGGGTAGAGAGAGTGAGAAAGTGAGAGGGGGAAACAGAAAGGGAGAGGAGCCTCGTCATCATCCTAGCCGTATAAAACTTTTGAACTCATTTTATTTAATTAAGCAAGTATACAGGGAGATAGAGACGGAGAGAAAGGAAGAGAGAAGGAGAGAGAGAGAGAGAAGGAGGAGAGTCGTCATCATTGTAGCTGTTCTATACTTTTGAACTGGTTTTATTTAATGTATACACGGAGATAGGTGGATAGAGAGTGATAAAGAGGGAGACATATAGACAGGGAGAAAATGAAAGAGAGAGATGGAGAGAGGATAGAGAGATATAGAGAGAGGGCGGGATATAAAGAGAAAGAGAGAGAGAGAGAGAGAGAGGTAAAGAAGCGTGGTCATGATCGAAGCCGTGCTAAAATTTTGTAATCATTTTATTTTATTTGCAAAGTCATTCACCTATCCCAGTACGTTTTAAAGTCATTATTTCGATGGCCCGTAGCGTCATAAATTCACCGTGGGGTAGGCGACTAAAGTGTTTTCTTTCTCTTCACAGCCTTTTCTTCTTAGCGTTACACGCCCGAGCCTGGCTACTGCGGGTAATTTTTATGTGCTTGTAAGGGTACTTGATGCTATTTTCATTTTTTAGAGGGTCTCTGTTTTTTCTTTATTTTCCGAGAGCTGTCACGACCAAAAACCAATATTACATGTTTATTATTTTAACCTCAAATAGGTCACAAATGTGTTTTTAATTTTGATGTATATATATATATCGAAAAATATTTGTGTGTACTTTGAAAACTAATGTCAAATGTATTTTTATTTTTAAACGCAAATAGTTCACAAACTTTAATCTTTCTTTTGCATAATTTTCAACAATTTTAGATTCTTATATGTCTATATATGGAAAAATGTCTGTGAAAAATATTTATTTCCAAATTACAAAACAGTATCTGTTTTTGTGTAAAATTGAAATTTAAGAAGGTTTATATTGTTTCAAATTAATAGTGATTTATTTATATTGTTTATGATGTAAATAAAATTCTGTATATATTGTTTAATATTAATAATAATTGTTATTATTTAAAGAAAAGGTTGTGTTTATAGTGTTCCATTTATCAATACCTTTTACGTGTTTACATAGTAACGTAAAAGTGACTACATGAATTTAGTTCGTTTTAAGTGATGGAGGGTTCGAAGGTATTTTGCAACCTAAACTCAAGTCTAAATACCATGCCCTGAACTATACCCTACCCGCCAGATTAATACACGCGGGCCGACAAAAACTGAAATCAACAAATTTTGTTGTTCGTTCATAATACTTGCGCGTAGGAACCCGAACAGTGATTACCAAAGGTATATTTCTGGCAATTTGTTGGACAAGCACACCCTCACCCAAAAAAGGAGGTCTATTCCGAAAGCCGTTCTTAACATATGAAGGTGCGTGTGATTATTCCAAAATCCATTATTAATGTGAGGAGGTCGGTAGTTGAGCTACAGCAACGACAACAACAAACACCCTACTTCAATATTTTATGCGGAAGGCATGCTAACATCGGGCATTTCCGGTTAACAGGCCATGCTAGTTATAAATATAATGCATTATATACGATTAAATTATATTCGTAATTCAGTAAAATATATTTGAAAAGATAGGAACTTCGTAGTTTATATCTTGTCTGAATTTTATTTGGTGAATTGAATAGAAATTATTTTAATACAGATGTTCCATTACTTTTCAGACACAACTGGTATAACGAAAACTCCATCAAGTAAAAATGGAAAGAGGATAAGAAGAAAATTTTTCTGAAAGAAAAACATAATTTGTACGAGACTGATATCCACTAAAAAAATTGCGTTCGCAGTTAGCAATTGATATATGAACTCAAGTAAATAATTTATTTATGTTTACCATATATATATATATATATATATATATATATATATATATATATATATATATATGTATAGATGCAATATGTTTTGAAGAACAATGCTACACTTTGAAAATGAAAAAAACTCTCCATGCATATTTCTAAAATATAAAATATACGTCAGAAAGATTATATTTTAAAAAAAAGAAAGAAAATATATCTTTAACGGATGAAAATATTTGACGAACTTCATGGTCGCCATCTTGTCCATATTTATGGGCGCCATATTCGTTTCTTTTTTCTTTGTAACTATTTTTGAAATATATATGTGTGTAAGTCTTTTCCATTATACATATGAATATATATATATATATATATATATATATATATATATATATATATATATATATATATATATATATACATATTTTAACTCCCGAGATGTTTCCTGAAATTATATTCGCTATGAAAAACTTACAAAATTTATGAGCACTAACACAAGTTAGATTTTTTTTTGTTTGGAATCATATTACTTAAACTTTGTACGTAAATAGATATGTAAATGTAAATACATATAAAACACAACTATTTTTTAAATAGTATATCGGATGTTTGCTTTATTTAAATTTACTTTGTAAGAGACGTTCTTCTTGTTAAGAAATCAGCTGAGGTAATCGTTGAGTTAAACTTTAATCGTAGTATATAACTATATATATATATATATATATACTACGATTAAAGTTAAACTTTAATCGTAGTATATAACTATATATATATACATATATATATATATACTACGATTAAAGTTTAACTCAACGATATATATATATATATATATATATATATATATATATATATATATATATATATAGTGTGCCCCCCCAAAACGGGTCCCAACTCTAATTAGGCCCCGTTTCTTAGTGTTTTGTCCGAATGAAATAAAACTTTGGTCATAACAAGTTAATTATATTCAAAACATAACATCAAAACACTAGGGACTTTAGCCTTTTTTCTCTCCGTTGACTGTAAAAGGCTCAGAAAAAACAATTGAATGTCCTCTGTTTTTTTGGGGTCACCTTGTATATTTAGCATGGGCACCCGGCGTTGTCCGTATCGAGTGGGCATTCCATTTGGAAGTTTCTGCTGTACTAAGGATATTAATCTTTTTTATCGTGGGCAACATCGATACACCCACAACAATTTCCAAACTAAAAAAAAAAAACGGATAAAAATATGTAAATTTAATCGCCAAAAAAGAAGTACGTGATACCTTCCCAGCTAGGTATTTCGACAGAAGAGATACTAAGAAAATAATCTCTTCTTCCGGGTGTTGAGCATTTCTTCTTGTCCGTGCCCTTACAAATTTAACCACCGCCCAAAATAAAATAAAATAAAATTAATTGAATCAAAACAACTTTTCTTTCAATACTAATAGCAGCGAGTGCTCGAACGACCGCAAAAAAAAATAGTCGCGTAAGAAGGCTAGAACCGTAAGGCGAAAGAAGGAAAAGGTAATTTGTAAAAGATTTTGTCAACTCTTCCACCCACGACTTATGACGTTATGACCCTGAAAAAATAACGTTTATAAGCATTAACGCGTGAGTGACATGCGAAAAATTTGAGAACAAAAATGAATTCCTTTTACTTCCTTTATTTTGTGAAAACACTTTTTTCACTGACTTTTTATCGTGAATAAAAGAAAATTTTCGCTTTGTATTTTTGGGAGCTGGAGTCTAAAACTGTGCCTTAAGTTTCAATTTCCGAACGGTCAAAGATTGTGTATAGCAATTTAAAGAATAACGAGTGGATCATGCATGGTCGCGCGTTAATACACAGTGAAAGAGGCATAAAAATGACTAAATTCAGCATTGCCCCCCCCATTTAGCCGCAAGTCATAAATCCTGATAAAAAATGAACAAACGGTGCAGTTTAAGGCATTAACATAAATTTTAGTTTTGCATCATGCAAAAAGAGAAATGACTGAGTCGATCATTTGCACTCTTACCATTTAGCCCAAAGGTCTTAACATATTTATATTTGAGTTTAGCACCATGCAAAACTGCTAAATAGTCTTACATAGAAAATTTTAAACAAATATGACAAAATTGTTACAAAATGGAGTGTTTTTATTTGTTCTAAAATAACCCTAGAGTTATCGCGCAGTGTAGAAAAACAAAATTATATAGAAACATTTAGTTCAAACATTTCAGAAGGTTTTATAAAAATCCAAGGAATCAATATTTTTTAATAATTAAAACAAAATGTCAATTTTAGCCATTTTAACCCGAAAGGTACCCCTAGGGGTAAACCGAAGTCCTCCTGGAAAATCCGTTCTGTTACTTATTTACGCATATCATTTATAATGTTTCTCCAAAATTTTAAAAATAATTCCGAGGCGTAATTATTGAGAAAACTGGAGTTAGACGAACGGACGAACGGACAAGCGTGAATGTACAGGCCCACTCTCCTTTTGTCGGGTGACCAATAAAAACAATTAACTGAGATCCTTTCAGGGTATTTGCAAGTTTTTTTGTTTTTTTTTACTATTTTTAAATAACGCAAAATATATTAGTCTACACGGAAAAGTTATGAAAAATGGACGCCGAAAAAATAATTCGGTATAAATTAAATACATTATCAATATATTCGTTATTAATCGTAGATTACATAACAATCTTGAAGAAAACACTTATAATAATTTACTTGTTAGAAAAAGTAACTTAAATACAGCTATTTAGTATATTATTTTTTTAATGTAATATGCAAATGATGCTGCCTGTTAATTGTATATTTTGCAAGAATAATATTATACATAGAAATAAATGATATAGTAAAGCAATAAATCTTTGTATATATTAATCAAATTATGAACAAACACACAAACAAACAGTCAGGAACAGAAATTCATATATAGAGATGTACATTACATCCATATATATATATATATATATATATTTGTATGTATATATATATATATATATATATATATATATATATATATATATATAGTAAGTTATAAAATATATATGGCGATTAAGCAACACTGAATATTCCACGTTTCATCCACTAGCATTCTTCAGGTAAGCTTGAAGAGTCTTAGAGTGGATAAAACGCGGAGTAGTCAGTGTAGCTTAATCGCGATATATATTTTATAACTTACTAACTAGTCCTTCATTCGTATTGAGCACTTTTGAAGTAAATACGTCAAGTTTACGCATGAATTTATAATTTCGTATATTAATTTTATGTGAGTAAATTAAGTAGTTATATATACATATATATATATATATATATATATATATATATATATATATATAGCCAGTAGAGTTTAGTATCCTAGAAGTACATCCAATGAAACAACATGTGTCTACCAAAATAGTGCTCAATGAGTGAACAGAGCAGGTATATTAATTTTATTTATACAAACATTAATGGCTACATATGTGCATACATGTTTCTGTAATCACCCACGTTGGGGGATTACGTCCTCAGGCCAAGAATCACCTTCAAAAGTTTTGAAGGTGATTCTTGGCCTGAGGACGTAATCCCCCAACGTGGGTGATTACAGAAACATGTATGCACATATGTAGCCATTAATGTTTGTATAAATAAAATTAATATATATATATATATATATATATATATATATATATATATATATATAGTAATGTATAACCCTCACTTTCACACACTCAAGACTGAACTGCTAAATGTGGCTTTAAACAAATCTCTATATAGCAATCAAGTAACACCCTGTTTTTTGTATCCTGTTCTTTTCTGAATATATATATATATATATATATATATATATATATATATATATATATATATACATATATATATATATATATATATATTCATTTTCACGCAGGTTTTTCGCTGTATCATTATGCAAAAATGTCGTAAGAGATGTCAGTTTTTTCAGATTGAGACTTCAAAGTCGAGCGCTATTTCTTTGCTAACTGTAACCATTAGCGTTAGGAATATAACCTCTGCCCCAACGCACCTTCTACCGACAAAAATAAAAATGATATACTTTTTCTTTGTTTATGTCTTATGATGCTGCCGGGATCCATAGTTTTATTATTTATGGAATAGCGTTCCTTTATCTTAAACTTCGCGTAAATCATGAAGAAGATACCGCGTAAAATTATTAAATAATATACATTAAGATATTATTATATTTAAATGTCGAAAATATGCGATTAAAGTGATTATCTTTATGCATATATACTCATTGTTTATAATCGCAACTCCATTAATAAAACACATAATAAGTGAATGCCCCACACTAGCCCCTTCCCCCCAAAATATAAAAATAGACACGATCAAGTAGTGAAAGCGATGCATTAGCAATTATGCAAACACATGAATTTTTAACACACAGACAAATGGTACAAACAGTAACCGACAGCAGTAATGTAAAACAAAGTCACAATATACTAAGGGACACGGATATACAAAAGGATAAACTCATACAAGAAAGAAGACCGAATGCCCTAATAATTAACAATATGGGGCAGTCCTGCCAGATAGTAGATTTTGCCGTGCCAGCAGACCACAAAGTTAAAATTAAGGAGAATGAGAATCGGAGCAAATACACGGAACTGGCCAAAGAGCTCAAAGGGATTTGGAGAATGAAGAAAGTAAAAATAACATCCTTAATAGAAGGAGCGCTAGGAACGATACTAAAAAACGTTGAAAAAAGAATGGGAGAAATAAGAATCAAAGGGATGACCTAGAAAATACAACGAATTTCAATAATGAAAACTGCAAAAATATTAAGGAAAGCCCTTTAAAGCGGACACTAACATTACACATAAACTACACACAAACTGGACACATAAACGGCTAAGGATGCAAAACACAGAGTACCGTCACATGAAATCATGAAAACTGAAACCGCGCAATTGAAGAAACGCATCCACCTTTTTTCCTGTGAGTGTCACCATGGACATGAATCACAGCAGGAAGGAGTGTCAAGGAGGAAAGGAAGATCAGGGAGAGAAAGCACTAGCCAGACCTCAACTGGAGATGCGGAAAAAAGGCTAAGACCTTGGGGGAATATTGCCACGCAAATTCCAGTGAAGACAAATCATCGCCACTAAGGGGAAATCAATGGTAAACGGTTGTTGCAATGATGCAAATTAATTTGCAAAGGCTGTCAAAATAGTTGGAGAGTACTGGAAATCTGTGGAGACTAGTTCTCACTCAGACCATCACAAGTTGTTCTCAAAGAGCAATCTTTGACAATGACTTGTGTGAATACTCCTGGTGAGTTTTATTATTAGGAGGACTCGCGTACCGGCGTTGCATTGTGGGTGTAGCGTAAATACAATTGTTGGTAAAAGGTAAGTTTGTTTTATTTCGTTCAATAAATTTCCGCATTTATCTTTCGGCATAATAAAAATACGCAAATATTTGGGAGTCAACCTATTCAATTTAGTTGGTAAAAATAAGTATGCTTTAGCTAATTCAATATGTTTCCG
>NC_136483.1:97080617-97120617 GCF_053919585.1 Euprymna scolopes | reverse complement strand
ATAAATAGCTCATATCATCAAAGGAAATGGTTTGGGCAAAATGTTTTATTATTTCATGGGATCATAACGAAGTTTTTCTGTTTAGTAATGTGCATATTCTATTTTATTTTGAATATTTTAAATATTTTTGCAGTAAACTTTATAAACACACACTTTTCCAAAATAATTTTCCACAGTACGCTTGATGTCATATTACAGTCTACAATGATTGTTGCCTCAAATTAATACATGTTAACATTAAAATTCCCAATTTGAATTATAACTTTACTTCATTGTCTTGCATTTTACCGTTGTGCATTTATATTTATTCCTTGGACACAACAACTCCATGCAGTATCAATTTCAATTTTGTTTTGTTAAGGTTTTCCTGCAAGCTTTAAAAAATTTTCCAGATAGGTGCTAATATAGCAAAATTTAGGGTTGTTTATAAACATAATTTTGGTAAAAAAGAATCATCTGCTGGTATGAGTAATTTAATAAAATTACATGGATTAAATAAAAAAAATTACATTTTTTGTATTCATTGTTGAATAATATATTTAAGTATTTTTTTTTTAATTTACTGAAATTAATTTCTATTTTTCATATTGAAAGTTTTTAACTGATTGGGATTGTTTCATAAATATTGATAATAATATTCAGAAAAAACGTTTATTTTACAGTATTATACAAGCTGTCATCGTTAAATATTTCAGAATGTAAGTAACGTTGTATTTGATAGGTAGGAAATTATGTGCTTGAAGGTGATATAAGATAGGTTTTATCTAAATATCTTCGGTTCGTATCAGTAACAAAAAGAAAAACAGGCACTTTTGGCCAAAGTTCACGCCTTACACAACATAAAATCACAAGTACATCTGATGAGTTTTATTACCACACCAGCTAAATGGCCCGATATATAAAAGCAACCATTGGTTTCTGATATGGAAAGTTGCGTTCAAGTTGAATATTTCTGTTTACAGAACAACTGAAGCAGTGTACATGACTTTTGCATTTTAAAATTAAATTCAGAACATATATATTTTTATTTATTTATTATTTTTAAAACAGTAATCTACGTACACGCGTGTTTCAAGGCCATTACCTCTCATCAGCGTAGTTTAACTGTTTCTAGGGATCGAACCTCAGACCATGTTCACCACAGTCCGGTGCCTTAACCGTTAGGCCATAATCCCTAGATTAATTATACTGTTTATTTTTATCGCTTATAAATTTAGATTTTGTTATTGTTGTTATTTTTCAAGCGATACATACGGTTAATATTGGCGCCGCCTCGGAGCTCATTTTTTTATTTACTTAGAAAGTCGCCCTTTTTAATGTGGACGTATATAACATTTTTATTTATTTATTATTTTTAAAACAGTAATCTGCGTACACGCGTGTTTCAAGGTTTTTACCTCTCATCAGCGTAGTTTAACTGTTTAAATATATATATATATATATATATATATATATATATATATATATATATATATACATGTATATATAAATATATAATCTTCTTTAGAAAATCAATATTGCATTCAATACGGTGATATATAGACTAATATGTACTGTGGGCTTAGTCACACGCGAATCTTCCTACTGGTGCATTAGGATGTGTTCTTCGTTAGAACATGCGACCAGACCAATCAAGTAGTTGAAAAATGGGCGGTTTCACTGATTTCGTTGAGACTCCCAATATGGGAGGGTGAAACATTCCTGAATCGTAATTCAGTCACAGGCAACGTTGTCTCATATATATATATATATATATATATATATATATATATATATATATATATATATATATATATGTGTGTGTGTGTGTGTGTGTGTGAGTGTATATATATGAATATATATATGGATGTGTGTATATATATATATGTATGTATATATATATGTGTGTATATATATATATATATATATATATATATATATATATATATATATATATATATATACTAAATCAAAGCGTGGATTCCATGAACAAAGCTTCTTTCTTAGAACTGCACGCTTGTGGAACTCTGTTCCGTCTGCCTGCTTCCCACCTGATTACAACTTGGATGTGTTCAAGTCCAACGTTAACAAATTCCTAATGAACCGTCCCCTTAAGTAAAAAATTCATCAAATCTCCACACCAACGTAATGTACTTGCAATAACCCTCATGCCTGAGTGGCTTCCGGCCCTTGATAAGTGGTGACCACTGTGTAAAAAAAAAAAAAAATTTTTGAAAATACCCGAATAAATGTTAGTCCTTGCTTACAGTGACTGATGGGTCTTAGGTGATCTTATTAAAAAATAAATAATTCTTGGAATAGATCTCACAATTACTCGAATATATTTATCGATTTTCTTAGTTATATTTTGAAAATGAAGTTTAAGCCACAAGCGAAAGCTAAACTTCGATTTCTTTAAATTGAGATCCGAGTGTATTTTACAAGTGCAAATCTACGTCGGAATAATTGCGTAAGTTAAGGATATTAATGTTCATTTTTCCTGTTGATCGCATTTCAATGTTATATATTATCTTGCTCGTGATATTTTCTCTGTTTTACTTGATTCCAAGAAAGAATGCATCTAGTTTAGTCGATTATCCAGCCTAATTCAATTACTTCGAGAGCTTACACTAATCCTTATTTGCGCTTGTGCGTAGTCATGCCGACAGAATAATATTTTTGCTAGAAATGGATGTTCCTGTTGCCTTTGGTAATGTAAACCAACTCTCCTGCTTTGATCCACTGTGTCCACTTCTCAAAATCTCATGCTATTTTTGTTAACTTTGAATAATACTTGCTTGCTACGGCCTTATTTTTTCTTACGAAAGATAAATGTCTTTTTAAATCTTGCTTACCTCGAAATGAGTTTATTGAACACCGATCTTATTTTCTTTGCAAACATAATTTCTGCGTCCAATAGGTATGTCTAGGTAAAGCGTTATTCTCTACTCCTGCAGAAACTGTTGAAGCATCGTATCTGTCGGCGTGCCTGATGCCTTTCTAAAAGTCCTCTTTAAGCTACCAACAAACCTATCCGTCTGTTCACTGGATGTTTTATTGTACTGCGGTGTCCTGATGTGCTTAACCTGATGTATATACCAGAATTATTTGAATTCATTAGATGTGATCTGCGTCCAATCATCCGTAACTACACAATCAACTATGGCGAAGCATGCAAAGAATTCGTGTAAAACATCTCGTGCAGCATGTAGTAGGTATTATATATTTCAGGAAGTCTGTTTTTTTAGTGTGGCTACCGATGACAATAAGAGCATTCAAGATATTCAAAATACCTGTCTTCGCTGTAATAGTTTCGCACTCATTCATTAATTGATTATAAATCGCAGACTACTAAAAAGTCAACAACCCCTTCTTTAAGTTCAATTCTGCCTTCAGGAAGTGTCGTGGATTTTGTCGGCGTCTAACTATTCAGCTGAATGTCGCCGCTTGTCATAAACAACCCGCGTTTCCTCCCAAGACACAACCTGGTCGAGAAACCGGTTATTCTTGTTTTGTAAAATAATGTACGATGATACTCCGTAACTGCGTCTCTCTTGGTTGTCGTTCAATTCCTGAGCTACCCATTTATCAAGTTTGTTGTAATTCCGATCTTTTTCAAGTGGTTGAAAATCGTCGTATACGCTACGTCTAATTAAAAAGCAAGTTAACGAATTGGCTTCGACTAAGGCTTTTGATCGTTATAAACATCTGATGCCTAACCACTACGCTCATTATCTTCAAGACTCGTTACCGCCGTGAAATTTCATAAACCACTATTGTGCTATGTGTTCAGTAGTAGTTCCTGTGCCAAACACTTCCTTTTTAGTTGCAACCTTTTTTATTTCGTTTAAATTAGTCTAATCTCCAATGTATGGTACCACATTTGTCAAGCTTAAACATAACATTTATTTAGCTAAAACAACTAGCAACAATTTTGTCCCACTACATAGCTATGCGTAAATATAAGAGTGGATTACGTAAAAATCTCCGTTTATAGTACTACCTCCCTGTAGAACTTTCTTCTGCCGATCTGCCTGCCAGCTGATTACAATATGGTCGGCTTCAAGTCTAATTTAAACAAGTTATTGTTTAGTCGTCTTCTTAAATAATCAAATTATACCAAAATAAATGAAACGAACCTGACAAGCAAGACATGTCTCCTTCTTATTAATAATCATTCTCCTTTAAGATAACGTAAAATACTATTTTCCCATGTTTAGAATATGTTTCTTTTTCGGCTTACTATGTCTTATTATCCAGTCAAATAACGAGCAAAGGCAAGAAGTAAAAAAAAAATATGAATATAACCTACATTTTTCCGCTAATAATATGTAACAATAGTAAGTGTTTACGGTCACATGTGTGGAATCCGCTTATAACTTACGAGACAGCAAAAATTAATTTCCATCATAAAACTATGGCTATTAACTCCGTTCAAATACGCATTTATTCTAATCGGCTGTTAATTGCTTGCCGATATGCATATTCCTCCCAGCAACGATGACAGATATAATCACATTACAAAATAGATATATCCAAATGATACGTCTATTTAATATACATGTTTATAAAGTTAAATTTAACATGAAACTGAAACGCATCTTAATGATGAAAATGTGGATGTAAACTAAGGTGTGACGTGCGGCCTAAAATACTATTTAATTTTTAGTGTGACAGACAAATGATTATGTACGCATTTAAGCTTACCTAAAAATAACAAAAAAAAATAGAATAGTTTTTTTTCAAACCAACACAATTTTTATTTAGAACATAAGCGTGAAAGAGTGACTTGCATGCGGGTTCACAGATAAACTCCCAGTTTAACTTGAATGTAAAGTAGATATTATATTCAAATAGCGAGTGTCTGTCTGCGTACAGGGGTTTGTCAGAAAAAACCTGAATATACACTTTTCTACAACTAAACGCTGACTAAATATTAAAATCACAATTTACTCGGTCAAAATATGATCTCATCATTATAGTGAGCCAACACTACATATAAAGAGAAACAGTGCACCTTCTAGAATTGATGTTACTTAAAGTAATAGCATGGTGCTGGATACTCCACCAGGCAAGGTGCTTTCCTGTCCTGGAATCTAGTCAGATCAATACACGCAATGCATAAAATAACATATTTGAGTGGCCTGTTGAGAGGAGAAACAACAAGTTTCAATACTTTAGTAAATCAGTGTTTGAAACGTAAAGGAAAACTTTAGGTGAATAATTCCAATATCTATGTATCTCATATAGAGATGAAGTGTATCTTTTTATTGCATTACCCCCAGACAAAAAGCAGCGCCAGTTTAAGGTAGGGGACTACTATCTTTGACGTAAATTGCATGGATACTATGTAGGGAGTTGAGCAACAAGCTGCCTGTTTACATTACACTTGAACTTCTTCATGTCAGTATAGCTGGGGAAACAGGAACCCGGAAGGGAATTTCAAGGTCCACCAGTTCTGGGGGAAAAAAAAACTATTAGTGTATAAAGCTTTCTAGCATCTAGGGATCTCTATTGTGTGGGGGAAGGACTTTGCTGCTTGTCGGGTTTGTCGCAGTTAATTACGTCGACGGGGTACACAGGATTGTATTTTGTTGGAGCAGCTACCATTAAGATACTTGTAAAACAGGCCGAGGTTAGAAGCATTTCATCGATGGGGCAGAGGTTTAAGATTAGCTGACAGTTCGGGATCTATTAGGCTATCGACTCTCTTTTGAACGCTGTCCAGAAGTAAGAAACAAGTAGCAAATCCACCGGCCCAAATGTGACAATAATAGCCCATACATGGTCGAATAGTGTCCTTCTAGAAATAAAGGATATTTTCAGGCGTAAGTAACTTTTTTAACAGGGTAGAGAGAGGGGCCCTTTGATTTTTGGGAACATCGACTGTAGAAAACTGAAAGGCTGTCACGAAAATGCCATTGAAGACGTAACATAAATATAAAATAAAGTTAAGCGTAACACAACAGAGAAATGCTACTTCAGACAGACGTAACGATTATAGCGTTAACCAATAAAACTCTGTAATTCCAAAAAAATCTATTCCACATTAAAATAACTAAAGATGACAAAAATGCTATGTAAATGTTAAGCCTAACAGACGAAGAAAAATGCTATTCCAGACGTAAGTATTTCTGAATTTTACTGTGACAGACCGACATACATGGTTTTCACACTCAAGTAGGGTAATATTACAAAACTGCTAAATTAAACTTAAACAGTACAAAACCGGAATACATATTATTTGAAAGTCAAGTGTTACACAATAACAAACATAATATTTCAGGCTATAGCGTGACAGACTGACAAACATGCTATTCCAGATTTAAGCTTGGAAATTTAAGGACATTTTTATTTCAAACTTGAGCAAGTTCTGCAAACGAAAATATCCTGTTAAACATTGATGTGACAGCTAAAAGTACTGTTTAAGGTATGAGTGTCACATCCTCAATAGTTCAGCAACTATAGTATCTTAAGGCGTTATAAAATTGATTAACATGTTATTTTAAAATTAAATGTCGCAAGTAAAACATTCTACTTCAGGTTTAAATGTGACAGACGAGCGGATATCCTATTTTACACCCAAACTTAATATATCATACATATTCTTATAATTAGTCTTCACAAAGCGACCAGCATTATGTTTTAAATATAAATGCTATTAAAGTACTAATTGTGACAAATGGAGGGGCGGCATAATTCTGTATCTTCAAGCTTAACAGTTCGACGACTATTTTTAACGTAGTGCTGACAAACCGACGAACATATTATTTTAAAATTAAGTATAACATAGGGTTGATAATACTACAGGGTGCCCCCTTTAAAGTAGCCAGAAAATGTAGGAGAGAGGAGGAACATTCTTTTATTGTTTAAATTACCTGTAGCATTGTTTAAATTACCTAAAGAGAGTCGCCAATCTGATAGGCCCTGAATTGGCATCTAAGCTTCAGCCTCTGTCCCATCGACGAAACGGTGCACACCTCTGCCTGTTCTACAAGTATTTTAATCGTGAATGCTCTGACGAACTGCAGACACTTGTGCCCCCCACGACGTAGACACCCTCGACAAACCTGACAGGCAGCTAAATCCCACCCCCACACAGTAGAGATCCCTGGATGTAAAAGATCTTTCTACTCCAGTAGTTTCTTCCCCAGAACCGCTTGACTCTGGAATTCCATTCCAGGTCCCTGCTTCCCTTACTGTACTGACATGCAGAAGTTAAAGTGTAACGTGAACCGACATCTTGTTGCCCAAATCCCAAATAGTGACCCAGTAGTTGCTGCCTCTGATAGTAGCCCCTACACCAAAGTGACAATGTGCCTTGTTTTAGATGAAAATGTAATAAAAAAACAAATAAAAATAAAAATAAAAAATGCTGGAAGTGCTCCTTGGTGACATCTATGCATTTCTGGGCACGTTTTACAACGTTTGCAGGTACTGCATGCAAATATTCTCCGGTGATTCCCATGATAGCATTGATAATTTTCTCGTTTAGTTGGTCTAGATTGTGAGGATTATTTGCATACATTTTTTTTTAAAGTCCTCCAAAGATAAAAAAAAATCACATGATGACAAGCCCGGGGAAGATGGTGACCATAACCCTTTGCTTATGGTTCTCTCTTCCGTAAACATATCACGAATTCGTGTTGGTGATCTGTGAGACGTGTAGCATGTAGCGGTATCTTGTTGGAAAAATAATTGCATTCTGTCTTGTGGAGTCAGTTGATCGGAAAAAGAAAACTTCGATAAATCGGGCTACTTTCAAGTGACCCAGCCTGTAATGAAACGTTAATGACTGAGCAGAATATAGAGATGTGTCTACTTAGTTTGCTTACCAACTGATGAAAGAATGATTTCAAACTAATGTGTTTCAGTCGTCATGTTCAGACAGTATGCTGACGGACAAAACCGCCAATAAGCATCCGAGGACACATCTAGAAAGTCTGTTACATTATTACCTACTGGCTTGGTTATACATAATCATAAAATGAGACTTAACATATACTAACCATGGATTAAAAAAAGTAGGAAATAGCAATCAAAATACAAATTTCTAATTTACCACGTCGTGAATTCGTTAATTCACTTTTTCCTTTGGTATTAATCACTAATGATTGAACAAGACTTAAAAACGTAAAAATATTTTATTGAGAAAATAAAAAAAATACAATATCAGGCGTGTCAAATTCTATTCGGAGTCTTTGAGATAGCAGACATATTATATTCAATTTACTTCTTCTAATTTTTATCTATATAGTAGTAGACAAAATATCTTTTTCTATCATTTTCTTTGTCTATCTTTCGATCTGCCTCCCGTGTTTCATATTTTTGTCATCGGGTTACTTTCATGAATTCCGAATGTGTAAGAATACTACGTTCAGATGAATACATCTACTAATCTAATTGAAATAATGCGAAAGTTGGGTTTATTATTCGGATACACTATATAGTATGGACTATGTAATCGAAATTAATTAAACGTTATACAATAGACGAAACAGCTTTTTTTCAAATACACCTTATATACAGGGTGTGTATATCTACATGTCCAACACCTGGACAACAATTGGTAACGCGGTCCTCATATTTCCTTCTCATCAGTCCATGTCGTCGTATCTCAGATTGGCGGCTGTTGAGTGGCGTGTAGTGAATCAAAATTATAGATAACCACACAAGAAAACTCAAAACACAGACACAAGAAACACAACAAAACTATGACACATTTTTTAGATTCCATTAACACACTGTGTGTGAGGCAATCGACCCTATGAACACCACATTTAAACCATCTGTTGAGACTTCTTTGTTGTCGTTTTACGTCAGCCCATCTCGGCCTCAAAAATATCTCCCGATTTCCTCAACACTGCAAGGACCCATCAAGTACCCTTAAACGGAAACTGTTGTCAGCTGTCGCAAACTCAAGACTGTCGGTAACCTGCTCTTTACCGCCGTAAACTGTGGAAAAATATACTGCAACTTCTAAAATAGTCTGTAGATTAATTGTAAATATATCGATTTCTATGGTCGCTACTGCCATCCTTGATTAACCATAAGAATACAGATGCCTTTGCGTGTATTTGTGAACCTCACTTCCCATAACTTTGTTTTCTTTATCGACTTTTTTGTTCTAGATGGTCTTATTGTTTTCTTCTAACACTTTTGAAGATAGCTTTAATATCAGATAGTGTATCGGTCGCTAATCAAACTAATTTGCATATCTATTTCCGAAAATATCGTTTTATTAATTAACTATATTTTTTAGTTTTGAAACTATTCCACTTTTATTTTTCGATATAATATACTTGCGTTTTGGAATTTTATTTTTCTTCCCGGATTCACTGTTTTAATTCACAGTTTTTATTTTAATCAATTTTTAACAAGTTTTAATTTATTTCTTAAATTAAGTGAAAAAAATGAATACTTCTGCTTTTTAATTCGTTTCGTCCACGTTAAAATAGATAACTACACTTTGTATCGATTATCGAAATTATTATGTGTGACTATTAATATAAATGGTAAAGATTTTGTTTTGCGTGTCCAATAAAGGTTCGAATGAATATTCTGCTGATTTAAAATAAGAAAAACGCACCGAACCATCGCAAAGCGATAGCAGGCAATCACAGACAGCTAGTATATGTATATTGACCAGTGTATTTGCTAGTATATGTATATTTGCCAGTGTATTTGGTATATTTCATTAATGCACACAATCTTAAAACACGGCTGAGCATTTTACTCCAATTTTAAGATGAATAAATATTTACATCTGCAAAGAATCATCATAGGGACTCAGAAGAAATGGAACAAAAAACTTAATTATTTGGTGAAGAATTCAGTTGTATAACCGTTGCAGACATCTCCTATTTTAGTCATTCGTGTTATCAAGGTGACCATAATAAGTTCCGTTAAAAATTGTAGACTTTTCAAATAGGTGTAATTAACGAAGGTTCATTCATATTTAACCGACCGAATTTACATTATCACTGCAGGTTCATATTCATACAGACTTTAACGCATTTTCATCCATAGTCGCACTTTCAAATCATACAGCGAGCTTTACTATCATTTTTCCATACATTAGGAAGGAAAGTAAATTTTACTAATATATTAGAATTAAATAAACAAAAAACAAACAAACTGCTTTAAGAGTAAGCAATATCGTTATTCGTACAGGGAACAAGTCAGCAAATTATGTTACCCGACACACGGTAATAATTAGAGCACTCTAGAAGTAAACCGGCCCATACAAGAGGTAAACACATACCATACAAATAACTATGACCACACAAAGTACTATAACCATTTAAATAACTATAAACACACAAATAACTATAAGCAATATATATATATATATATATATATATATATATATATATATATATATATATATATATATATATATATATATATACATCGGATATCAATAAGTGCTTGGTAATATTGAAACTATAGACAATGTTTTCTACGCCTATGACATCATGCTCAATGAAGAGTGGTAGATACATCGAAACATGTTCGATATATATATATATATATATATATATATATATATGTGTGTGTGTGTGTGTGTGTGTGTGTGTGTGTATCAATCTTTTACACATGACTTATACCACTCACTTCGTCCTGTTACATTTTAAGCGAACTTGTAAGATTGTAATCCCTAAATAAAATATAGTTTACGCTTCTGTTAAATACCTGAGAGCTCCACTTTTACCTGTGCTAAAACTATGATCATAAAAAAAAACTTTTTACGCATGCGTACAGAACCCTATTCAATATTATTGATTTTTCTGCGTAAATTTTCGCGCCAATAGACTTCTGTGCGAAAATCGGCAGCAATTAGATTCGAACATCGTACGCTGGCGCGCGGCGTAAGGTAAGCGGCCTTGGCGGCGGAGAGTTGCGGCTGCCTGACGCTTATTTAATTACACCTTCTGCTGTCTCATTTGATTAGCTTACATAAGCACCGCCTTTCCGTACGCACAAAATGTAATCGATCATTCGATTAGGAAAATATACGGAAAATTAAATAAGAAAATAAATTTAATAATTTTCTGGGTGATGTGCGGATTTTTGCGCGTGATCAGAGAATTCAAGGGTGAGAAGAAAAAAAAAGAAAAGAAAAGATGAAGAGGAGACGACTAAAAAGAAGAAATATATACGGCATATATAGTTAACATTTTCTTGTGAAGTGTTTCTTACCGCGAAAAGCAGACATTGATTACTGCTATTGAATTTGAATGATACGGGTAAAATTATAAGCGCTATTGAAGATTAATATCAGCTACACACCTTTGATGATGGTGATACCATGAAACTGCTGTCAGGTTTTAAATCTCGGTCCACTATGAGATTTGGAGCGCATAGCGTTTTTTACAGAGAGTAGATTACCATAGTAAGTCACGGTTATTATCATTAAACATGTATGTTGATATCTATTTTATTAGCGTTTCACAACGTATCAAATCTTAAAAGTTACTCAAGGATGAAGGTTAAATTAGTATATCGCTGCCAGCGGTACGACACTGTGATGATTAGTAACACTGGTAGTTATTGGACAGAATTTGATATTTAAGACGACTTTTTAACAATGATTATTTTACATTAGATTTGATTTAATAGTTTCTTCATCCATAATGCAAAACCTGGGAATTCCTTCCCTAGTCCCCACCTCTTCTTATTATACTACCACGCAGCAGATTAATATAGTGAAAACACGAATCTCGATGGTTTATCTCCCACTCTCTACTCTTATGCATTATTGCAAATATTAGACTCCTAAGTCCAAGTAGCATCGTACTGTCTTACAGAATAAGATTAAACAATAAAGTTACATTTCTACAGGTTTTTTTTTTTAATTTCATTTAACATTAATAGAAAACCACTTAATTTTTACACATCGTCACGAGGATGGAAGTTTTAGCAAAAAAAAAAAGTAAAAATTATTTAATCTGTACATTTTTTTAATCGGAATAACTCCGATAATTATATTTTATTATAGTAGCTGGGTGTAACAATAATGTCGTTTTTTACGTTAAATTTATAGAATACAAACGCCATTATTTTCGTACGAACCGAATATTTCAGATTTCAATAAAAAATACACTTCTTGCATGCTATGTATCAGCGTAAAACAAGACAAACAGGAAAACGAATTGATATTTATAATCACGTGACATGTTGGATGATGAGATTCGATATTTGCAAAAGTAATTTTTTTAAGAATATTCTCTAACGTATATAGTTTTATTTAGACGGTTTACATTTATACACGCGTTTCTTTAGGGGCAGGGAACTTCTACTTGACAACTCTTTAAACTTTAATTTTTATTTATTTATTTATTTATTTATTTTTTTGCAGCTTCTGGTTATTTTGAGTTCAACTTGGTTTGGAAATCTATCATAAAGTGACTTCTACCAAAGTAAACTCGTTCCTAAAGAATATACATTGCAAGTCTTTTTCTGGTCTATTATAGTTACCAAGGAAAGTGCTAGTTTGAACTTCAATCTATGGTTCCTCCCTTGCCAAACTTTCCCCAAAAACACTCCTCTAGCCACAACAACCATCGACAATTTCCACCACAGTCTATCTGTGCCAAATTCATAAGCACATTTTCTTTCCGAGAACTAATCTGCTGTGGAACACGATAAATGGAGCCTTCTATGCAATAAAGGCAGCGTTTGCAAAATGCAACTGATACGGTCAATTTACTTAACGAATCATTAAACGAATTAGACGCGTAAACTAGCCACATCGTGTGTACGATTTAATCCAAGTAGATTATATTTTTTTTGAGATATGTTAAGTGTTATGTCTACATGCATAACAAGAACATAACAATGTTTCGGTCGATATAGTATACAACCTTCTTCAAGTATATCTTGTCGAACTCGGGAATTAAGACGGAATTTCGAGCGGAACCTTTAATTTACTTCACGGGGATAGCGTTCTCTTGTTCCGTCAGCCATGATTGGAGAGAGTTCCTAAGTAATTCGCGAATGTATTTTTCGATCGCTCACACTGAGCATTGAATCTTTAAACTTCAGGAGAATATCACTTGGACAATTGATTTTTCCCATGACTCTAACCACTCTTAACAGACCTCATCAGGCGAAAATATAATTCCGTTAGAAATTCTGTCGAAATACCCGAGTTCGACAGAAACATTCCCGAGTTCGACAAGATACACCTGAAGGAAGTCGGAAGTGATATCGACCGAAACGTTGTTAAAGTCCCCCTCAAGATGAGAAAAATAGTTCGATGAATAATAATACAAATAACTAATCCTCATCTCAAAAATACAGAAACGTCAAAAACATAACATACTATTTTAAAGACAAGATTTGATGCATTATTGCCGAAATACCGCCTACTTTAACGCATACAGTTGTCGCCGGTTACATATGCCCAAAATTTTATTCAATTTATGAATGGCAAAATGTAGTCTTTGTAATAAACCATATATTTGTATAAAAAGTGTCTTTCTCTCTGTGAATTGTGTTCATTTGAATTTAGTCACTTCTTAGAATAACAGTCTATATATAAACTAGTCATAAGAGTATGAGATATCAATATTGCATTTCAAAATAAATTAATATTTTTTTTATTACATGGGTGAATGGAAAATGCAAAGGTATGTTCCATACTGTAAATGCTAATTGTAGGTATAAAGAAGTAATATTGGTAGTAACTTACCCATATATTACTTAGAGTACATAATACCATAATTCATAAAAATTACTTCAATAGTATAACATTTTACTAAGAGCATTGCTGCATATGTGGATGTTCTGGCAAAGTTTAAGTAACGAAACACATCTTCATTACAACTGAAAAAGTAGCGCCCCATTTTATAAAACAAACCCCTGCATATCGAGACACTAAATTTCAAGCAATCTTTCCCCTTCTTTTTCTTTTCTATTCTTTCTATTTTTAAACAATATTTTTTCTATTCAGTTTTCTGTTTCATTAAATAACTTGCTTCGAGTAAGACCAGAGGTAGATTTTCGACTGATGATGTCTGTTAGGAGTGAAACCGTAAAATTATTTTAGAGACTTATGTTAATTTTGTTTACCTAAATCGAATAAAATAATAATATATCTATGTTGTTTTGGTTTTAGCGATATGTTTTGAATGAATTCAACGAAAGTGCATTTTTACCTAAATGCGAGTTGGGAATAATTTTCCTTTTTAACCAATTGGGTACCCCCACATGGGGAGCGGTATATATATATATATATATATATATATATATATATATATATATATATATATATATATATTATTTTTAAATGTTATTATCCACTGACACGTGTTTCGTCGTCTACGACTCATCAGAGTGGTTGTATCTAGCGAGATTCGAAATCGGAACCCAACGGTAATGAGCCTAAACCCTTAGCCTGGACCATCTCGCCAGATGTCTGGATATATCGCGATTTACTTAGATGTTGTTTTGTTTTGGTTTTAGCGATATGTTTTGAATGAATTCAACGAAAGTCAATTTTTACCTAAATGTGAGTTGGGAATAATTTTCCCTTTTAACCAATTTGGTACCTCCACATGGGGAGCGGTATATATATATATATATATATATATATATATATATATATATATATATATATATATATATATATTATTTTTTAAATGTTATTATCTACTGACACGTGTTTCGTCGTCTACGACTCATCATTCCCAACTCGCATTGAGATACAGCCACTCTGATGAGTCGTAGACGACGAAACACGTGTCAGTGGATATAACATTTTAAAAATAATATATATATATATATATATATATATATATATATAACTACTGAATTTACTCACATAAATTTAATATACGAAAGTATAGATTTATGCGTAAATTTTAAGTATTTACTTCAAAAGTACTCAATACGTAGGTAGAGCTAGTTAGTAAGTTATAAAATGTATATGGCGATTAAGCTACACTGAATATTCCGCATCCACTCTATGATTGTTCAGGCTTATGTGCATAAGCCTGAAGAATCCTAGAGTGGATGAAACGCGGAATATTCAGTGTAGCTTAATCGCCATATACATTTTATAACTTACTATATATATATATATATATATATATATATATATATATATATATATAGAGAGAGAGAGAGAGAGAGAGAGAGAGAGAGGGGAGAGAGAGAATAAGATACACGTAATCTATATATCTATAAAAGTGAAAATGTTTTTCTGTGTGTGCACATTTCCCTACCAAATAACTCTGTCAATTGTTAGTCTACAGACTCGAAATTTCACATAAGGGACATTGAGATTTGGGGAAATCTTTAGATCGGTTTTCGGCACGAGAATTTGGCTGCCAAGGCGTAAAATTCCATGATTTGTGCCTTTGAAAACTCTACCAAACTCCTCCGCTAATTGTGGATCTAAACACTTGATAAATAGTGATAACATTTCTTAAATACACCGTGATGTTCGGCTGTATCAGAGTATACACTTTTGTTAAAATTTTATTGTTCCTTCTTCAATTGGATAATCCTATTCTCGTTTTTTTTTATATTAGCGAGAGCATTCCGGTACAAAACTCAATAGAAACACTCTCAGACAGATTAAATATATTTGTGTAAAATAAAAAAAAATGGTCCAAGCATTTCGTATTCCATAGGCAATGAACTGACACACATGGATGAAGTGCCGTTTATATATATATATATATATATATATATATATAAATATATATATATATATATGTGTGTGTGTGTGTGTGTGTAAGTATTTATGTATGGGTGTATGTATTACTAAAGAAATATGCGAGCATGAAAAGTAATATGGTTAAGTTTAAACATAGATAAGTAAAGGACTAGTTGTTAAAACTGGAAAAGAAAAAGACAAGATATTATAGTAAAATATATAATAAATTAAAATACTGCAGCATAAAGAATTGATTATATACTGTTATAAATTGAACTTTTTAAACATTCTTAATGCTGCAATATTTTAAATTATAAATTTATTATATTGTTACTAGATTTTCTCGTCCTTTCTTTTCCAGTTTTAACAATGAACCATTTAATTTTCCATGTTTAAGCTTAACCATATTATATTTTATGCTCGTTTTTTTTTCTATTGTAATCCAAGATTCTTCCTGGCTTAGAATACATTCACTTGTTCATTGATTAATTTCAGTTTTATTTTTTCCCCCAAACATAACATACACATATATTATAACAATGTACGGCACTCGTCTGCTTTCAATAAAATCCCCTCCTATTTCATTCTTCCATTCTCTCTGTTTTACTTGTCTCTTTTCGCTGAAGCGACGTGGTTACTATGGAAACCACCCATAAAAAACGTCGCTCAACTCTTTGTATGTTTTTACGATTTTGAACACCAGTAAATTCATTACAACTTTTGTTTTACTGAACGAAAAATGTTTTTTTCACAATATAGGTAAGGAGGTGATCGATACACTTTAATAATTGAAATCTGGTCGAAAATGAGTGGGCGGTGAACCTTGTAAAAAGTTCTAAATGACTAAAACTGTCACTTAACCATATATTTAAACATCGTTGTGTTTAAATTATATATATATATATATATATGTGTGTTTGTGTGTTTGTGTGTGTATGTGTGTGTATTGTTTTTAAAAGTGTACTTTCGTAAATAATTGAATTCATTCAAAAACGTATCGCAAAAGCAAAACAAATAACACACACACATACACACACACACACACACATATATATATATATAATAGGATTTACATAAAATATAATATATATATATATATATATATATATATATATATATATATAATAGGATTTGCTTCGAGTAAGACCAGAGGTATATTTTCAACTGCTGATGTCTGGTTAATGTGTAACCGTAGACTTATTTTAGAGACTTATGTTATTTTTGTTTACCTAAATCGAATAAAATAATATATATATATATATATATATATATATATATATATATATATATATATATATAAAGAGAGAGAGTGAGAGAGAGACGAAATTGGGCGAAACTCGAGTCTTGGACTTCCGGTTCGTTGACTGTCATGGCTCTTGTGAGCTCCGACGTTATTTGGCTGTGGAATTTATTATATATATATATATATATATATATATATATATATATATATATATATATATATATATATATGTAGCGTTCGTTTGTGTGTTTATGTGCAACACACACTATTAAACAGATCATGACAAATATTGGCATTACGATGGTCTCCCACCAAGGGATGGTGCACATTATTTTTCGAGGTTAAGGTCAAAGTTAAAAGTCATAGCCTCTGTATATATATATACTTTCCTGCAGTTCGCACCACTGGACCGCTCCTGACCAAACACGATGATGGTCTTTTACCTAGGGATATGCAGACCATTTTGCAAGGTCAAAGTCAAAGGTTAATATTAGGTGCGTCTCTTACAACATCAATTACAGTAATGGTGCCTGCGAAGCCGGTAGCAAAGTCCAGCACGAAGCACGGGTATCTTTGCTAGTGTAATATATTACAAGTTTACACTACATATATCTATGCAACATGTTCTTATTTTCTTTTTGTTCTATAGAGTAATATGACGTTTCGGCCGTTCCCCCAATTTAATGCGTCTTATTCAGTGATGACGTTTCACTCAAAGACACCTGAACGAGTTCGTGTTTAATTTCCCGACCAGCAATGGCGGATATTGGTCCGTTTCAACCGGTCCCATTATCTCACTACGTTTTCAATGCCAAAAGCCCTAATTTCCTCAAATCGCCTTTACAGCTTCCTGAAATGAAAAGATCGACTGTGAACATTAACACAAAACTGGGTCTTATTTATTTATTTATTTATTTATTGCGTTAAGGACACTTACAGTGGAACATGACTTTCGTTTTCTGCTTTTGTGTTGGACATTATTAAAAGCCCCACCGTTCAAAAGATGAACTGTTTGAAGACGTGGTGGGTCGTTAAACTCCTAGTTGGTATTCAATGGTCAAGCTTAAGTTATCTCGCCATCGCTAAAGTGGAACGACTTTTCATTGGAACTGTTTGCTAAGTCTGTTCATCGTTATCAAAGATGATTTGCTACATGATTTGCCATAAGATATTGCGAAGAATATTGGTCCCTTTACTGGGCTCGGAAAACCTGTAGTTTATATATCTATAAAAGTGAGAAAGTGCTTGTGAGGAAACATATAAACTATATACTCAACGGCTTTTTGATTTATAGACGCGGAATTTGGTATATAGAATATTCAGACATGTCACAAACTTTCTAATAGGTACTCATCCGGAAAGAACAATTGCTTGCTAAGAGGTAAAAATTGAAAAATTGGTACGTGGGTATCGTCGGATTTTTATGCTTTTGCTAAATATTTCAGGAATGCACACGCGTGAATGGTTCACATGTCAGATTCATTATGTGAGAATAAGTAGGTTTGAAAAACTTTTGAAAGATCGTGCCAAGCAGGATTGATAGTAATACTACTTGACTCGCTGTCTTCAAGTTTTGCTTTCGATCTCAGCTCGGGTATTTTCTTCGTTTTTTTACTTACAAGAAGTGGACTGTTTAGAAAGAACCATACTACTCGAAGGCACATGTTTCAATTTCTGTATGAATAAAAGAATAATATGTATGCGTATTTTACGACCGGGCAAAGCCGGATACATCTTCTAGTATCATATCTTTTTTAAACCACTCATTTATTAATGCAGGTTTTATTAGAGACCATTCTAGGATGGCTCCTCTTAGCAACATGCACAGCCCTACATAACATATGTAAAGCATTGTCTACCAATATCCAGCCACTGGCGCATCCTAATAATGTTATATCGCTGCTCTTGTTTTAAAAATACTTATGCAAAATGTACTCCATCGAATTAGTGTACATGGCGCACAGGAGACTTCTTGCCATGTACTGTGGAGATGAGCAATCACCTAAATTCTTAAATACAGTGCATACTGCTGTGATTTTCCAGGGTGATGGGGAGCAATGATCCTTAAGACAACGTTTAAACAGTTTGGTAAGTATGGCCGCCAGTTCTGCTTGAAGGTTTTTTTAGTACTATAGTTGGAATGCCATCAGGGCATTTACCGAAATCAAGTTGTTAGATTAGCTTGGCAACATCACGTACCAATATTTGTATATCACATAGCGTGTTTTCTGATACAGGAGGAAATATTGGGGGTTGGCGGTCTTGTTCGTAAAAGGAAAAATTAGCTGCAAAGTTCTTGGCAAAGGGTTAGGTTTGTCTGAAGCTGAAGAGATTACCTCAGGTCCATTGATGATAGTTGGCATAACTCACACGCTTCTGTTAAGGATACTGTTTGCTATTTGCCAAAACTGGTCGGAACCAAGCCGCTGATCAGCTACTTTGGATTGACGGACTAAACATATAACTCTCTTGCGTTCTTTATAACTTGCTTACAATGGTTGCTGGCAGTCCTGAAAGCGACTTTAGTCTCCATACATCTACTACGTTGGAAGATATGGAAAAAGTGATTTCTGTGCGCAATGGTAGCAGCACATTCTGGAGAGACTCTTCTATATAAAGTGTCCGATATGTTTAAAAATAAAAAAATAAATTACGCAGGTTGAATACGATTTTTATAGAAAAAATACTGTAATTCATATGGTAATTGAAAAAAAATTACTTTGCATGATTTAACATTTTTACTGCTCATATGTTTAATTTAATGTAGATGGACTAGTATATATATATATATATATATATATATATATATATATATATATATATATATATATATATATATATATAAATTACAATAAAATTTATCAAAATGATCCAAGATGATAAAATTAAACTTTATTATGATTATTAAAGAATTACTATTTATAAAGTTATCTTAGCCAGATGTAAAAGCTCGATAAAACCAAATAGGATATAGAGCTTATAATACGAGCAAACAGTTAATAACACATGTTAAAACACTTTGAAGTAGAGTTAAAAACATATTTAATCTGAAAAGGAAACGCTTGATAAGTGGATAGTCCTAAATCCTCGGAGTTTTGAAGAAATACTTTCCTTCTCACCGGAGGGTAAGAATTAGCAAAATGCGGGATCGGATTTTGCATGCAAAAGTATTTGATGAAACAACAAGTAAGTCAAAGATCTTACTTGATAAGAAAAAAGTGAAGCAGAGGGAAGATGGTGAAGAAAAAGGTGATTACACGTGAATGGATAGTCTGGTGAAAGATAAATAATTCAGTATATATAATATATATATATATATATATATATATATATATAAGTATATGAGTATTGGTGTGTATACCTATGTGTATGTACATATTAATGCATGAAATGAATAAAATTGAGCGTTTCGTATCCGACTTAAAATAAAGTGGAATTTGGAAGCGACAAGTTCCTTCTTTTTTCGAACGAAAAAATAGCCGTTGACTTACAGATGTTTTTACAGCGTCTCTCTTCATGAAGTTTTATATCCTTTGTTTTTGTTCTCTCTTGGAATAAATATTATCGTGTGACTTCAAAATATTAGACAGTAAAATGCGCGTTTCTTCATATATATTTACTGTACAATATGTGGGCATGAGTGCATGTGCGTACTTATATGTGTATGTATTTAAGACTGGCTTGGCACCTTCTCATTTGCTATATCTTCTCCTTCCTGCTTTTCGTTTCTCCTCTTCCCCTGTACACGTTCACTACACTGATGAGGACATTTAGCATTTTTTCATAATAATGTTTAGTATTCTTGCACGCCACTTAATAGAACAAAAGGAAATAAAACTTATAAACTGTTATCTTTTTCGTTTTCTTTTTTATGAAACCGTGCCCTCATGGTTTGCTCGACTAGCAAACTTGATAATGAATTGAAGAAGATAGCTGAGGGTATAATCTCTAAGCATATTCACCAAGATTCATTCATTTAATTCACCCCGTGTAGTTTTATATATTTTTTTGTTTCACCCCGCCTTTCGCCTCCATTTTCAATTATGTGTATATTGTTTTATTTTAATCGCTGCCGACGTAATCTCTTGACAAGTGTCAGACCAAAGGTACCTCGATATTGAGGAATTGAATGTAAAATGCAAAATTAAGCAATCTTTATTGATGAAAATTAATGTCTTTTAAAAAATGTCTTTTGAATATTATTAATTCTTACGTTCCACTAAATATATTTTTTTACATTTTCAAATTATTCATAATGATCAAAATGACAATAACGAACAATTTGAAAATGTAAACGAATTTTTTTTTGAATGTAAAAGAAATATAGAAAAATATTTTCTGCTAAACTTTTCAATTTCTTCGAAAACTATTTCCTTTAAACAAGATATTTTCTAAATTTCCAGATACATGCTTACAAGCAATTTGTAATTGTATTGTTGTTTTGTTTTTGTTCTGATAAAAATAGTTTATCTTTTAAAATCTATGGATTCAGTTTTATTTTTAGATTCTGTACTTGAACACGTGATAATATATACATTTTGTAAAGTACTCAATTGTATTTTCGTCAGTTCTATACACACACTCACACACACACACATATATACACACATACTTATATCATACATATATAGATATATAAACAGGTATATATTATACATGTCTTACATATATCAACATATATATATATTCGTATGCATATATATATGAAAGACGTGTTGCTTGTAAAAACGGGAAATTCTAGATTTACTGAGAAATATCTATTATATATTATATATATTATATATATATATATATATATATATATATATATATAATCAGTCCATAAATTACATGTCAAAAATATACTAATTTCATTTCAGTTCCACATCCACATTTGAATTAAAACGGCCATATTTATTCCAAAAATAATATAAATTACGTTATATATTTTTTAAACATATTACTTGTTCGTTTTTAAAAAGAAAAAAAAATGTGATCTTTTTCAGAACTTGTATAAAATCATAAATTTCAATGACATTTCTTGTTCTGAAATAGAACCAAGCCAGATTTCATAACAAGTATATGTTTAAATATTGCATCGGCATTTTATTTTCTTCAGTTTATTTATCTAGAAGTCTTACAATAAACGCAGAACGTTGATGGACATATAACTCCGTTTGTGCTTTTTGTAAAGCCCCCCCACACATACACACACACACTTACATATATGTGTGTGTGTAATTGGAACATGCCAAAATAATGGAATGCTTAAATACGCGTGTATTTTCAAAGATTGTAAGTATAGCTGACATTGTTTTTTTAATATAAGCTGTTTTCATGTCGATTGACGTCGATTGTTACGATCCGTAGATGCCAAGGATTCGTTATTATTTTAACAGCACAATATAATTTGATATTCATATCAATTAAATCAATGCACTACATTTTTCATATGCTCTAATAAAGCCGAATTCCCGTCTAGTTTATTAGTCTCTTCAAAATCTGTTAAATATACGAGGGGCGTGCAATAAGAAATGCCCCTGCACAACTTTCTATTGAAGTAGAGCAACGAAACTTGGCACAGTTATCAGTCTTTATATACATAGGAACCACTCAGAGTTATGTATTTCTCCCATCGTTTAATGCAGCTCTGGAGACCATTTTTGTAGAACACCCAGGTTGGTCCTCAAACTACGACGTGAGTTCAGAAATCAAGGCTGCATCATCTGGGAAACGCTTTCCTTTCAAAAACAACTTCATGGCTGGGAAGATGTGAAAGTCAGAGGGTGCAAGGTCAGAAGACTAGGGAGGATGTGGGAGGATCTCATAACCAAACGTCCGTGCTTCTGATCTGGCGACATGCGAGTTGTGGACTGGAGCGTTGTCCTGCAGGAGGAAGATACCTTTGCTTATTTTGCCCCGCCTCTTGATTTTGATAGCTTACCTTAATTTCCTCAAAATTGAAGCACAATAGGCTCCTGCAATTGTGGTACCCTTTGTCAGGAAATCTGTCATCACTACTCCGTCCTGATCCCAGAAGACTGTGAGCATGACCTTGCCAGCGGAGGGCTGCACCCTTGCCTTCTTTGAAGATTGTGAGTCCAAATGCTTCCGATGCATTGACTGGGCTTTGGTCTCTGGATCATAGAGATGAACCCAGGTTTCATCCTGTGTAATCAGTCTTTTGAAAAACTTTGACTCATCTTCTTGGCACATCTCCGAATTCATCCTCGAGCACTCGACGCGTTCTCGCTTCTGGAATGGTATGAACAACCTGGGAATTCATCAAGCAGACACCTTATGTATATGCAAATGGTTATGAATGAGAGTTTCCGCATACCCTGTACTAATCTTGACATCTTGGTCTACTTGGCGAATAGTAATGCGCCAATCTTCCAAAATGGCAGCCTCAACTTGACGGACAGATGCCACGTCAATGGCAGAAGGTGGGGGGCGACCAGGTCTGGAAGAGGTTTCCACAGATTTCCGCCATGTTTGAATTCACGATGCCAGCGTTTTACAAGGTCATATGATATGCTTGGAGAGAGTTAGCTAGCACGGACATGCGCACGTACACACATATATACTTAAAGAAACGTTCACATGTACACATACATCTCCGCCCTGGCTGCAGATATATGCTCGCGCGCGCGGCCGTTGGCTAACCCTCTCCAAGCAATTAACAACAAATAAAAACCAAATAAATAAACCGAATCATAGCCCCCACCCCGCCTCCAAACTTAAGCGAACACCCAACAGGTAAATACATACTTATCAAGAAATCATCTAACCAACGAGACGCCAAAAAACTTAAACATTAAGACTCGAATTTTAAAGCAACCCACCTCTTCCTACCCATACATATCCCCCTTCCCTCCAAGTATCCCTATGCCATCAACCACACCAGAAATGAACTTCCCAGACCCTCCCCCACAACCACCTAAGGTCCTTAAACTCCAAAACTAAAACATTATCGACATATCAAGCATCCCCTCCCATCTTTCCCACTTCCCTTCCTCTTTTTTCCGCTCTTCTCGCACCACTCCCCTGACATCATTCACTCTTTCATCCCATCATAACGAACATTTCTGTAAAAGTCTGAGAAAGCTACAGACGGCCAAATAAACGGCCGGGTAGCTGAAACAATAATGTAACTTAACAGAAAGATACGGTAATAAAAAATAAAACGCATATTTGCTCTACAACAGTATTGAGCACTTTCTTCAGTTTTTATTAATTTATATTTCTACTATATATATATATATATATATATATATATATATATATACATGCATACATACGTACACAAGGTGTATATATCCAGAGTTGCCAGGTCGGCTAATATATATATATATATATATATATATATATATATATATATATATGTGTGTGTGTGTGTGTGTGTGTGTGTGTGTGTGTGTGTGTGTTTATTACATGTTTAACCTCCCCGTTACTTTAGGAAGTACAATCTCGCTATCTAATCGACTATTGAAATTGATGCATTTTTGATCACATGTTGAACATCTACAAAATATTCGACTTCACTTCTGACGAACACTCCCAGGTTCGTTATCCTGTTCGCATATTTTACAAAAGATTCCATCAAGGAATACTCGTCACGGATGAGAGCGCCATTCCATCAGTGTAGAAAACGTACCGAAGCGTGATCTCGCGATAAGACGCGAGACTGATGAAAGGCTCCTATCTCGACGCTCGTTTTTTACGCGTTCATCTGCGTAAAGATAGCAGGCGAATTTTAAATGCTGATATCCAAACGCATTTGGCTATGCTATGGGAAAGCGGGCATTAAATTTACGGTAACAGATTCACCTTTTGGATGTTGATTGTTATCAGAACTACTGGTCCCACGTTGCAAGTTATTTTGAGAGATTTCTATTCTACTGAACTTTCCCCTTACGTCTGTATCAATGTGTAACTATCTTTCAATAGAATAACTCTACCTTTCTGGGCCTAGCCAGTTATCTATCTCGAACATACACACACAAACACACATGCATACACACACACGCACGCACACACACATATATATATAGTGTTATTCTTTATATAAATAGTCACGTTTACATAAAGATTAATAAAAACTATAATTTGCTCTCTTTTATTGAGCACTATAAACAACCCCTGTTGAAATTCAATTATTCTTAATTTTTGGATATATTTCTACCTTGAACATATCGTGTATATCGCGTATATTTAGATCGCATGCTTTCCTTTAGACAGATGTTTGAAAAAGCACAGTGTTTCTGTTTAATTATTTTATTTTTGCTCTTTTTTTTTAATTATCGCATTGTTTTATTTATTAATACTGTCGAAGCGCTGCGAATGGAACCCATGTGTTTTTTTTTCATTGCAAGCGCTTTCAACTGAGTCTTCCAGTCTTCCTCGGGCACTTATGTTGTTAAGCAAGAAAAAAGTGTTACTTTATAGTTTTTGTCTTAGTCACGTCAGAAAATAAGTTAACAGAAACACCCCGTGCTTTTTAATAACATCTGTTTCATTTTGTATCTATCTCTGCCTCTGTCTCTACTTCTGCCTCATCTCTGTCCCTCTCTCTCTCTCTCTCTCTCTCTCTCTCTCTCTCACTCTGGAACACCGATCCATGGTCAAGTAGTTAGAACTGCCGACTATCAACGCAATGCTTGTAGGTTCAATCTGCGACTAGGGAAAAGTTCTAGTCTATCCGCACTCATGTGTTGTGATACACCGAAACATTACTATATGTGGATGACTATATATTAAACCCCGCTCTTTGATTTGAGCACCGCATTAAATGTATCTCACCCTCTACTTATTTGGCTATAAAGCATGGCGCGCTGTTTTCTTGTTTGTTTTTAAACAAACTAGTAGCTCGAGCACTGTAAAGTGGTGGGCGAATGTTTATTTAATTGTGCAATAGTTAGAATTACTAACTCTCAGCGCGATGGTTGTCGGTTCAATACACGATTAGGGATGTTAGTCTAGTCGCACTGATGAATTGTGATACAACAAACAGTACTGTATATATATATATATATATATATATATATATATATATATATATATATATATGCATATATATATGCATATATATATATATATATACATATAACTGAATAAGTTTACGTAATACGCTTTAGATATATGTTTCGATTTAATTCAAATATGAGACGGTTTTTTTTATTAAGATTTATGCACAATTTACAAAGGTCGAATTGAAGAAAAAGAGGCTTCTTCAGGTACTTTTTCCATTCCACGTAATACATTTTCTAGCAGTGTTTCTGTAGAACATATATTTAATCCAAATGAAGTTGCTTAGTGATCTTGGACGAACTACAATGTTGCTGCACAATGTTCAAATGATTATACTAAATTTAAAATGATATCCCATTCTATATCGGTATATGCCTTACACAATTCATACAAATTTACAATATGGCCTCAATACGTTTCCTTTTTTTCTTAATTTTCATTATTTATCACATTTCTGCACCAGTCGTTTATCCACTTAATAAAATAGATAGATTCTCATTAACTTGAGACGCAATAAGATTCTTAAGGAGTCAGCTGCTTTCCATAACGACGTAATCGAAATCTAGATGCCGTTTTCTTACTCTCGTGTTGCCGTCTATTTGTGGGCCTGTGCTGCTGCGTTTTCGGCTCCATATTATCGACATAGCGCAGCTTTGGTATGATGTCTGATCTGTACTTGGGGGCATACTTATAATACAATTTTACTGCGTGTTACCATTTTACTGGAAACTTTGATAAATTGACGAACTATAAGTGTTTTGAAAAGACAACAAATTAAATTAATATAAATTACATATTAATTTAGAAAATATTCATCTTCAAATTGCACATGTCAGAATTACAACCAAATCAGCTAATTAATTTACTGATTCAACTAACTGTACTTGACTTTGCAAAATTTTAAAACGATTAACAGCCTGAAATTCATCTCTTGAAAAAAGTATTGTTTCGATGTACAAAAATACTGTTCAAGAAAATGTACCTAATTATTTCGTCGTAAAGCACGTTAAAAATGAATTTAAACCTAATCGTACAGACGCAAATGATGCTGAAAGTTCAGCTCGCCTAAATTCAGCAGTTGTCACAGAATACATACAAAACACGTACGCGAACTCATTTTGGTCAATCATAAATTGAAGATGTAAAGAATGGCAAGGGGTTGTAGATATCATATAGTAATTTACCAATTCTATTCTCAATATGAAAGCTGTGTTTAATGTGAGTAGCACATTTTTTTAAATGAGATGAAAACTAACAATGCCTTGAAACTTGTGAACGTTGTTTGCCACTATTTCAAGACAACACAAAGAAGATATTGCACCAAAATGCGACAGTTGATGAAACACTGGCCCGACATGTTCTTTCCCGAAACATAATACTAGTCAGTCCACTGAAGCGGCGGCGGAAGAAATGAATTTATTCTTAAGGGAACAAGACTTTGTTTCTGTTTTTCAGATGCGCGTAGATATGCCATTCAATAACGGTATGTGACTGACACAATTTATACTAATTTACAATATATTTTTCAATACTCTTTTTCATTTTAATTGTTTATCACATTTCCGCACCATTCGTCTGCCCTCCTTAATAAAACAGATAGTATCTAATAGTTGTCATATGAGATATAGTTTTAAAATAAAAATATGTTGCCAACAACATATATTGATTTATTCATAGAAACAGTAGTTAATTTTGATAAGAAAGAATCTTGAATAAATATTATATAGTTTTACTAGCAAGGTCACCCGGCGTTGCTCGGGATCGTATAAGACAATGAGAAAAATTGGAACATGCCTGTTATTCTTAGGATAGAGGAATTTTTGATGTCTATGTATCATTTGCCATCTTGAGCAAATGAATATTTTATCTACCCTAGTGCGGGGATTATATGTGTGAAATGATTGCACCTTTCCTAGGAAATGACATTTACAGCACGTATATGGAAAAAAAGAATTCCTTGCCTAGGGCGGGTAATGTACAACACATAGTAAAAATAATTTACATAATTTTCTGTTGTGCTAACATTTCTGTATGTCATACGTAAGAGTTTGCTTGTTTTTACGTCAGAGTACTATAGGGAAGACGCACCTAATTTCTAATATAAATATCATACTACTCGAATACATTACAAGATTTTCGGTTTTGATAACTTATGTACGTCACAGGTAATGTGTTCTTTGTTTTTCATATGGGTATTATACTGTACCAGTACCTTATTTCCGGTGTAAGATACCGTGCAAGTATTTTTTTTCTAATTTAAAAATGAAAGACCTCAATAGAAGAAAAGGTGTTTGCACAAAACCAGTGCGCCACGATAAAAGCCGAGGGAAACATAAATTTTACTTCACATTGCTTTTACATCGAACATATTTTAAAGGTCTTACCCAGGTGATTGCGAACTGTTTGCAGATCTTAAATGTATGTCCTAGATAAAGAGATTTCAGTCTGTTGATGAAGTTATATAATGAGCTGAGGCACTAGGAAAAAAAAGACATAGCATTGTTACATAAACAGTGAAATCCAAAGACAATAATAGAAAAAGTTTTATTGATAAATAAAGTTTTACTTTTGTTTAAAAAAATATTCAGTTTATTTCACAGTTATTTTTTTAAAAAGATCAGTTGGTGCTTAGTCCAAAATTATTACAAGACTATTGGCTTTTAAAGGGAAACATGATTTCCGATTAAAATGGATGTCTTTTATATTTCGTTGATATCAATGATTAATAAAGATTTGATATCAATTAGTAATAAAGATTTGAGATCGGCATGACACTATATTGTCACTTCCATATATATTGTTCTATTCTTTTATTTATAATTTTTTTGTATCCCTCCGTCTGAAGTCGAGACTAGTAATACTAATATATAGTCACTACGGATCTTGAACGAGAACTAGTTATCCTCGCGAATTACAACACGGATTCCCTTTAGAATTCTATGAAGATTATCGAGTTGAAGTAGACAACTAACGAAGAAAGTCCGTGTTTACATCAGTCAAAATGTTGTGAGAATAACACGCAAGATTAAAAGAGTATTCCGAAAAGTCTAAATAATACATATTATCTCATGCTTTCTCTCTCACGCTCTCTCTTTCAGCATCTATTTATCTATCTATCTATCTATCTTTCTATGTATCTATCTAGCTGGCTAGCTAGCTATAATTCCATATATATATATATATATATATACATGTATATATGTATATATATATGTATATATGGGTACATATATGTATATATATAATAAAACAAGTGTATGTATGAGTATATATATATATATGTATATATATAGAGTATCTATATATATATATATATATATATATATAATACTGTCTTCTGTTGCAATGAGTTTTGTAGTTTCAATCAACATTTGTCTATACCCTGTAAAACCTAATCAAGCCAGTTTACTAATACCAGACGGGTGCTGAAGTTTTATCACGGAGTTAGTCTAATATTGTATCTTTATTCCTTCCTTTCGGCCAACTTCAGTGTCGAAATTAATTCCTTTGTTTGTTTGTTTGTTTGTTTGTTTGTTTTTTCCTGCAGAGTTTCTCAGCATTACCAAGTCAACATAATTCTTTTCCCGTCGCATCCCCTGGGAATCGGAGAGTTCTTCAGACGTGGCACGACTAATGAGAAGTTATTTTTATTACTCTTGAGGGGGGACGCATTAATTTGCAAGTTATTGTCTTGTCCTCGTCAGCCGGAATGTTTCGGGCTCTGTGCATGATATATGACGGCTGTAAACACGCTAACGACACTCGAGACGCCTTGCATAACGCTAGACGATTTTAATTCTTTGTTGGTTAGAATTTGAAATAGTGTGAGTGTTACCACTTGTTTAGTAAATTTCCATAGTTATGTAAATAAAAATTGGTATCAGTCACGTGAAACTAAATTATACGTATAAAGAAAGATAATAAATTACACTGGGTGATAATGTTTTACATTTTGAAAGTTGCCTAGATTTCTATAAATGATTAAATGTACTTTTGCACTGTTGAATGAAAAGATAGCATTCGTTTCACTCTACTGGGACATGTTTTTGTGCTACGTTTATTGAAAAAAATACTTTGTGACAAAATCTAATTTTTTTGCATAATCTGCTGATTTTTGTCAACACATATCATCTAAAATAGTGTTTAAGTTTTTTTTTTTATTTAGTTTATATTGATTGCATCACGAAAACATTGAATACTGCCAACTGAATTGTTAGCGTTGATAAAAGTCACTACACACGTGAATTGCATGTTGGTTTACCATTGCTCAAACTTCTCGGTGTGAATTTACATTTCTACAGACTCTTGGAATACTCAGCAGCAGGGATGGTTCTCTGCAGATCTCACCAAGATGTTACATTTAATAATTATTAAACAGATCATTTTTATGATTTTAATAATTAGGAAATACTTACAGAATTTATTAAAAAGTACATAAACCTATGACCTACTATTAATAGAAAGTATCTCAGTAAAATAGTTCATATGTATCAGCACTTGCAAATAACCCCCCCCAAAAAAAGAACCAAAATCTAAACGCTTAGAACTCATACGTTCCTAAAATTTGTTTGTTTTTTTTACCCCAAAATATGAGAAAATCAAATTTAAGCCACACATATCGACAGTAAAACTAACGAAATTGATAGTGAAATAACAAAGCGTTAATTTAAAAAAAATGTTCAATTCTCGGATATAAACTATAATATAATTTTGCCCTTCATTTGTTATATTATTATAGTTTTTCCTTACAATCACTTCCAACAAGACACCTCGCCATTTGGACGTAAGCGGCAACTATGTCGGGCCAGGCCTATGAAGGATTAACAAGTTGTTGGCTTACGTTACATTTAAACTTTATCATATCACTACAGTCAGGGAAACAGTTAGCAGAAATAAAATCAGAAAATGCTCGATGAAATATGCTATTATATTAGAAAGCTTCTGTCATCTAGGAAGCTCAACAGTAAAATGTGATTTTGTTGCTTAGCGGTTTGTTGTTAATATGTACGTCGAATGAACACAAGTGAAACGAGTTCATCAGAACACATTCCATTTAAATACTTGTAAAATATGCACAGGGATGCAACTCTGTGGCGATGGGTCAAGAGTTGGAACGTAGTTAACAAAGTGAGAGCTATTAACGTGAAGACTATTTTCGGACCCTATCCAAGAGGGAGAGACTAATGATAGATGCACCAGCCCATATATGGCAACAATACTCCATGCATCGGCGAATAGTGACTTTGTAGAGGAGCAGGATACGTTCAGGTGTGAATAGTTTTCTAGTACGATATAGTGAACTCACCTATTTGCAGCAGCCTTCGCAATATCCCCAATGTATTTGTTTCAGTTTATATTGTCTGTGAATGTAAAACCGAGAAGTTTGAAGGAAAAAATTTTTGGGTAGATAGTACGCATTATTATAAAAAACACAACCACGTGGACACACCGGTTCTCGCCAGATCAGCGAAGTTTAACAACGTTGAGCCTGACCATTACAATATCACCGAAGTTAAGCAAAGATGATCCTGGACAGTACCAGAGAAGTGACCATTTTAGGAATGCTAGTCGATGCATGTACTGCGCCGAGTAGTAGAAATCTCCAGGTTGGTGCCTGGTCGTGTTTACGCACTTGGAGGGAGATACATTCCTGAATAACGACGTAAAGCAACGGGAAATTACCGTCTTTACTTGTCTTTTCCAGATCGGCATGGTTCTACAATTAAAACAGCCGTTGTCGCCGACACTGTTAAAACAGTATGCATATGTTGATTATACGGGTTGGTTTCGAAGATTTCAGGATGTTTTCACATTTATTTGAGTAGAATAGTTTCAATCTATAATTATGATTTTTTTAAAATGCTTTCGAGACTGTTTTGTATGTGTATTAGAATGATTTACCTTGTGTTCAATATTATTTTCAGATTTTATTTTTATTTATTTATTTATTTATTTATTATAACATGTACCCTGCATTGCCCGGGGTAAAAAAAAATGTAACAATTTTTTTTCTATTTCTTTTTCAACTCTTACGATTTCCTCTTCCTCTAATAAATATGTCTTTTCGGTTTCGCACACTGTATTCCTCTCTCTGTACATAAACACACACCGCTCGAGTTGGCGTAAGGGAAATAATTCTTAGAGAAAAGACCGGGTTACTTGCATTACCTGCTTCCACTAAAAGGTTATGTATGTACTGATAAAATTAAATTACATAAATAATACTTTCTTAATCAATTTATATTTAAAAAATGATTAAAATAATATACTTACATTGGTTATTAAATAATACCAACTGTGTCGGTATTAATTGTGAAATGTTCAAGTTTTAGCTTGGAATATAAACAAAGAATTGCACTTAGTAAAGAGTAGCGCATAAGTTAAGTCATAATCACGTTACCATTTTAAAATAAATTTTGTTTTAAAATAATTTTTGTTTTAAAATAAAATATTTTTGATTTGAATAAATTAAAATACGCATCAAGTTCGCTTGAAAGCCAAATCACAACGTAATATTAGGAAAATAAACAAAGTGTTTGAAATTTATAACACGGATCCATACTCCATCCTTTGTGTGTTATTTTCTTTCATTTTCCTTTTCTTCTTCCTTGCCATGTTGTAAATTTGGAGAAAGAAAGTATGTTTGTAAAGAGCCGCACGTTGTATCTCAACGGTTGTATTTTGAAATGTTGGAACTGTACGTAGGCAACGCGAGAATAACATCCATATGGAATTTACACCCCTGACGTTATTTTTTATTCATTTCTCATTTCATAAATCAAAATCAAATTCCAAATATTTAAACTATATAATAAAATAGAATTAATAAAAATATAAAAAATACATCTTATTTTAACATGGTAAAGCGATTTCTATGCCACTAATGGACTCAAGCACAACTCCTTATGAAATATTCTCCTTCGTTTTCTTTGTTTTCTTCTTATTATTACTATAATTTATATTATTATATTATTAACTAGCGGGGGTACCCGGCGTTGCCCGAGTGTTTGTTTCCGGGACGGGGGGGGATTTAAAAAAATGTTATGGTAGGTAAGTAGGAAGGATCAAACCCGGAGTCATGAGTAAAAGTAGGAAAATAAAGTGTGAAAAAAAAACAAAAAAAAACATCTGCAACGTTAACAGTTCGGCCACTAAGAAAAGTCCATTCCAGTTGTTTAGGAAAAAAAAAACAAAAAAAACGACTACGGTAGGTCGGCGCGAACGTGAAAATATAATGTGAATTGTCCAGCACGCTAACCACTACGCCACAGAGCACTGCAGCTTAGTTTAGTGACTTTAAATAACTTCACATGAAAGAACTACGAAGCCAAACCGGTGTTCCCTTCTCAACTGTTCCTTGTGAACGATCCCCAAACGGTGTTAAGTGGTGGCAGGGGGAGGAGGAATTTATTAGAGAGAAAATATTTTACCACTTGCATTGATCTTAACCGATTTTGGCCGTGACTTCTCAGCAGAAAAAGTATAGAAATCTAAGATTATCGAGGAATTTGAGAAATAATAAGCCTATAACACACCTCAGATATTGTTCTGCCGTTTGTGCATATTATATTTGCATGAAATATCTTGATTTTTAATTCTATTAATGTCAAAATCAGACGGGAAAAAATGAGTTCATTTTATTTATATAGAAGATAGATAGATAGAAGAAGATAGAAAAGAAGATAGATAGATAGAATAGAAGAATAGAAAAAGATAGAAGATAGAAGAGAAGAAGATAGTAGTACTCACTAGTAGTTGTTACTGACGTCAGTATCAAAAATTTATCTCTAAAAATTATCAGTAATATTCTCCGCAGTATGAATCCCCACAATTTTCCCCTAGATTCCCGTACTCTCCACCTTGTCAAAAAAAGTTTGCGTTATCGCAACAGTCGCTTAACATTGAGTTCTTGCTGGGTGTGTATTTGTGTATTTTTTAAGTTTTTTTTTACGACTCCCCTACGCGGTAATATTGAAGCACCTCTTTTGTCTGCTCTAATATCGTAAATGACGGTTATTTTCAATTTCTGACATTTGGTTTTCTTTTATTTTAATTGTTCACAGTGCCGTCGAACATAATTTATTTGATTTATCTACTGGTTTACCCTGGAATTTTGATGACAAAATGCCTTCCGGCGGTCACAGACATCGTCGCACGCGTCCAGTAGAGATCTGGTTGTTGCTGTTGTTGTTATTATTATTATTATTATTATTATTATTATTATTATTATTATTGCGTGATAGATATAGCGAGGGAAAAGAGACACAGAAGTTACATCCAGCCTCAAGTCTGATATCAATCTCTCTTCACTGACGTTACTGGTTTTCATGTAAATTAAACTCTGCTGACGCCATGTTCGAATGCATTTCCGATTTTATTTTATTTTTGCAGCGCAAGAAAGTATAGATTGATTCCGCTAAAGATCTGCCTTATCTCTTATTCTCCATCAAAACCGAAATGCACGTACATTTGTCGATGTTCTTTTTAGATTGTTTGCAAGCGATGTTTATGTCAATATTATTTCTTCACTTTCATTCTGTTTACATTTTTGTTTTCATTTTTTTTTGTTTTTTTCATTTTCGGTATTTCGGATTTAAACTTTTCTTCACTGATTCATGTAAAAAAAATAAACGAATCTCCGGGGAAAATAAGAGAATGGTCTCTGGAGATTACTGCGTTTGTTGCCTATATCTACACACTTTGTAATTTGTAAGGGGAAATTTGAAATAAAGAAATATTTATATCTGAAATAGAAAATAGATTCCAGTCTTGTCAATACTCTGCACGCAATATGTTTATATGTTGAAATAATATTGTGTAACTTGATGTAATCTGATGCATGAGCTTTACATGATGCAACATAAAACACGCACACACACGCTTAATGCCTACTGGATCGAACTTGAATGCCTACTGGACGGAACTTGAATTACTGGAGAAAATTTTAGTGTGTAATGAAGAGAACATGAATGCATACTGAGAAGAACATGAATTCCTACTGGAGGTAACATGAATGTCTCATAGATACAACTTGAATACCGACTGGAGTGTGCTTGAATGCCTACTTAACTCTGTCCTCTATTGTCTAAGGTCTCTCTTGGATGATAATACTCTTCCTATAATAAATCCTTATAAAATATCCAAGCTTACATATTACTCGTGAATTATGGATAACACAGGAGAGACGGTGCACCGTCTTCAATTGATGTTTTCTCAAATAACAGAAAAAAGCTGGTTGCTCCAACAAACTACAGAAATCTTGTCCCGGAATCTAGCAAAATCAAGAAGACCACAAAAAGCATACTATAACATATTGATATAGTCAATTGGAGAGCAGAAAATTGTTCTTAATATTGTTTACTAACTCGGTGGTTAAGATATAAATGAGAATATTATAGAATATTTGCATATCTATGCATCTCAGATAGAGATAAAATGTTAGTATATTGGGATGAAGCCTTTGATATTTGAGAACTTTGACTGAGGTAAAATGAAACAGAAATACCTATATATATATATATATATATATATATATATATATATATATGTATATATTTTATATATATGTACATATGCACATATAAACCACTTTTCAAATGAATTTATATGCTATTTTTCACAAAACATACACTCACTTTCTTGCTAAAATGTTAGGCTTTTATTGGTAACAAATTCTGTACAGCTGTCTGAGCCTTATGTTTGCAAACATTTATATAATAGTTCATTAATTATAATGTGTTTACAAAAGTGACAACGCATCAGCATATTTAAAAGCACATTATCCACATTTTTTACAGCTTATGAAGCAGACTATCTGATTAGCATGGCAATCCTTTACCTTTTAAAAATTTACAACACATATGTGATGCGTCAAACTTTACGGACATTTTGTAATGAAGTGCACTTGTCTTTTTGTATCCTCCTTATGTTGGTATAAGTAGATACTTTTTTCTTGCTTGCTGTCGATCTTGCTTAAGCAAGGTCATATTCATATACATAGATTTTATTCATATACTAAACAAAATATGACGAAAGCGATGCCTGTAAATAGGGTCCAATTTTTTACTAAGGCCACTTTTAATGATAGAACATAAATAAAACACAAATCCCCTTCGAAATAATCTCCTCTGGTTACAATGCACTTGTTGTATAGTTTCAACAATTTCTGGAAGGCCCTATAGAAGGCTTCACGTGCAGGCGTGTAAATGACCTTCATCATAAACTCTTTTGTCTCCTCAATTGTCTCATAACGACAGATTCTAAGGTTTTCTCTTAGCTTATAGAATAACCAAAAATCACTGCCGACAAGGTTTGAGCCATAGAGAAGGTGAGGAACTGTCTTAATACCGATCTTGCTCAAATAGTATATGACAAGTCTGGAGACTATTGGGACAAACTTCGTACAATTCTTCAGCCTCCTCAGTTTCTCGCGAATAAGTGTGTGTAATGTCCCTACACTGACCTCAAACTGTACACTTTTTGTAACTATCTACACATGACGGTCCTTATCTATGAAATTCTTTATTTTGTCAATCAACTCTGGTTTCCTCCCACATCTCTCATCATCCCTCAAACACACCCTACCTCCTTTGAATCTAATATGCCATACAAAACTGAATCTCGATTCATGCAGTATGATCCAAATGCAGTCTGATGTATGCTGTACATTTAAAAATGTAATTTTATTGCATATCAATCTTCTAACGTGTCTTTACATCTAGATTGCATTTTTGAAATTCACAGGTTTGGGAATTAAACTTTAATAATGTGTATTCCCATTTCTGCTGTTTCTATTCATTTGAACCTGGAATTATTGAAGTTGGTTAGTCATCTCAAAAATGCATAATAATAACATACACAATTTTCAAGAATCTATGACAAGGTTAAATGGCTATACAATAAAAGTTTTGAAACTTTATTAAAGCATCTCGTGTTAAATATATGGGCCTTCAGTTATATTATTTGGATCAGTAAAAGACTAATTTATATTTCTTTTTGTAATATCAATATCTAATTAAAGGGAAAGAACGTTTCCTGTGTAGATATTTAATAAATCCTATGAAATCCGCCACTAAAGTAGAAACTTGGCATCGCTAACATCAGTTGACACTAGATATATTTTGAAGAGCAGAATACAATATAGGGGCCGAATGGAGGGGAGAACCATCCAGACATCTCTTAGAAACGTTCAAATAATATTGAGATTCAGAAGTTAATTATTACCGTTCAAACTGTAGAGAAATCGATGGGTCGTTACCAACGGGGGATGTATTGGAAATCTCCCTGGCGAGGATGCTTTAGTCTAAGATTAAACGGTAGTATTAGTTATTATTTTACACTTACTCTTTTGTGCAATCACAGAGTAAAGTAGTTTTCGTTCTGAACTGAATCAATATTTTTCCAATTTATGGCCTAACTCATAGTAATACGAGAGGTTAATACATGGTGACCCCCCCCCAAGAAAAACGGGGCCCAACTCTAATTAGGCCGCGTTTCTTAGTGTTTTGTCAGAATGAAATGAAACTTTGGTCGTAACTAATTTATTATATGCAAAACATCACATCGAAACACTTGGGTCTTTGACCTTTTTTCTCCGTTGACTGTAAAATGCTCAGACAAACAATTGAATGTCCTCTGTTGTTTTGGGGTCACCCTGTATACTAAAAAACAACTTGGAAATAAAGGCACCTATGTTTGTCAACAAAGAGCAAGACCCGCTAATAATCACAACAAAATATTTATTTAGGAGAAAATAATAGAATACAGGATTTATAAAAGCAGATCATTTAGGAACGCATGAAGTTATCAAACTGAAAAAGTATATACTTATAAACACGGAAAAAACGCGTTAATTATAAATATAAAAAAAGTGGGCGGCAGAAGAAAAAACAGTAAAAAAAAACATAAGATCAGGAAAATACATTGAAGCCGACACACATAACATACACATACAATTCATGAACGCTGAACATTTACATACAAAGTTACCATGAAAGAGACTGAAAATGGATAATGATGTGGATTGACTCGTGCAAAAGAAAAAGAGAAAAATCCTATTAGTATAGAAGAGCGCGCAATGAAAACAACTAGATTAATGCATAACAGGAAACAGAGAAAGGATGATGACTGCCGCTGTAAAGTGCACCTAGAAAACTCTTCGGAATAGAAAATTAGATCATGTTTCGAATTGCTTCGATGAAAATTGATCAGTGGCATTATTTAAATTAATTCACAGACTGTTCACATCTTACATAGTTTAGAACATTCCGGCTGATATAACCTCTGGTCTTCTTAAAATACATACTTTCGAAATCTGCATACAAAATAAAGGCGTTGAATATAATACATTCTATGTGGTATGTCTTATAGACGATCTGATATTCACTGCACAAAGATCTGATATTCATTACAGGCGATAATTAAAACATAACCCTAACCTTAACCCTAACTCCTACTCAATTAGAACTGCCGCAGTAAGATATATCTACTTTAAATAAAAAGTGTTTGTTTATAATTAACTGCAAGCTTTACGAATTTAATATAATTTTTTTGAGTTCGGCTATATGCAGCTGTCAATGGTCGGAGGTTACATCGGACATAATAAAAATAATACCGTAGATGAGAAAAGTAATCTGAATAATTATATGATAACAAAACTGTTTATTATTTAAATGATGAGCAAAATGTGTTGCACCCAAGAAAACAGATGCCGGGCCTCCAAAATGAAACGTCCAAAGAGAAATATAAACACTATTAAAAGCACATGAAAGAATTGGATCGGAATAAATTAAATACAAATGAAGATAAAAATACTTTTAAAATAGTAAATGTATACTATGTAGCTAAAGAAACGAAATGGTAAACTACATAATAAGTGAATGTAGTAAACGGGCCAAAGGGCAATATACAAACACTTTTTACTTTATTTTGAACACATATATAAACTGCACGGAAAAATGTGATAGGAGTATCTCGAAGTGACAATAAATATAGACTGGACTATAGAAAGATAAATACGACAATCTAAAAACAAAATACGGAATAATATTTGACAAAAATTAAAAACAAATGTTCGCATAGTAGCATTTGTGGAAGCTAAATAAGTCCCCCAAAATAGTGAGGCGTTTGCTTCGCTGTGGGGTTCTACACAGGGTAAGAAAAGATTAGATATTTCCGATTTATAGCAGTTTTATTATAACAAGCATTAAACCGATTGAGTTACTGTCAATCATATTCTATGGTAATAATTCTAGAGTAAAGTGAGATTAATATTTTATGTGTGTAAGAACAAAACGTATATTATCCCCATTAAATTCTGAAACTTACTTTGCACCCTGGCTAAGAAGGAAGTACTGCTTTCAGCGCCACGTTACAACGTGTTGCAAATTTACTCCATGGTATAAAATTACTTTACATAATACACACTATTATGATAGAAATGAAAGACTAAATATACTTGTTCTCAATGCGCCCCTATAGAAATTCAAATTTGGTTCTTGTAATTCTTATAGCAGCTAAAAATAATTTACGGGTGTGTTCAATTATTTTTACGAGAATATGAAACGCTATTAAAAAAAAGATAAATGCGACTATTTTCTTTTTATGTAACAAACTTTTATAATATTAATAATGAAAACTTTTAAAATGCGATTATAGTATTTAACAACATAAGATTAACTAAAAGAATACGTTCTACAGTAACTTTTTTTGCTAAACTTATTAGAAATTATCTTTGTATTTTTACATAGGTGCATTTTTTCTAACTATTACTTGATGGTGTGTTTTTTAAATTATTTGTTTTGAATGGTTTTGCAATGTTAAAATCTTATTACATTATATAAAGGAGGAGGAAACGTAATTCTTTTTTAGTCCAATTGGTCGAATGTTTTCTTTACCAAATATTACACTATTATCGCATTTTACATCCCTGCATTAATACGATAGCGCGTGTGTTATTTTGTCTGTCACACTTACATTTTTTCTTCATTGTGACTGCAGTTTAATTGCTATCAGCCTGGGTCCCCGGCGTTGTTTTTGTGAGGCATACATGCATACATACATACAAACATTTGAACAGACAGAGTAAATTATCATTATAGACT
>NC_136483.1:97003117-97075617 GCF_053919585.1 Euprymna scolopes | reverse complement strand
ATTTTACCTATTCCAAAAAAATAATTTCACTGGAGTGTACAGCCTTTTCTATGCTATCTACACCTTAACTACACGCAAGATATCTATGAGAATAATTTAAACGATTTGTATATGACAATAATAATAAAAAAAAAATATTATATCGTTGTATAACGTTGGCCGGTCGTAAAATATGCTTAAATATGATATTTTAATTTATACAGATTGCGTATGTATTATTATTAAATACATTCTCTATTAAATATTAACTATTACGAGGAATAATTTGCCCGGCGGATTAATTTGAAAGAAAAAAGAAAATTAAAAAATAATGTTGATAATATCGTTCATCATATTCCGCCTGTGTTTATTTACAAATACACGCCATCATATTTTGGTTGGACGATAAATGCCTTGGAAAAGTCACTTCTGATTAATGTTTATTTTATACATATTCAAATGAAGAAATAGTTTGCGGAAATTTTATATAGTACCTCCAGTTTTATCGTAAATTAAACTCATAATAAAATAAGGAAATAGGAAGGTTCACACAGGATCGAACAAGGGGACCATTCGATCTGCAGTCGAATACTTCACCACTGAGCTACATCTCCAGATGACAATAGTTCCGTTTCTTTTTAAGAAGACATTATTTGCTGAGAATTGAATCCTCCTTCATTTGCTCAGCATTATATTCTTTGACCGGTTAACTGAAAACATTTTACTCTTAAAAATCTTTTTCATCTATAAGAAGAAAAACACTGTTTTTTAGATCGGATTTTTTCGATTTCCGATATTGGATGAATTTCTGTACGAAACATATCTAAGAACACTGCCAAACATATAAATTACCTCAGTGTGAAATTTTCAAAAATAGGCTCAGCCATTTCGGAACCCAGGAGCAAGGAACTCACACACACACACACACACACATACACACACACAAAGTGAATTTTATATAATAGTAGATATTTCAACGCAGATTTCGTATTTATCATTACAGAGTCAATTATTTCACATTATATTGTACCCAATATATAGTCATAATTTTAAGATTAAAAAAAAATGATTTGAGGGCAATCAGCTAGAACCGAAACATTAAAAAAAGATGTTTCATGATTGAAACTATGTCTACAAGTTCAGAAATGACTGAACTTTATATTTGCTCAATATAATTAGACTATTAAAAAGAATGTGCATTTTATTAAATCCAAGCTTGTTCCCATGAAAACCATGTTTTGAATGGACAAGATGCGAGCAAGTGCGACCAGACGGTCCACAGAGCTTTATGATTATAGATATTATATTACACTATTTAAAATTGATTCTTCCATGAAACTACATTGTATTATTATGAGGAAGACCCGATGTTGCACTGAACGGAATGCAAATCAACAAAGTGCTACAATTCTAAGATTTTATTGACATCATAATATGGTACTATCGCTTTCCCAGGGAGAGATAATTCTTTGAAGAACGTGCTGGAAACGCAACCACGATATCCAACTATACCTAACAATAGGCACATGTTGGAAACAGCAACAAAAACGGGTCGATATGTCGTCGGCTATAACTGGCTGGCATTAGTCGCTTCTTCATTGCGTCGTTACAGGCATCTTCTCATCGTCGGCATTAATGGCATGCTTAAATCGAACGCTTGTACAAAAAGAGCGAACAACTACATTTTTATAAAAATATATAATTGGTTTGAGATTTCACAATGAGTAGCATACTTTTATAAAGACCAGGTGAAACCAGACCCATGCTATGTCGCGTTCGCCGACCCCAGAATGCAAGCGTCAACAGTTTAAAACAATGAAAGTATACTTAATTCTCTCTTTCTTCATTGAAAGAGAGAAAATAGAGAAAGAACGAGAGAGAGAGAGAGAGAGAGAGAGAGAGAGAGGCACAAATATCATACATTTTGAACATTGTTTTGTTTTCGAATGCTTCGTTGACGAGATCTCAGGGTCTGACGTTTCAAATTCTAAGGTCTTATATCGTTTTGCCTTGGTTCCATATTATAAACAAACTTGGATTGAGTCATACCACCCCCGGATTTGGTTTAGTCCACAATACATTGTAGTTTACATTGCAATATAGAGCATCTATTTTATCGTTTATAAAATTAGTTCATATAATGACTTGAATTAAAGTTTAAAATAAAGTTGTGTTCTAAACTGAAACATTACTCTTGTACGCACCTCTGTTTTATCAAAGAATATTCTGTTGGATGCATATGCTGAGCCGTTCGGGTAATATCGTTATATAACTTCCTAAATGCACTAGTGCTACTAGGTTACATAACGGTCTTGACTTTGGTTAAAATCGGACTGCTTATTCTTAGTTCAACTTGTTTCGATTATAGATTTCGACACTTACTGGAGTTATTCCGATATCAAAAAGACACTATATAAGAAAACTTCCAGACACATAAAGTAATTTTTTTAAATTCTTTTAAAAATCGGGGAGTAATCTTGGAGTGAAAATGCACTAAAGCAACGCGCTGAAAGAGTTAATGTGCTATTTATTTATAAGTAGAGATATTCATATTGTTTATATTGAACTGTACTTTCTATTTCTAAACAATATATATATATACACATGAAATAATATAATACTACAATATACATGTTCATATTGCTTCCTATTATATGTAGTGCTTGCTGTCTTGTATTGTTTAAATTGTCTCATATTGTTTTATATTTTTGATAATACAAACCTAATCTATTGGGAACAGATACGGATTAAATTTATAAAATAAACGAGTGTTTATTTTTTTAGAAATATATTTCGGAGTAAGACTCCCTCGTCAATCTTTTGTGTTTTTTTTTAATATTCAACAATATAATAGCTATTTATTCTCGATTACCGTAAAAAAACACTCGTTGAATATGCAAATATTTTCTCAAACGTAAAAATACTAAACCACATTTGCATTACATAATTATTAGTGGAATCTGTCTTACCCGTGGTTTATTAAAGGATAGAAATACACGAACAAATTAAACAAAGAGAGATTTATATTTCTTCAATAAGTAGACACATTATATGGTATTTTCTTCTTTGGTATAAAGAAAGATGTAAAGAGGGAAAATAGAGAAATAGGAGCTCATCATAGAAAAATATATAAAAAAAGAAAATGGGAAGAAATATATTGTGTTCAATAATTGCATCTCAACATTTCTCACTGCGGTTTGACGAGTTTATCTTTTAAAGTTTTTATTGAGTATATATTATTTTTTTAGTAATATTATGGGAAACCTTTTTAAAGTGTAGGTTGCAGAATAGATAAGATTATTAAAAGATAATATGAAAGAAATATCTTTACGGGTATATATATATGGACTTAAACCGTTGATGGTTAAATAAGCCACCTGATGACCGAAATATATATATATATATATATATATATATATCGGTCATCAGGTGGCTTATTTAACCATCAACGGTTTAAATCCAAGACTTTTCTTCGCACCGAAATTATTCGCGACTTACTCTTCGTTGACGATGTCGCACTGGTAGCCACATCCTTTGAAGAAGCGCAGGTCCTTCTTGATCGATTTTCAGCCGCGTGCAAGGCCTTTGGCCTGACAATTGGCATAGGGAAGACTGAGGTAGTGCATCAGCAACACCCTACTCCAAAACAAGTTGAAGGCGTAAAGCAAAATCCACCAGAGTATAGATTTCCTGCGCGCGAGCTGAAGGTCGACGGTCACGATATCAATTATGTCAAGTCCTTTCCTTACCTTGGTAGCAATGTGAACCAGGGCGGTTCTCTTGATGATGAAATTGTCAACAGGATTGCTAAGGCCACTTCTGCCTTTGAAAATCTTCGCCATCGGTTGTGGAACGAAAGGCGTATTCGACTAGACACAAAAATCCTTGCCTACCGTGCTGTTGTTCTTTCCGTTCTTCTTTATGGATCTGAGTCATGGACCCCATGCAGACATCACATAAATCAGCTGGACGTTTACCACAAAAGCTGTCTACGCTCCATATGTGGTCTTAGCCTCCGCGACAAGGTATCAAATGCCGGATTATTCACAAAATGCAAAATATCTGGCATTGAATCATTCCTTATTCAATCGCAATTGTGGTGGGCTAGTCATGTATTGAGGATGCCGATGACAGAATCCCAAAAATTGTGATGTACAGTCAATTTGAGGGTGGTAAAAGAATTATCGGACGTCCTTGGCTTAGGTACAAGGACAAGTTGAAGAGTAACTTGTCTGCAGTGAACATACCATACAGGAGTCTTGAAGATGACGTTAATGACCGAAATGGATGGAGATCAAGGTGATTTGAAGGTCTCCAGAGGTTTCAATCTGAAAGCTTAAGGTAACTGAAAGAAAACAGAGTAAGAGCAAAACGACTAGCAGCCGCACCAATATCTGCAGCGTTGAATCCACATCCATGTTCTATTTGTGGCCTTGTTTGCAAGTCCCTTTCTGGACTAAAACTCATCAGAGGCAAAAGCATAAATGAGTTTTAGAAATATGGGTTGTCCGAACCTCATACGTCGAAATCGACGGCAGAGTCAATCATATATATATATATATATATATATATATATATATATATATATATATATATATATATATATACATGTATATATATATTTATATATATATATGCGTGTGTATGTGCGTTTATATATATGTGTTTATATATATATATATATATATATATATAAACCTAGGTATACATACACACACAAACGCTTATATGTATATGTATATATATATATATATATATATATATATATATATATATATATATATATATATAAGCTGAACGTCTGTGTATGTGTCTGGTCTAGAATATGCTCCTATATGGTTGACTATTATAGACAACTGATCACATATAATGATAGAAGATGTATCGAGACACAGGATTGTATATGTTATAACTGGCATAATGATGATTCATTAAAACCTTGTCCACGAAATATGGAAATAAAAAATTTTACAATTAAAAAAAAAAAACGTTTACAAGTGCTTTTGATATAGATGTACATAATAATACTTTTACACGTATGTTTTCACTTAAATAGGGATGATATAATAAAATTGTGGGGTCTGCGTTCGCGCCTGACCTCCATAAAATGGAAATAGGCACAAACTTTAATAAATGCTTTTCATATCTATCTGCGCAAGTATACTTTGATAATTATGCTTCAGTTTGAAGAAATATGGTATAATAAAAGTATGGGGTTTTGTTCGCACCTGACCTCCAGAGAATGGAACTATGTCACAAAGTTTTACAAGGTTTGTTTTAATATAGATCCACAGAATATTGTGATAAGTGTTTCAGTGTGAACAGGTATTGTATGATACATTATGGGGATTATCTATTTTATTTTTACTTTATCAAATTTTTCTTTGGTTTTGATACCCCGAAATTCGAAGCTATCTCTTTACAATCCTTCCTCTTCATAACCTATCAGACTTTCATAAATCAGAGTCCATTGTCTGTAGGCTGTTTTTGAACCCAGTCAACGACGGGTACTTTTTTTAGTATATATATATATATATATATATATGTATATATGTATATATATATATATATATATATATATATATATATCATAACAAATAGTTGCATACTTATTTTGAATAAAAATCTGAAAATTTTATTGATGTTGTAAGTCTGATATTTTATTCATTTTCATAGAGGAAGTAAGTCCTGGAGAAGAAATTTAAAAGTAGGAGCTGTACTTTTTTGATGTGTGCGTTCGCCCCAGTTTCGAACAGGAAAATGAAATAAAGAATAAAAAAAAACCCTACGGACTGACTAACTACCCCGATGAGGCTATTTTTAGCGAAATATCGGACTCACAACATCAACAAAAGGTCATAAAAATGATTTTATCATTTTCCTGACACTTAAAGTTTTCAAAATTTTCAAATATATATATATATATATATATATATATATATATATATATATATATATATATATATATATATATATATATATATATATATATATACTGGCAGTTCAGCCCTGCATTGTTCGGGCCGTATGTACTGTTCATCACTTGCTCTACGTGTGAATAAAATTTATGTAAGATTTCAAATGTTTAGACCAAAATTATCTGAGTAATTTAATTGAGACCGCAGAGGTCATTTTTTTTTAATTTGACCCCAATTTTGACCTTAGTTTTTATTATTTTGGTCTTAAATCAAAATAAAAAGTTTTACCCATGTCCAAGTGTCCACCATCTATAATTCCAAGTATTCGACACAAAATTGGAGGAGAGATTTGGTAGAATCTACAAATAACTACTCTTTCGACATTCATCTTTTGGCAGCTAAATATTCGACCCAAATCCGATTAAAGTGCTTGCCGCATGTCTGAAAAGCAGTTATATATTAATTTCAAATGTTTAAACGCAAAATTGGCTGAGTAGTTTGCTAGACACCGCAAAGGGCAATTCTTCTGAAGTTTGGCAGTTCAAATTTTCATCCCAAACCTATTAAAAATCTTGCCTTATGTCTGAATACACTTCATGTAAAATTTCAAATGTTTAGATCAGAAATTAGCTGAGTAATTTATTAGAGCCCGCAGAGGTCAATTTTATTTAACATTGACCCCAATTTTACCCCTTAACATTTGATGTTTTGGGCACAAATCAAATTAAAATGTTTAATTCATGTCTAAAAAGCCTACATTTTAAATTTGATGTGTTTAGACAACAAAATTGGCGGAGGAGTTCTGTGGAGATTTAAAAGGTGAAATCGTTTAATTTGACCCCTTGACAGAAAAATTTCTGGCCGCAAATAAGTTAAAAAGGTTTTCCAAATCTCAGTACTCCTTATGTCAAATTTCGAGTCTCTAGAATGAAAATTGACAGAGTTATTAGGTAGAGAAATGTACACAGACACACATACAGAGAGTTTCACTTTAATATATACATACAGCACAATCCCGTTGGCACACATGTTCTCGCCAGATCTCCGAAGTAAAGCAACGTAGAGCCTGACCAGTACAATGTGGCTGACAATTGGGAAGGCTAGACGCTGTATGTACTGCGCTGAATGGTAGAAATTTCCAGATTATACATGTATCAAGGAGAAGGAAACTCTGATGAAAAAACCTGTGGTCCGCTGTATACTGTCCTGTGGCAGTAATCTGCACCTACAAAGGTCAGCAGTCATACCATCAAGTGTGATTCTTTTTTACAAAGCCTTAACCGCTATAAAGAAATCATCTGTGTTGATTTCAGATCAAGTTAGTTGTTGCGGAATCTCATACGTCGAAATCGACGGGGAAGTTCGTTATATATATATATACATATATATATATATATATGTATATATATGTCTGTATGTGTGTGTATACGTATATACATAATGTGTATGTGTGTGTTCGCGAATATTATAGGCAAATTTATAATACAAACAGGAAACAAAATAATAAAATTAAATAAACCTAGTAATATATTAAAAAGAAATATAACAAATTACAAATGTGTATCCATGAAAGTATTTGTATTCACAACTGTGTGTGCCTGTTACCATACTTATGTGATTGCATACACACGTGTATATGTGTGCACGCATACATGTATGTTTCATATGTATCAATATGTGTAGACTATAACATGTATATGCGCATGTGTGTATGGGTTTTTGCATGTGTGTGTGCGCATGTGTACATATATGTGTACATATGATCGTATGTGTCATACACGTCATGTGTGCATCCATAAACATTATATGTAGTGCGCTTATGTATTTGTGTATGTGTACATATATGTGTACGTATATGAGTTTACATGTGTATCCAATGGGTATGTAAATGTATGTAAATGTACATAATATCACACAATGTACAAATGCAACGTTAGTTTATAAAAGAGGTAACTCAATTAATATATAATTATCCAATGTTTTTTTACTTGCACTTAGAATATTAGGTTTATAGGCATCATTGCGAGTAAGCCACGAGTAGTTCTTTGGAATTAAAATTTAGATTATTATTGATTTGTTTAGATACTACGACGTGCATTAAATAAGTTCCCAGACATTTTTCTATGGACACTTTTATTGATTGAACACGCATTAAATTCTAGCCCTCTTCAAAGTGATCATCTTTGGCTGCAATGCGCTCGTTGTACTGTTCCAGCAACTTATATGAAGTCGCATTGAAGTATTCTTGTGTGAGCGTTTCCATGACCCATCTTACAGCCTCTTTCACTTCCCAAATTGTCTCATAACGACATCCGCTAAGGTTTCCATAAAGATTAAAGAATAACCAAAAGTAACAGCGAGCAAAGTCGGTCCTATAGAGAGAGCAAGGAACTGTGTTGATGCCCATCCTCGTCAAATAATCTGTTACAAGGATGAAGATGTGGAGTAATGTATTGTCCTGGTGGAAATGCCACTGACACGATTTGAAGAATGCTGGCCTCTTCCGACGGAATCGTACCATGAACTACGCTAAAACCTCAAAATATTATTCCTTGTTGACTGTCTGTCCAATGGGAACTAATTGCTTATAGATGATGTCCATGTAGTCTAAAAACAAGAATTATCATATATTTCTGCGTGGATTTGCTCTGTTTGACCTAATTGAGTCTGGGAGAGCCAGCTTGCGTCCACTGGAACTCAATCTATCGCAGTAGATTCAGCTTTAATCTCAGGTCACCACAGCATCAAGAACTACGGGATTTGAATTGGTCAGCTGGACAATCTTCTTACCGTTATGTCAATGTTTTTATTTCTGCTCTTCTCTTAGCACTATTGAGAAAAAACTTCGCGCAAATATTCCGCATCTTCAATTCATTTTGAATAACTTTCGGTACAGTTTATACACGGAAATCAAACTATGATCTCTGCCCTTATTCAGGAAACGCTTTATTTGGCAATTCAACTCTAGTATTCTGACTTCATTACTCTTTCCACACCTTTCATCATCTCTCATGGACTCTCTGCCTTCCTTGGATCTCTTATGCCCCTTGAGCACTGATGCTCGATTCATGCAATATGGCCCAAAAGTAGTCTGAAGCATATCATATGTTTCTGTGGCGTTTGTCCAGTTTAAAAACAGAATCTTATTATATATCGTTCTTCTAAATGATCCTCACACCGAGATGCATTTTTGAAATTCAAAAGCTGAAACAATCAGAATTTAGTATTGTGTATTTCACTTCCTACTGTATTTGTTCATTTGAACCTGAAATAAGAAAAATTGGTCCGCCATCGCATAAGATGTATAACAATAATATACTGAATCTTAAAGTGTCTAAGACAATTTTTAATTTCTGTGCAAAAAGTCTGGAAATTCATTTAAGGCACCGTGTACCTGGAAATATGTTCACAAATAAACATACCAATCCTAATATATATAGCGATATGTTTACCGTTATAAAGTAATGTGCTATATACACGATTGACTCTTATTAATTATTAATTACTCGAAAATGTGCGCATTTTTGCGTGCGTATATGTACTGTTGCTTTTATAATGTGCAATACGCCTCTCTTTAATCAAAAACAATAAAGAACAATGGATAGAATTTTTAAAAAAATCTCCTTTAAAAGTCACGTTTTTCGGGTCGGTAAGAAACGACTCATAAACAAAAATAAACTACACTCCAGTCAGTTCATACTTTTTCACTCATAAATATTTTCCCCATATATATGTTGGTTGTAAAAAAAAGGAAAATTAATACGGTAAATTTAAGGGGACGTAACCCTCCTTTCTTTTTCTTTTCTTTCTTTCTTTCTTTGCTATTTTTTTTTTTTTTTGCAGTTTTCTATAAACAGGTAAACTCCCCGTTATGTTTGCGATAAAAAAACTAAAAAAGAGAGAAAAATACCGGTAGATACAGATTATAGGTTTTCGAATGGCAATTACCATAAATAAAATCGCTAAGAACGCATGAAAGGCTGCATAAATCAGAACGCTCGCACTTCTCTAATTCCCAAAATGTAAAAAAATGATGGAAACTAAACTCGCTAATACATTCTAATAGATAATATAAAGACAAGAAATATGTATATATGTTAAATCCCTCCATATCTATCCACATCTCACTTTCTCTCTCTTTCTCTCTCTCTCTCTCTCTCTCTATATATATATATATAGGGTGACCCCCTCAAAACGGGCCCTAACTCGAATTAGGCCCCGTTTTTTAGTGTTTTGTCCAAACGAAATAAAACTTTGGTTATAACTAGTTTATTATATTCAAAGTGTCTTTGGCCTTTTTTCTCCGTTCTACAGCATATGTTCTAGATGGCCTTTTTTGTTTTTTTGGGTGGGGGGTGCCACCCTGTATATATATATATATATATATATATATATATATATATATATATATATATATATATAGATAGATATATTTTTTCTGTAGAAATATATTTTCTTATAACGTATACCGATCCTTATTTAAGAAGCTCAATGAAATTACAGAGCAATATAGAGAATAAGTAACAAAAAGGTATATTCCAAAATTCATGATTTGACCATCTTATAATTTATTCCTTTAATTCAGTTGACAGGAATTGTATAAATAAACTGAATTAAAGGAATACATTATAATATAGTCAACATCATGAATTTTGGAATATAACTTTTTGTTATTTATTCTCTCTCTCTCTTCACCCCCCACATATATATATATATATATATATATATATATATATATATATATATAAGACTACCTGTGAATTATTGCGTCTGTATGTTATATTAGCTATGGAATTAATATATGAGCGTAACTCTTGTGACCTAAAGAAAATAGTTGTTTGTGACATAACAGAAACATTTCTATGAAAGTATATTAAAATGAAAAAAGAATATAGATAGTGTTGTGGAGACGCCCACTGATTAACATAGGTGGGTGAGTGAGATATATAAAGGTATTAATCAGCAATACCGTAGAGTTCTGCAACGACCGTTAAATGGGCAAGATGCCTATGTTGCCTCCAGTAAGACATGCAACACGCCACCTGCCTGCTTATCTCCAACTGAAGTATATCTGAAGACATGTAAATATGTATATAACTTTTCTTTCTAATATATTATTGTATACCTTTACTTTCGTGTTCTTTGTAAGTATTTGTACAGACACAACAGATAGATTTCAATGAGTCGTTCTGTTTTATAATTGTTTATTTTTGAAAAAAACAAAAACAAACGTACAGCCATTGAATTATAAGTGGTTTTCCATACTTATAGGTAAATTTACACTGAACAGATCCCATACTACTTAAAGGTAAATTCAAATTTTGATATATCTTTTAATTTAAACGCAAAAAATACAATTGGGACGCTGAAAACGTACACAGTAAAACAATACATTTTATTGTCGCGTTGATTATTTATTTGTAACGCAAAAAGCATATTTTAAGGTTTATTTATTTATGTTGGTAGTCTAGAAAAATGTATGAATGTTTTTTAAGATAGGTGAATTAAAAATAGAGAATACATTTAAAAAAAAGGAAGGCGGTGGGTAAATAGCCGCTGTAAAATGCTCTCATGGTTAAGTAAATTTATTTGTAAAATGCTCTCAAAAGGTTCAAGTAGATTTATTTGTAAGAGAATTGCTTTAAAATAACTTAAACGTAATACAGAAATGAACGATGTAAAAAAAAAGCAGAAAGTATTAACAATTGTTTATTTGGATAATTTAAACGCGAAAAACATATTGGGACGCTGAAAACATACACAGTCAAACAATACGTTTTATTGTAATGTTCATTATTTAGTATAATATATATCGTGTGTATAAAACATGTCAATGGTTATACGTATTATTTGGAATCACGTTTTCCGTTGGCTTCCCATGTCTTGAAGTTTTTTATTCAATAAATTTAAGGACTTCCGTTTGTTCGAGCGAAACCGGTCCAGCGATTTGTGTTTATTTGTTTACGCTGTTATGGGTTTATGTTTATGTAAGCATATATATATATATATATATATATATATATATATATATATATATATATATATATATATATATGTGTGTGTGTGTGTATATATATAAATATATATATATATGTATATATATAAATATATATATATATATATATATATATATATATCGTAACATAAATTAGAGGATGTGAATCAATCCCCGAAAAAGCTAATCTGACAATTTAAAAAATGTAAGTTGCCGAGTGAAGGTCAAACAACGACATTACAAATATCCATGCATAACGTAATAGCTATTTATTCATGTTAAAATTCTAAAAAGGGAAATCTTGCTTATGTTTGTATTTTACCGTCTTTATAGCTCAGGCAAGAAAAAATGAACCGTTAGCTAAAAGTTTTTTGGGTTCGATTCTCGGTGGTTGCGCCTTTTCTCAAAAAGAACTATTAACCTCATTACTATATATTGGGTCGAAAATAATATAATAATAAATACGTAATCTGCATGAATACCAATATTATAATTACACGTATTTTCCGACCGAGCAATGCCGGACAGCCTGCGTGTATGTATATATTGTCTTAGTCTACACCCAGTTTACGTAATATTCGCTGTGTCACGTCTTCGCTTGTATTGCGCACTCTAAACATAATATAACATACTTTTGTTTATACGATTTTGTTATTTATATAAGTTGATTAAAACCGAATAATGCGAAAAGAATCGATCAAGTAGAACAATTTGTTGATACTTTTAAAAGAGGGTTTAAACGCGATCTGCATATATATATATATATATATATATATATATATATATATATATAATGAACTCGAATAAAACCACTCGAATTTTCATGTAAGCAGTGAAAGACATGTTCCCTACAAAACAATTTAAGACAGACTGTCACCCGGTTATAAGAAATTTCAGGGAATATAAATGTACGATATATTTATATATATAAATGGACGATATATATATATATATATATATATATATATATATATATATACACATATATATACATATTTGCAATGGAATTCATTATTGAGATAGTGTTTATTAATTGATTTATTTATTACGGACTATTATCCTCGTCTTTATATAACTACAAAGGTGAGACGACAACAACTACGGATTAAAGTAATTGCTTAGAATGCAGTTAGAAGATTTGGAGTTCCTATCCCGTTGCAGTTGTCACCTAAAAGGCCAAGGAATAGTTGGCCTAAACATCGTGGATAATAGTCCCCAATAAATAAATTAATAAATGTACGAGTTTTCTTATAAAACTAAAGCCTACAATTTTTATAGGAAACATGTTGTAGAACTACAAAGGTAGGAGTGGAACCATTAAATCGAGCGGCTATTTATGTTTCAGGATATATTCTTCTTCTCTATTTTCGGTGCACTTTTGCCAACGATGAACGATGGCTGTGCATATGCACCCTTATCACACTCCTACGAGTGTAATTCTAAAATAAAGTGTGCTCTTTTTTTAAACGTAAATAGTTGAAGAGCTGCGAAAACGGTTATGAGCAGACGAAACCCGAAAGACTACGCCGGGCACCAAAGATAAACAGGAAGACGTCTCACGGGGTCATTCGCCGATATATGAGTTGTTTTTTGGCTTTTAACGAAACGCCTACCCCCGCAAGTTTAACAGTTTGTTTGGTCACCCAGAACAATCTCACACACGATACCTTGGTGATCGTCTCCACGCGGACAGAGTTCGATGAGGGATTCTGGTTAGCTGTTTCACTAAGAAATCTCCGTCCATCCAGGGAGATAAGTGCGGCCACATATCACGTTGTTATCCCTCGTTGATCAATGGGACAACTCCCTCCCAACGCTGAAGTAGGCACTACTTCTCCGATATCTGTTACCTGAAAAATAAGTCGAGTTAACCGTCCGGTCTGGTAACAATGTTAACAACCTCCCAGAAGCAATAAGTATAAACTAGAGTCGTTGATTTTTTTTTAATAAAAAGTATATTAACAGAACCTCTATATCTATAAAGTTCTAATATAATACTTCTGTCAAAGACAAGTGTATAGTTAGTTGAAATCTAATCACTTCAGAGTCCACGGTTCAACACGCGCCGTATTACCTGCGACAAATAGCGCTTCATTAGGAGGGATAGTCGTCCATAATTCCGAAGTACAATTTCTGTATATCGTAAATCGCGATAGTGGCGCAATAGTAAACAGTCACTAATAATTGAGTTCGTCTGTTCCTTCATTTTATAATGTTGTCAGCAACAGCCTGCTCATACGGGGTAAGGGGGATTTTTTTTTTAGCGATAACGTCAAAGCGATGAATCGTTTTAGCAGCAAAGAGGTTTTAGCAAGCCACGAGTCTATTTTTGCGAAAGTGCCATACATAACAAAACTACTCAACCAGGGTTTTTTCAACTCGCTTAAAGAACAATAGTTGACGACGATACTAACCTCCGCGTATGGCTTAGCGCTCAGGCGCTTCGTGATCTTTTCTCTAAAACATAAATTCAACTCTTATCTCCTCTCTATTTCATTGTATTATCATCTAAAATCGCTCGTACATAAACTTATGAAATGTGGGGAATGGTAGGAATTGGAGATCCTATCGGTGATCGCTGCGTCATATCCCTTCTCTTCTGGTTGATTTATTGCCAACCGTACATAATCGCGTATTGAGGTAAATTTTTATCAAGGTGTTCTCTTGTCGGAAAATCCTTGGGATCTGGTTTCATTTCAGGTACTGCTACCGGCCATTGAATAAACAACTGTTCACTACGATTCTCTCGAAATACAGTGTTTTCTTAGCAAAACAATATTAGTATCAAACTATTATTATCAATCCCAAATCCGCCAACTGAAGCGGTTTTCCTGTGGTTTGAGTTGTGTCATTGACAAAGAAATGGAGTCAGTGGGATTATTCACATAATACAAGCTTTAACTTAGCTCTATTATAACGTTGTTAATGTAAAATTCCATCATAACAAATGGTTGCGTCTCAGGGGAGCGGTACAATTAAAATGAACGGCCTTTTGTGCACTAGCATTTGTTTTTTTTAATATTTACTATCATTTACAGTGTAAGTTTCCTAGGAATTCAATGACGCATTTCTGATTCTGGCGCACGCCCATGACAGGAGTCTCACACCGTTAATGGATTCAACAAAAGGTTAAATTTTCACCTCATGTATGCATCAGATCTGTTATCATTAAAAAGCAGTTTGCAATTCCGTCTGGCCGATTCGGACGCAAGAAAAATTAGGGACATTACATTAAGAACGCTCTCGTAAAGAAATAGACATTTTTTTTAATAAAAGAAAGTTATTTTTTTCCAGAAGGGATTCAACACCCCGAAGTATGTGTTATAATTGGCATTGTTGATAAACGAATTGAGAATATTCTGTATTTGTGAATAAGACAAACTCCACCCTCAAGCGCATGTAAAGTTAATCAGAAAATTCATTCCGATATTGCGGAAACCAATACTACTAATAATAACTAAAGGACATTATGTTGGACAGATTTTAAGTACCAGTCGCGCAAGTAGTTTCAGAATAACAAAAATCTAATACAAAAGAAGAAAGGACTGACTTCCCGGAAGTGAACATCACGAAACAATGTTCTTAGAATCTTATAAAGCAAACGCCTCTAAATATATGTTATATTGTAAACTAATGTACGTGTTACAGGAATTAGCGACTTAATCAAACTAAATAAATATAATTAGGAGTAAAGTCGTGGCAAATATTGATGGCAGTTGTGTTTCAATAAAAAATGGTGCGTACCTCAGTAATACACTTGTGTTAATACAAAATGAAATCATTGTGTGAGCATTTATTATTAACGACACAGCAAGGATACAGTGATTTGCAATGCAACACTTAAATAATGGAGGATTTTACTTTCAAGATAAGATTCGATGTTTTTTTTTTTACTTTTTACGTAATACTCGCATTGATAACAATCAGTAATATATTTAGGTTGCTTTCACACAAATTTATTTAGAAAGTCGCTCATAATATATTTAAACGTATATAATATTTTTTAATTTATTTTTAACCACTATTTCAAAGAACAACACTTCTATAATTATAACCAGAATTCCTTGTTTATAATATCCTCTCTCATTAGCTTTGTTCTCCTCATATTTCTAAGTGTTAAATTTACCGCTTCACATATGACACGCGTACTGAACTTATACAGCCCAGCGTAGAATTACACACCCCCTAAACGAATTACTTACCAATTATATCCAATATGTGATAATCACAATGTCGTCCTATGCAACCTTAATTACTGTAGTTCGCTAACTTTCTTCTATTCACATTTATACTGTTTGCCCTCTCCCGAAGACACCAATTTTTTTCGTTCCAGATGTAGATATCTCTAGATGTCACATTTGTTATCCTCTACTGATGAGAAACATTAGACCTCTAAATAGCTAGGTATAAAAAATATGTCTATCCCGTGCGCTTAATTGATGCAATCTCCATATTGAATGAACGATTACATTTATATGCATTAGAATATATCATTATATTGCCAGTTTTTCCTTTTCCTTCTGTATGTATAGTAAATGAATAACACAAGTCTGAATTCCAAATCTCATGATGTTGATCATCTTATAATTTATTCCATTACTTCACTTGACATTTAAAACTATTGACAGTATCGGGTTCGTAGCGCAAAAACAATCACTTACATATTATATCAACTAGTGAATCTTTTTTTGCCCGCAACAATCAATCTCCCAAAACGGTATTATATATATATATATATATATATATATATATATATATATATATATATATATATATATATATATATATATATTGGTAGTCATCGACATACAGCTCTGCTTCGTTGTATCACAACTTATTAGTGCCGCTAGACTAGCATCTCTCCCAAGTCAGGGTTTGACCCTAGAACTGTCATGTTGACAGTCGGCAGTTCTCCCACTCGACCACGGAAGCGACGCCCGCAAATAACCCGTCGGAAGTGGACATCCGCCACCACTTTTAATGTGCTCAAACCGCCTGTTTGTAAACAAACAAATAACGAGATTCTCACTTTTTAGCCAATTAAGTAGATTGATATTAATATATATGATATGGAAGGACCTGAATACTCAACGTTTCGACCGATTTATACGGGCTTTTTCAATGGCCATCCCTCTTGAAAACGCCCGCATAAATCGGGCGAAATGTTGAGTATTAAGGTATTTCCACCTCAATTCTATTTTCATATTGCCGGATTTAATCCAGCTTAACAATCATATATATATATATATATATATATATATATATATATATATATATATATATATATATATATATATATATATATATATATATACCATTATATATTTTTTATTAATATTATTTTAATATATAAGTAATATACACAAATATATTCTAAGTAGCGCAATTGGCCAATACGCTATAAGCATGCCTAATATATAATATTACAATCTAACTATTGCTATTATTAGCTCGTACAAAATATATGAAAAACTGTAATATAGATATAGGTATGATAAATTAATGTAAATAATAATACGTGATTAAATTAATTAACATTATTTTTTTAGATTAAAATATAATAATAAAATTAAAAAAAAAACTTATTCGAATCTTATATAAAACAATTATCTGATGCCAATTACCGGAAGTTGTGTATAGGACGTAATATATCATATATAGTGTTTAAAAAAAGATTGCTATAAATATATCAATGCGTCTACGTAAAGACACGGTATCTTAAAGATACTGTATTATAAATAAACTAAAGACTAAGTATAAAGCACCAATATAGAAAATGTGATTTACCTATATGCATGACGTATATTTGTTGGGTGTATATTGTATTAAAAACACATTTCAAATGGTAAATACAAGGTGGTTGTAAAATACCTCTTCCATATGTTGCTGTTACGTTGGTTTAAATATTTTTGTGCTAAAGAGTTATCTAGCTGCTGGGTATTTTATAATTAATTACTATGAACTTAGATACCAGCTGTAGTTCGGAACTATTGTGTGTAAATATATATATATATATATATATATATATATATATATATATATATATATATATATATACTTACGATTAATATTTATTATTTTGTATTCCGCCTGATAGCAAATTGCATTTTATGATGAATTTCCTTATGCATTAGGCCCGGAAAGATACGTCTCTATCTCGAAGATATTGACATATGAGACTTTAATACAGCAATCCATGTTATGAACGTGCGCGCGGAGCATCAATGTATTATTGAATCCATACATAGAGAACAAATTGAACCGATCAACATTTATAGGCGCATGTTTAGCGCTTGCAAAGTCTATGTAGTTTATGTCAACGGAATTAGAAGGGTTCGTAGATTTCAAACTGCCTACACGTTGGTTAGTGAGATAGCGCAATTTTACGAACCAGGCATTAAATCAGGCCGACAAAAATGGATTGAGAATGAAGTTACTATATAGAAAAATAAATTCTGGCGCACCAAAAATTTCGCTTGATTTAGTAGTACCTATTTCCTCTTTGTAGCTTTTTTAAGATTTCGCTTTGGAGTTAAAAATAGGAGGGTTACCGTTGGGACTACTTTGTATACAAACACAGACAGACACCACGCACGCACACATGTAAACGCACACACACACACATACACACACATATATATATATATATATATATATATATATATATATATAAATTAATACCGCAGTACCTTTAACGTGCGTACGTATGTGTATCACGGTTTCCAGATTTAATTTATTCCATAGGAAGATCTCATTCATGGAAAAGGATAATACAAGGTGATAAAATACTGCGACCATTAAATTATAGGGAGGTCACTAAAAAAGCGGATCATTTGAAGGTCAGCTTAGATCATGAATAAAATGCGTGATTGTTATTTTTGATTGGTTCTTTTGTTGTCGAATAGTTGTGCAATCTGCATATTGATTTCATTACATCTTGCTTATTTATTTCTTCGATTAAGATCTTGATACCCACATTATGGACGGGAGCAGCAGAAAACATACACCCTATTGATGACTTGAAAACGTGCTTGGCAAGAGCTTGGAATGATATCCCACAACTTAATGGTTCTCGTCTTGGGGAGGCCTCATGTTTTGTCAAGCTTCTGGGCCTGACCTTTATTCCTGATCTTACATGGAACACATACATCAAATCCATTGCCAAGGCCGCTGGAAAAATGGTGAAATGCTTCTATCGATCCAGTAGATATCTCACTGCATACGCAATTCTCTATCTATATAAGAGCCAGTACCTGGCTCTTATATAGATCGTACTTATACTGTTGCCACATCTGAGAAGTAGCTGCTAGAAAGGACTTATCCTGCTTGATAGAGTTCAAAATAAACTTCGCACCCTCGTAGGGGATGTCATTTTCACTTCCCGGTAACTTCTTTCTCACAGAAGAGATATTGCGAGTTTGCCTCTGTTTTATTGTTATCTTCATGGCAAGTGCTCGACAGAGCTTCAATCTATGGCCCCCCTCGCCAAACTTTGACATAAAAGACCCGTCTAGCAGAAAACACTATCAACAATTTCCCCCACTCTTTATCTGTGCCTAAACCTAAACCTAGATTCCATGAACAAAGATATTTCTTAGAATTACACGCCTATGGAATTATCTTCCGTTTTCCTGCTTTCCAGCTGACTACAATATGATTGTCTTCAAGTCTAACGTAAACAAGTTTTTGATGAGCCGTTCGATATAAATTACCACATTTACCGAATCTTCATTACTTACGATTACTATATTGTGCAATTTCTACTGTACACTCTTTAACCCTTATCCTCGAGTGGTTTCTTGGCCTTGATAAGTGGTGATGCCTATGTAAATAATAAACGTTACCCTTCAAAACGCCACACGTGCTTGGTTTTCTAGGTTAAGAGGCTACAGTGAAGTGCACGGACGACATTTGGAGTATCTGAGTATAATATAACATTTGTCTTAAAACTTTGTAAAAATTATTCTTTGTAAAAATAAATCGTTATTTGACAAATTTTCGGCTTTTCTATCGATTACCCTGTAGTATGTAGACACTTGTTGAATGTTCGTAGTATATTATCATTTTCTACTCTCGTTTTAATAAATGGGATCTCCCGATCACTGAAGACGCAATGCAAAAAAATAAAAATAAAAATAAAAATAAATGATGTCGCTTTTGGGCCGTACGTTAAACAAATATATACATTCTTGGTTTTCTGGCTAGAGTGCAAGGATATTATCTGTTATTTCTAAAAATCGTATACTGATATCATAGCGTTTCCGTTCTCGCCAGGCGTCCACATAATGGAAGCATGTCACCGATACCTATAAGGAAATTGGAGATACACCGTAAGAACCAGATATATTCTGACACTACATTGGCTAAATTACTTAATTACATAATTTTAGAGTCTTAACAAAATGGCTACAAAAATATTAATAGTTCTTCAGTCACACTAAACATCCACAGTATTTCCATCTGCAATATATTACACATGAAAGATGCCGCTCTGGAATTACCACAAACCTCGCTATTATATATAATTTAATTAAACGTTTGTACATATTTATTTAGTATTTTGTGTATTGCTACTAGTATGAGACGCCGTTATTTTATTTACTATTTGTGTAAAAGCTGAGGAACAACAGTTTATTGTTTATGACAATATCTTTAATCTTAAATGAAGAGTTTTTTTAATCCCTGTAGACATCAACGTCTTTACATGCCAGACCGTTATCTCTTCTATCTTTGCGTATAAATTTTACACAACAATTAGCTTTTTTTCTGAACATTTTATATTTTATAATTTTTCATGAGCAGTCGAAGTGGCCTTTGTAGTTATAGTAGTAATTTATATTTTTTATTATTGCTACTCTCCGAAATTACATCTCTGCTGGAAAGTAGATGAAAGTATTCGGTTAGAGCTCTCACATAAAATCGTTTACAGCCTTTAGAGCTCTCACATAAAACCGTTAAAGTTTACAAGTGGTTACATGTGAAGACACCGAAAATATTTTAAATTTAATCGGAGATTATTTTCGCGTATATTTTAAGTAATATTAGTCTCGTATTTTGGAGCTATTCTAAATATTTCTAATTTTCTTATCTAATACCGACTGCTTGCGACGGGAAATATTCTAATACAGGTTCAAGTGGAATTGCAATGTTGTTGAACTCTCATCCGCCTGAATGATGTCCTCTTATACACAGTGTTGTAAGGACTTGATGAAGAGAATCTCCATGTCTTTGCGCTACTTTTAATTTGCTCCTCTTAGCTTCTTACATCAAATGGATTGATACATTTACGGGGATGGCTTCTATAGTATTATATATATATATATATACATATATATATATATACACATATATATATACATATATATATATATACACATATATATATACATATATATATATATATATATATACCATAATACAGGAAAGAAACACTTGTGTTTTAAACTCAGGTTTGAAAGAGAGATAGACAGAAAGCCGCAAAATAGACTGCCAAACACACACAATCTCTCATAGATATTACAAGACGCATCTAAAGAAATAATTTTCAAGTAAAACACCAAAAAAAAAACATTTCTGAACGATATGAATATCGGTATTTCAACACCCATTATCTAATTAAATATCATTGCGCACGCTTCAAAATTACAATGTGAGAAACGATAACTTAATTTACTTCAAACTTGCAAGCAACGACATCTTTGTTTTGCGATATATTGTGTTTCTTTTATTACTCTAAGTTATTTGTAGATTCAACAAAGGAATATTACTTATGAGACAAAAAAATATTGGGTTTTGTAAAATAATATATACCAGACTTAAACAATGTTAACGCTAAAGTAAACGACATGAGATACACATTATTAGTGTATAATCGTATATAAATAATACTTTTAAAAAAACATGCTCTCTTTAGTCATATAGCAAAAAAGATGTGCTAGAGGATGTTCTAACGCAAAGAGAAAATATAATACACTAATATCTCATAGATTTAGAATTGGATTCTAAAATTGTATAGTAAACCGAATTGGATATCACAATGTGAAGAATATTGTTTCCATTTCAGCTAAACAAGTCCCAGCATGAAGCACACAGATACCTAATAACTATTTGCAATATGTAATTCATGTTTTAGATTTTGTATTTCTCCTTATATATGCAATATTCTAGATCTCGATAGTATTAGTATTGTAGAGATGACTATAAAAGCAAATCTCACAATGCGAACACCGCAATATAATTCAAAATTTACTCCATTTTCGAACACGTTTTCTGATGAAGAAATGATTGAAAAAGAAGTGAAGCATCCATGGTCCCTTGTGACTACACAGTGAACGAGGCAAATGACTAACTTCAGCATTTTCCCACCCAATTCAGCCCCAAAATCTCCCAGGAGACGTCAAATCCTAATGGAAATGAACCAACCCTGCAGTTTTCGGCCTTAACATATATAAATTTGAGGTCTGCATCATGCAGAAAAAGAAATGATTAAGCCACTCATTCCCCCCCCCCATTTACCCTTTAAATCTCCAAGGTCTTAGCATATTTAAATTTGAGTTCAGCACCAGGCAAAACTGCTAAATACACATACACAGTAAACATTAGACAAATATGGTAAGCTAGTTTTTAAAAAAATAGAGTGTTTTTTTAGCCCTAAAAGAACCCCTGTGGCACACTCAAGAATCATTGCGAAGTATAGACAAACAAAATTATATAGAAATCGGTTAGTTACAACTTTTCAGAAAGTTTTTTTTTAAACTCTAAGGAATCATTTGTTTTTAATAAGCACTAAAGTGGCAATTTTAGCCGTTTTCACCCAAAGGCATCCCTAGGGGGCAATGGCGTTTTTCCAGAAAATCGGTGCTGTTACTTTTTTTACTCATAAGATGTTTAATGTTTGTGCAAAATTTCAAAACATTCCAAGACGTAATTGTTGAGAAAAGTGGGGGCAGAGGACCGGACGAACGGACAATGGTGAATTTAGAGGTCCACGCTTCTTTCGTCAGGTGACGAATAAACCATCTAAATGAGACAATTGAGTGGACGGCTGTTGCAGAACATTATAACAGTATAAATTATTAGGATGGCGCAAAAATAAGTCGTGTATATATATATATATATATATAGTTGAACGTACAAAATGCAACGTTATTTTTGCCCCAACCGAATACAAAGTACGTTCATAGTTGCTTTACTTTACTTGTATTTAACAGCTGCCTCGCCGCCCGACGTTACACGACCTTAAATTACATATATTTTAATTCATGCAGATTTCGGAATTATTATTACTCTCTATCTATCTATCTATCTATCTATATCTATCTATCTATATCTATCTATCTATATCTATCTATCTATCTATATCTATATATCTATAAAAACAGAGATGTGTGTGCCACAGACGATTTCTGATTGGTTAATCCAATAATCACATCTCCTAAAAAACAATCGTTTCTACGCTCTTACCTTTACCATAAAATATTATGGCTTTATTTATTGTCCATCTTGGAAGGGTTTAATTTTTTAATAACTTGTTATTTACAAATTAAAAAAATACGAAACTATTATGCGAAACTAAACTACACGAAATACGCGCACACACGCACACACACACGTTCACTACCGTCACGTTGTTATGGCAACCAAACCCGCTGACTTCTTTTTCTCATTTCACTCGTGGTCTTAAATTAGATTCGAATAAGTTGCCAAAAAACAAATATATAACAAATAAATGTTATCAAAGGCAAATTTTTCGTGTTTTTATTCAATTTAACATGTTTAATCAGCTCGAAAAGCATACAGTGTTTACCGATGTATTGGAAAATTCAAGATGGCGGCCGATTCTCTCTTTAACACGGTAAGTTTGGAAAAAGGTGTAATAAATAAAAAACCGGTTAAAATACTGTTAAAAACTCGCTCAATATATGTTACCGTGACATAGGTTGACATATATTCGGCGGGTTTTTAATGGTATTTTGTATAGTTTTTTATTTATAACACCTTTTCCCAAACTTACGGTGTTAAAGAATGTGTGAGACGCCATCTTGAATTTTCCAACACATCGGTAAACACTGTATTCTTTTCGAGCTGAATAAACATGTTAAATTGAATAAAAACACGAAAAATATATCCAGTTTTTATCGGTTTTTTACCTTCTCTGCAGAAGTACAAAAAAAAAAAACAAAAAAAAACAAAAAACGGAAGGTACTTTTACAGAATGTTAAACTAACCCTAACCGATGTTTTATGTTTAGTTTAGGAAAAGTCAGAAGAAATAAAAGTCATTATTGCATGAAATATACGTATTTAGTTGAAGTATTGTTTATGTCAATTCTTTCGAAGAAATTTAGCAAGAATACCTGTAAACCAGGAAATCGGTAAAATGTCATCATGGATGAATACTTGTCTATTATAATTTCTACCCTTGACAAAAACTTAGCCATAACAAAAGAGATTTATTGTTCAGATTGTTTTTGAGATTGATTTCTAAAAAGATATTTTATAAATAAAATCGACTTTAAAATTAAAGACTTAAATTACAATAATTGAATTTAAACATTCTTATTTCAATATTTGGCACATAACACCTGCAAAAATGATCACAATGTCAGGATTTCATTTTATTTCAGAATCGATGGCAAATACTAATATTTAACATTAGTTTATCATTTAAGCCGATAAAAAGCCCTTTTTTTCCGAGTCATAAAAGGATTTGGAGTTTCCTAATCAACCTTTCGGGTGCAGTTGCACGCTCTCAAAATAACTAAAGTGTTGGCTTTAAAAAAATTGGTTCATTAAAACTAAACAGGTTTAGTTTTAATAAAAAAAAAATTTAAAAAAAATCGCTTTGGTAATTAGATATGTCGTATGGTTATCCCTAATCGCTGAATAAAACCGCTAACGAGTTGAATGATTACGACATAAAATTAAACTCGGGTTCCTGAAACGGAAACTTCGTTTGTTTTTGTTTTTTTCTTATCAATATATTTACATTGTTATTTTGTTTTCATTTTCAATCATTCGAACAGTTTTCTTTTTCAAGTAATCCAAGTTACAAAATTCCCACTGTTTACTATGCTAAAATCACAATGACTAATGTATCCTTATCCTTGAGTGGCCTCTGGGCCTTGAGTGGCCTCTGGGCCTTGATAAGTGGTGACACCCATGTAAAAAAAAAAAAAAAAAAATCACTCGAACAGTTTTCTTTTTATAATGTACAGTTTTAAAAGTTTAAAAACTATATAGTTTTTACTTCAGGAAAATTAATGGGTCAGTTTTTACGATGTGCCCTGTTAAAATACTGTTAAAAACTCGCTCAATATATGTTACCGTGACATAGGTTGACATATATTCGGCGGGTTTTTAATAGTATTTTGTATAGTTTTTTATTTATAACACCTTTTCCCAAACTTACGGTGTTAAAGAGGGTGTGAGACGCCATCTTGAATTTTCCAACACATCGGTAAACACTGTATGTTTTTCGAGCTGAATAAATATATTACATTGAATAAAAACACAAAAAAGATATCCAGTTAGGTAGAAAAGTAACTTATCTTGCCTTTGATAACATTTATTTATATATTTGTTTTTGACTATTTTTTCGAATCTATGTGTACAGTAATCTTGCCAGGATGCGGAGGAAAATGAATGAAGGGGGAGGGGAATAAAATAAAAACATTTTGGAAACAGAGTAAGTTTGAAAGAATTGCTTTGCACAGAAAGAAATTAATGAAAAAATAAAATTAAATTTCTTTTCTTTCTTGATTTTTTTTTTAGTTTTTTATGAAAAAGGAAGTCAAAATTAAGACTATAAAAAACAATTTTTATTAAGAGCGAACCTCAGTCGTCAGGTCTGTAAAAAAAAGACGTGGAATAATAAATGTTTTCTAATACAAATTGTTTTTACTTATGTGTTCATTTGTCTCTTTGAAGTTCGTTTGTTTAATATATCGGTTTGCAATATAATTTTGTCATTCTGTCAGACTCAAATTTTAAATCTATATATCTATAAAAGTTAAAGTGTGTGTGTGTGTGTGTGTGTGTGTCTGTGTACATTTCCCTACGAAATAACTCTGTCAATTTTTAGTCTACAGACTCGAAATTTGATATACAGGGTACTGAGATTTGGAAAAATCTATGTGATCGGTTTTTAGCCAGAAATTTGGCGATTAAGGGGTCAAAGTTCAACGATTTGAGCTTTGAGAACTCTACCAAACTTCTCCGACAATTTTGGGTCTACACACTTTAAATTTTAGATATAGCTTCCGTGGACATGAATCTAACTTAATAACTTGATTTGAGCCCAAAACAATAAATTTTCAGGGGTCATAATAGGGGTCAAAGTTTAAAAAATTACCCCCTTTTTTTTGCTCAGCATACACCTCCAAACACCCGGGCAACGCCGGGCACCCATGTTAGTAAATTATAATATTGTACCTAATATATAGGAGTTATTAAAAATAAAAAAAATACTACTTGAATGCAATCGGCTAGAATCGAAGGCAAAGCATATAGTGCTAAAGCCTTACATGTTACTGTTTGAGCTATTGCCAGCTTGATAAGAAATACTAAACATTGAATATACTTTTAAGTATAAACTAATGTTTTCGCATGTGTATATTGGTAGATTCTCGGTTAATTTAAATAAACTTAACATGTAAAAACTCATAAAAGTTCAAGTGAACTTTTTAAAGTGGGGTTCTTGGTGAATTCCCGCAAATACATTATTTCCCGTGTTGTTGAGCGTTATAATTCGGTGTTTAAAAATGTGTCCTGATAAGGATATCTTTCGCTCTCCCCCTCTCAATCCTAGGGAGTATATTACCTCTTTATGGCTAGTAACACTTTTGTAGGATTGCTCAAATTGAAACCTGCATTACGAGGAGCTAACCCTGTCTGCCCATTAATTATTATCATCTTTCCTTCCCCAATCTTAAACTGGTTTGAAGCAGTCATCCCTGTTGAAACATTAAATAAAGCAAAATGCATTTGAGTGAGTTTACATTGTCCTCAGCGATGATTGCTCTCTTCATTATATATTTCAGGGTTTATTCTCATCAGAACGGCTTGGACAACCACCCCGATCTGCTATAGATCTGCTATACAATCCTACAGGTCGCCATCTTGTAAATATTTGTGCTAGTGTTCTCTTTGAATAATTTATAATTACAGCTATTCTTCTTCTTCGCGAGTCAGTCAATAAAAACAAATAGTGTTTGGTAAAGTAATATATATATATATAATATATATAATATATATATATATATATATATATATATATATATATATATATATATATATATGGCGATTGTCACTTCTTGACAGAAGAAAAACATCTTTCCCTTGCTTTATTGTTGATTACTCAATAATTTTCATGTATTTTTGAAATATATTTTTAAAATTATATACACATGTATACACTTATATAAACACACACTCACACACACACACATATATATATATATATATATATATATATATATATATATATATATATATATATACATGTGGAGATTTGATCAAGATGCATCAACTCCAATTTTCTGTGAGAAATACATAAATAAATACACACACACACATATATATATATATGTATGTATATATATCTTTATATATATATATATATATATATATATATATATATATATATATATATATATATATATATACGGGAGATTTTGGATTATTTTGGACCATCTTCCAATTACGGGATTTCTTTGGATTTTACTTGTGCAAATGGAAATTCAATTAACTTTCTTGACGTTATATTTTTGGGTTTTACCGTCATTTACGATAATTTACCTTTCACCAGACTATCTATTCACGTGTAATCACCTGTTTCTTCACCATATTCCCTCTGCTCTACTTTTTTGTTATCAAGTAAGATATTTGACTTACTTGTTGTTTCATCAAATACTTTTGTATACAAAATCCGATCCCGCATTTAGCTAATTCCTACCCTCTGATGAGAAGGGAAGTATTTATTCAAAACTCCGCAGATTAAGGACTATTCACTAATCAAGTGTTTCCTTGTCAGGTTAAATATCTTTTTAACTCTTTTTCAAAGTTACCCGGAATTGAATGATGGTCAACGGATATTTAACCCTCTTATATTTTTATTGTCATCAACATCCGTAAAATCGCCCGAGAGGAAGCTTCACATGCCGACATGCAATATCTTATTCCAAAATATATGCTATTCCACATTTCACTCCAGAGAACCTACTTTTTCCTTCATAAAATTATTTTATATAAACTTCTTTCATTTAACGAAAAGAAAAGAAAAAACAATAAGAAATTAACGTGCGGGGTTTGAACCTACAAGCCACGTCATGCAAATAAAAAGAAACACGTAAATTTTCGTCTCATAAAATTCTTTGAAGTAAATGAAAAAGAAAAATTAAGAAATTTTCGTGCGGAGTTTGAACAGACAACCCCGTGCAAAAAACAAAATAAAAACAATCAAACAAACAAGAAAACACACAATCAAGTTACCCACAGTAAAATTCTTACGGCACGTTTTTCTGTCATTGTTGCTAAGAGACGACATGGAGAGAATGATTTTACCGATGATAAATAAATAAAAAGGATAGTTTCGATTATCGATTATCGGTAATTATCTGGGGTATTCGAACACAAAACCTAACTAAGATCACTCCAAGACTTATACACTAAATTCTGTAAATTTGTAAGAAAATATTTTCAGCCGTTTCGAAGTCCATAAGGAACGAAATCACACACAGAGACAAAGCTTCAATAATATAGTTGTAGAAGATATATATATATATATATATATATATATACTATATGTGTTTGTGTGTACATATAATATACATATAATATATACACACACATATATATATATATATATATATATATATATATATATAATCAATTTATACCATTTTTAGGACAAGATTTTACCATATATCTGTTTATTTTGTCTTAGCTTATTTGTATTCATTATTTCGAGCTTTTTTCTTAACTACCTACCTGTAATTGTCTACATATCTATTAATTTCTAATACTCTCCATTGTTGTTACTCGAGGCCTTTTTCAAATGTCTGTAGCAGTTTGATAAATGTTTTAAAAAAATCGCTGCAGATGAGATTTCCTTAATGGCGTACACAAGCACATTTATTTACTTGTCGCAGGTGGTTTCCTCTATTAATTTGACGATTTCCGAACAATAAGATGTCTTTATCCTTACAGGTAAAATTAGTAAATACGTAGATTGTCACTGTTAATAATACTATTTGATTTACAATTAACAGTAAAGTCCTGCGTGTATAAGACAAGTTGCGTTTTGGTAGGTCTGTCACCCATCAGTTTTATATATTACTTTAATCCATTATTCGCCTATCTTCTTCCTTGTGTATCTATTAGATATACGTAAATGTTTATGTATTTCTATGTAAAGGATTAACACCTAAAAAATCACCGATCGTTATAAGTTTTGCAACACAGCTGTTAGCGCCCATTAAGAGGCCAAAATTTAACGACATCGCTTCATGAAAATTTAAATACGCCAAATTTGATATACTTAGAAATATATTTTATGTACTAGTTACTAAATAATCATTAGAGGAAATGCAGACGGTGGGTGGGATTTCCATTAAAAACAATATTTAGATATTAAATCCATATTGGCAAAGCCTTATTATTTTCTTAGTACTGTGGTTATTTTTAACATATTAGCTGTTTATATTAATTCTTATGCTGCGTCATTGCATGAATCATTAGCCTAAGATAATCTATACTATTAATAAAATTCTAAATGTTTATGTATTTATTTGTATATATATATATATATATATATATATATATATATATATATATATATATATATCAATAAAACTTTCGAACGGATGCACCGAATTGGATTTTCCCCCTGAAAGATGTGAGCCCCAAAATTGCCGTTATCTATATATCATTCATAACGAGCAACGCGAAGTCACACAAAATGGCCGAAATATGGGTTTGTGTGCCGTTTCGTGCAATTATCGAAAAAGTTCCATGCCCATGTCAACGGAATTTAGCGCTGTCTGTATACAATAGCGGTAACATCTTTCGGTATACGGACAGGACTTGTGGCGCAATGGATAACGCTTTCAACTACGAATCAGAAGATTCCAGGTTCGAATCCTGACATGTTTGTAATAATTTTAACCATCATTTTATCCAACGTTTACTCGTTGTCCTTACCCTTAGTTAGGGTATTTTTTTCAGTGATTTTGTTTTGTGTATATGGGAATTTCCCATACTCTGAGTTCACAGGGTAAGCGTTGATAATAAGATGATGTTGAGTTTACTTGATGTTGAGTGTATTCAATTTTTTGTTTGACTCGGCGTTGTGTGTGCCGACGCGGCGCAGCCACTACTTTATAATATAAAACTTTTTTTAAGAATAGCATTATTACAATTACTTTGTCTTAAAATGCATACATAGTTGCATTCTTTTGTATGGAGTGGGCGCAATTTTTTGCTATTATAAAAGAGTATGATTACAGTAAAAAAAAATGGAAGGTTCGATTTCTTAACTGGGATAATAGAAACCTAACAAGCATACACAAATATACTCTGCTAACAACCAATTGGAAAGCGGAATACCTCAACAAAACATACTATATATATACGAGAGTTCTCACGCATAACTTCTCATGTCCACATTAAAGCAATTTTGCTGTTCGTCTTCAAACCTTTATAGTTCAATCCTTGCACAGATTGGCTAACCAACGGGAACCTGTATTATTCGTCTTCATCTTGCTTTTGAAAATTCAACACTTTTTTGGATTGACAACTCCCATTTTTTTTTTAAGCAGGACTTGTCTTTTCCTCCGGAAAGAAAATCGAAACAATATTGGCTTATAACTCAAAAGAAGTAATTATTAAAATGAAAAGTCTACTCGTATGCAGTTTCTGCATATTGTAGATATATTCGCTTACATAGGAAGTGACGGTGATCTGGTGGTTCATTATACGGACTGGCATTTTGATGTACCAAGTTCGAATTCAGGTTGTTCCACACGCAAAAAAAATCACGTTCACTTAGGATATTCGCAGCCTTCAACTAGTCGTTCCCGTGAGTATCTGATGTATTTCTAGAAATAATTCTGAAAAGAAAAATTAGTGGGAATTCAATACTTACAATAGAATGTTCAGAGTCATACAAGATGAGGATGAGGAGGAGTATGGCTGCCATCTAAAAATGCTTATAATAAGAGATATGTAATGCTATTCTGGAATTTTATAATGTTGTTATTATAAGAAGAAATTGTATATTGCCTTAAATTAGTATTTTGATTCGGGTTTATATATATATATATATATATATATATATATATATATATATATATATATATATATATATATATATAATGTACGGTGACCCCCCCAAAAAAAAACAACAAGAGCTAAATGGAGGCCATCTAGAACATGTGCTGTAGAACGAAGAAAAAAAGGCCAAACACCCTAATGTTTTGATGTGATGTTTTGAATATACTAAACTAGGTATGACCAAGTTAATTTCATTCGGGCAAAACACTAAGAAATAGGGCCTAATTAGGGTTGTGGTTCGCTCGTTTATATATATATATATATATATATATATATATATATATATATATATATATATGCCTATTTTTGCGTGTATATGTGTATATATGCATGTGTTTATAATGAGCAGCACTTTTTTTCACCGTCCTCTTCGATTTTTTCTCCCTGCTGACTACAACTTGGTTGTCTTCAAGTACAACATGAGCAAACTCTTGATGAACTGCCCCCCCTTAAGTTACCAAATTTACCAAACTTCCATTACTAACGATTACTACGATATTATTCTAATGGCTACTGTAGACTCTATAACCCTTATCCTCGTATGGCTTCCGGGCCTTAATAAGTGGTGACTCCTATGTAAAAAAAAAACTTATTAAGGACATTAACCGAATAAAGAAGCTAAACTAACACATGTTTTTCTATTATTTCTTGCTTCGTAAAAAAGATAAGGTTACGGGAGACTAACTGCAATAGGAAAGAAAGCACAAACGGCAGAGGGAATAAACCGGTCTTTCGCAACCAAATAGCACGTACATCTCTTGTAATTGTATAATAGACTAAAGATCAACGATAGGCGTGCATGGGCACAGCCGGCGGGGAAATACGGCAATAGACAAATCTGGGCCGTAAAACTCAACTTTCTCCTGAGATAGACGCTACTAACAATACTTGATCACAAGTTTATTAGTTTCTTCACCACCGATTTTATTACAAGTTAAATCATTACTATTCTGAAATTTCACACTGTAAGCGAGTTATGACTTTAACACGCTCTTCCACTCTTTGCTACATTGCGTAGAACTGACGTTACGTATAGTAGCAAAAAGTTTGTAACAATCACACTGAACAATAAATCACAGTATGATACAAGTGTTTATAAGTGATTAAAACAAAAAAAAAAACCAAATTTCTCCTAACACGAGCTGCATTAATTCCATGTTCTCCGGGAATATATACATATAGGCTCTTTCAGTCTTTGTCAGATGATGGACGCCCACGAAAGAGTGCTAGCACGTCAACTTTTTGTGGCAAGGGGTGCCAATCTGCAGACACCCTTCTCCTGAGTCGACATTGTTAAATACCAGTGGCAAGTGAAGCATATGTACAAGACGACTGGAAAAATGCCGAGATAAGCGGAGAGCACATACGGCACCTAGAATTCCCAAATCGTAACCCAGTTGGTACTAACTAGTCACAACACAGTTTAACTTCGGAGATCTGACGGGAGCCGGTGTGACAACGCGATTATGCCATCCCCCCCCTCTCTAGTAGAAAAACCTTTTAAAAATATTTCGGTGCTTGTGCATCCTGGGAACCAGATTCTTGTAAATATCCGTTTGCTTGACCACAAACATTTGCACACGGCAAGAATATGCCGAACGCTTACCAATTTAATCAACCAATCAGAAAGCAAAAACAGACACCATAACACAGTGAGGAGTAAAGTAATTAGCTGACAACATTTGCTATAATGTAAGAAAAGGGAAAGAAAAAAAGTTAGTATTAAATTTTAATCATGGAGTAGCACACGGTAATTCATCATAATATGATGGAAAACTTAGTGCAGCCACCGGAGCAAGTCGTTCTCAAATAAGGTGCAGGTCATGGCCACAAAAATAATTCTGAAGAAGAGAATGCGGATTGATCTCCGAAATAATCTTAACTTTTACCCTCACTTTACCTCCAGAAACATAGTTCTTTCAATCACGCAAGAAGAAATGTTTCTCATTATCGAAAAGAAATTAAATATACAACATTAATTCATAAAACTTACGTTAGTTTTAATTTATTTTTTTATTTCGGACTGTTATTCTCATCTTTATAAGTTGTTTTTTTACGACGTTGCGGCCAACTATTCCTCTGGCCTTCATCAGGTGGTAACTGCGATGGGATAGGAACTCTAAATCTCCTAACTGCATTCTAAGCAATCACAGCCATCTGTAGTTGTTGTCGTTTTACCACGCTTTTGGCCAAGTAAACCTCTGTCTGGCTTTGAGTAGGATTGAAACCGCTATCTTCAGACAATGCCCACATGAGACCATAGAGATTCAACGTCTCTATCAACTGCGCCACGGGCCCCGAAAGGCGATCGAGGTTGGATTCTTCGATCTTATGAATCCACGTTTATTTATTATCTGATCTTCCATAGTCGGATCCGTACCGATTGGTATATATATATATATATATATATATATATATATATATATATATATATATATATATATATATATATATATATATATATATATATATATATATATATATATATATATATATATATATATATATATATATTATTCCTTAATTGGAATTCATTTTTGAGATGAGCATTATATATATTAATTTATGTTACGTTATTTTTTGTTATAATTTATTTTCTTGCTTCTCTGTAATTTTTTCTAATTGCCTACCCTATCGGAAGAATGTTGCTATTTTCTATTTCCTAGCGTTGTTATAGTTTGCTCGCCAACACCTGGCATATTGTAGAAACTTAACTTAGGTGCCGGGCAAACCTGAGCGTACATTTAGAGATACCCAGTTCGTAAAATGCAGAAACAAGTTATGACAAAAACAGGTGTGAAATTTAGCACGCAAATATGCAAATATTACTTATCAATGTAGATATTTATGCTTTTGATAATTTGAAAAGAGAAAAAACTAAGGTGATATAAAATTAATGTCATTTTTAAGTATATATGTACATCTGATTTAAAAAAAAAACGACATTATTTTTGCACCAACCTAATAGAAAGCCAGCACCACGAGCACCTAGGCATAATACCAACTCAGATATTGAACCGTAAAACATAGTGTTCTCATTTTTTTTCAAACATCTAGTTCTTCGTGACGCTTATTTATTGTAAATTAATGTATAAGCTTGGTGCTAAAGTAATTTTGTTTTATCAGATATATATATATATATATATATATATATATATATATATATATATGTCAAAAAACGACATTATATTTGCACCAACCAATTAGAAGCATTTCACGTGCCGACTCAAAAGTTATTTTAGATTCATGAATGATAATATAAAAAAGAAGACACCTCGATAAAGTGTCACCTTTAAAACTATAAATATATTAGCAGGGTAACCGGAGGATACCTGGGATTGAATGATAATCAACGAATATTCCATACTCCTATATTGTTGTAGACATCGAGGTCCGTGAAATCGCCCAATTTTCAATCAAATTACTTGATGTCTGCTCTAGTTGTGAACACAACAGAATGCATCGGGAGTAAGCTCACATGCCTCTCTATTCTCATGTTATGACTTATTTCACAATACATTGTAGTCTACATTGAACTACAAAGAACCTATTGTTGATTTTCTATTTTTGATATGTAGTGGCTGGGATTTTAGTTTAAAATAGAAAATTACAGCTACCATACTCTAAACAGAAATATTAATTTCAAACGAAACCCTGTCATATCGAAGAACTTACTGTTGATTTCATGTGTCGAGCATTTCGCCTTGTGTGGTAATAAAGCAAATAAAATGCACTTTTCATGTGCGGCTGTGTAAGGTGATGACGCCGGTCTTAATCGCCTGTTTCTTTCATCAGATTGTTCGATTATCGAGTATCGATCATCGGTACTTATCGAAGATATTCCGATAGAAAATATGTCTAATAACACTGCCATGCAATTCCTTCGTATTATATTTCATAAAAATCGGCTTAGTCATTTTCGAGTCCATAAGGAACGAACTCATAGATACACAGAAAATGATCTTTATATATATATATATATATATATATATATATATATATATATATACACTAGCACGCCGCTCGGCATTGGCCGGTCATAAAATACGCTTAAATATGATATTTTGATTAATGCAGATTCTGTATCTATTAATGTTTTATTGGACCCAATATATAGCAATGATCAAAAAGTTTGTTTGTTTTTTAAATTACGTATAGACCACCACTGAAAATCGAAACCAAAACGTTTAGCTTACGATTTCCCATTCTTTCATTTTTTTGACGTTTAAGCTTCAGCTATGTACATTTGTTTGCTACAAGGTTGACAATTAAAACGTGAACCAATACATATTACGTTACACATGCTTATACATAACGCCGTCGTTCGACATTAAGCTGGGAAATTGACTTTTTTTAATTTTCCCTCCTGTGCACAGATTTTCCCAGCTAAAACACAAATACAAAGTTTTACATTGGTTCGAATACTCTATATATTAAATTTCATACATCGAATATCTAATTCATTAAGTTTCATATTTAATCATTCACTTACATTTCTGAGAGTACGTACGTAATCCCCTCTTACACACTTATTATTTTTGTACATACGTAAGCACCGTGTACACAAATTATAATCGTATATATATATATATATATATATAGTAGAAATGGTAATTAATAAAAAAAACCGGTATAAAGTGCTCAATACTGTTGGAGAGAAAATGTGAGTCTTATTTTTTATTACAGTATTCTTCTGTTAAGTTACATTATTGTTTCGACGACACGGCCGTATTTTGGCCGTCATGTAGCTTCCTCAGACTTTTAGAGAAATGTTCGTTTATGGTTGAATGAAAGGGCGAGTAATGTCAGGGGAGGTCTGCGATGAAAAAGCCGAAAAAGAGGAAGGAAACAAGAGAATAAGTTGGTGGGGGTGCTTGGTACGTCGGTAATGTTTTAGTTTTGGTGTTTAAGGAGAGTAGGGGGTGTGGGGGTTTGATAAGTTCATCTCTTGTGTGGGTGAAGGAATAGGGATACATAGAGCGGGGAGGGAGATATGTGGGGGTAGGAGGAGGGGGTTACTTTAAATTTCGAGTCCTAAGGTTAAGGTTTTTGGCGTTCATTTGTGAGATGATTTCTTGATAAGTATGTGTTGACCTGTTGAGTGTTCTATACATATGTACATATGTACATATATACATATGTATATCTATATATATATATATATATATCTATATCTATATGTATATCTATATATATATAGGTATATCTATATCTATATATATATGTATATATATATATCTATGTATATATATATATCTATGTATATATATATATATATCTATGTATATATATATGTATATATATCTATGTATATATATATATCTATGTATATATATATCTATGTATATATATCTATGTATATATATATCTATGTATATATATCTATGTATATATATATCTATGTATATATACATCTATGTATATATATATACATCTATGTATATATAGATATATCTATGTGTATATATATATATCTATGTATATATCTATGTATATATATATATATCTATATATATGTGTATATATATCTATATATATGTATATATATCTATATATATGCATATATATATCTATATATATATATATGTATATACATATCTATATATATGCATATATATCTATATATATATGTATATATATATCTATATATATGTATATATATATATATCTATATATATATATATATCTATATATATCCATATATATATTTTATATATAGATATATATATATCTTACTATCTATATCTACATATATATCTATAAATATATCTATATATATCTATCTATATATATATCTATCTATATATCTATCTATATATATCTATCTATATATATATCTATATATATCTATATATCTATCTATACATATATATATATATCTATATATATATCTATATACATATCTATATATATCTATCTATATCTATATATATCTATCTATCTTTAACTATATATATCTATATATCTATAACTATATATATCTATCTATCTCTTACTATATATATCTATCTATCTATATCTATATATATCAATCTATCTATATCTATATATATATATATATATCTATATCTATATATATATCTATATCTATATCTATGTATATATCTATATCTATGTATATTTATATATATATATATATATATATATTTATCTATCTATATATATATATATATATATATCTTTTTTTTTTACATTTTTAACCTCAAACAAGGCAAATTGCCACTTTGGTGTAGGGGGCTACTATCCGGGGCAACAACTACTGGGGTACTATGTAGGGATTTGGGCAGCAATATGTCTGGTCACGTTACACTTGAACTTCTGCACGTCAGTACCGTTGAGGGAGCAGGGACCTGGAATGGAATTCCCGAGTCTAGCGGTTCTGGGGAAGAAACTATTGGAGTAAAAAGATCTTTTACATCTAGGGATCTCTACTGTGTGGGAGTGGGATTTAGCAGCCAGTCGGGTTTGTCGAGGGTGCTCACGTAGTGGGGGCACAAGTGATTGCAGTTCGTCAGAGCATTCACCACTAAAATACTTGTAGAAAAGGCAGAGTGATGCAACATTTCGTCGATGGGACAGAGGCTGAAGCTTAGAGGCCAGTTAAGGGCCTATCAGGTTTGCGACTCTCTTTTGGACCTTGTCAAGGAGCGAGAGACTAGTAACAGATGCACCAGCCCAGATGTGGCAGCAATACTCCATACATGGGCGAATGGTGGCCTTATAGAGGTACAGGATACTTTCGGGTGTTAGTAGTTTTCTAGCACGGTAGAGAGAGCCCACCTTTCTTGCAGCGGCCCTGGCAATGCCTTCAATGTAATTGTTCCAACTCATGTTTTCTGTGAACGTTAGGCCAAGGAGTTTGAAAGATGGACTCTCAGATAAAGAGTCGTCGGCCATTGCTATAGGTGGTAGAGAGGGTTTCTTGTAATTATTGAATGAAACTAGTTTAGTCTTGGCAGCATTGAACGCGACCAACCACTTTTGACCCCATTCCACTACAGATTGGAGGTCTTCCTCTAGTGTTTCTGCCATTTCTTTAGAAATGTGTTCATTCGTCTTCCTGTCGTGCCTGCCATAGAGTGTAGTGTCATCAGCATATATACCCATCTCAGAGGCAATTTTGTCGGGGAGGTCTTTTATGAATATCAGGAACAATAGAGATCCAAGGATAGAACCCTGGGGCACCCCGCATTTATATCATATTGTGTAGATGTACGACCGTCGAGGACAACCTCGATTTTTCTCTTGTCCAAGAAAGATTTAATTATGTTAAGTACTCTACCAGTGATACCGTATGATCTGATTTTCCTGAGGAGACCCTCATGCCATACCCTGTCAAAAGCCTTAGATATATCTAGAGCTACCGCTCTACCCTCCCCCGCTTTGTCCAGTGAATGGTATATACGTTCAGAGATCACAGTTAGGATGTCTGCTGTGGAACGGGCTCGTCTAAATCCATATTATTTGTCAGTCAGTAGTTTAGCATCTGTAAGATGATGGACTAGAGCATGGTTAATTATGGTCTCAAATATTTTGGCAAAAAGTGGGAGGAGGCTAATGGGGCGATAATTTGATGGGTCTGTCCTTTCGCCAGAATTCTTGAATACTGGTACAACAGAAGCAGTTTTCCAACAGCCCGGAAAGCAAGCTTCATTAAGGCATTTGTTGTAGAGTTTGGAGAGAACTGGAGCTACTTCGGCTGAGCACTTTTTTAATATCACAACCGGGATAAGATCGGGTCCACAAGCTTTTGAAGTGTCAAGGTTTTTTATGATAGCATGCACCTGGGCAGGGGTGGTTTGCAGATCGTCTAGCGTGGCGTCTGTCCGCATAGGAAAATCAGGTTGTGGTTGGTTGGAAGGGTCCAGTGTGGAGTTGGAGGCAAACCGACTGGCAAGCATGTTAGCCTTGTCGGTTTGCTGAGGAGATAACTTCGTGATTGTTGGTTAGTGGGGGAATTGTTGATTGCCCATTATTTACTACACTGTTGTAGATTTTTCAGAAGTCTCGAGTTCCTAGTTTTTGTGCTTCGATGCGCTTTTTAGTGGTTTCCGTAAAATCTCTCTTAGCTGTCGCTATTTCTTTCTTAACATTATTTCTAGCTTCTATATACTTCAGTCTGTTTGAACTGGACTTATGTCAGTTAAACCTACGGTATGCATGCTGCTTTTGAGCAATGGTAGTTGCACAAGTCGACGTAAACCATTGGGGTGAGTGGGGCTTACTATAGAAATTCCGCATGGGAACATGCGCTTCGATTGCGGTTTTAAATCAGTCAGTGGTCTCGTTTGCACATTGTTCAGCAGGGAGAGAACAAATATTTCTCCATGGGGCATCTCTAATTAGTTCCCTGATGGCTTCCCAGGCAGCCTTTTTATAATATCTCGTTGTTTTGAGCACTGGCTCTTCAGTTTTGGCTCTAGAGTCAAGGGCGATTTCAACTATTATCACTGCATGATCAGCGTTCCCGAGTAGGCTGTGGGCCTTCGTTATGCAATCATCGGGAACTGTGGTCAAAAACAGATCTAGAAGTGATGCGCGTTGTTCTTCCTGGTCAGGGAAACGGGTTGGAAGCGTAACAATTTGTGATAGGGAGTGAGATATAGTGAAACTATGAGTTGTGCTGCCCGCTGCATCTGTGCAAGTAGAGAATCCGAGCCAGTTTTTGTGGTGGACATTGAAGTCACCAAATACATTTATTTGTGCGCTAGTGTCGAGGGACAGTGCCGTGTCTATGCTGTCAGATACTTTGTTTATTATGTTGCAGTCCTGAATCGAGGGAGAGCGGTAGAGAAAATAATAGTAGCTAATATTGTGTTGCATGTTTAGTCTAAAGCACATCAAGGCTTGATCATCTGTTTCTAGGTTTGTTTCTCTAGTCAAGGGAAGGGTATTACGAATGTAAACTCCAAGTCCGTGCATGTGTCTGTCGGAGTCCTTACGGCAGAGTTGGAGATATCCAGGCATGTTAAAGTGGTTAGAGGGAATGGAGGAGTGTAGGTTAGTCTCACTTAGTGCTAAGATATCCGGGGTATTTGTTAAGAGAAATGCTTCAACATCAGCTAAGTTAGTTCTAAGCCCACGAATATTTGTGAATGAGAGCCTCAAGGGATGAGGCAAGTTGAATTTGTTTGTCCCTAATCCTGGTTTAAGCTTATTTTTAGATTGTACTGTCGTCATATTTTTTTAAGAGTTTCGGTTTAGGTAAGGGGGAGCTAAACAAGAGGTTATGCAGAGCTTCAGACATGCATCACAAGTACACCATCAGCTGACCTTTCTCCAATTAGGATTGTGGCCTCAGGAAAGCCCACCGGGGATGAGTGCAGGGTCCCTTTCCATGCGCGTCATGGCACTACAAACAACCCGATATTATTCAACTGTTGATGGAGCAGCTGCTCTAAGCGCTACCAAAGAGTTAGGGCTCCTGTACTAGCAGTCGGGAACAGCAGCCAGGAACTGTCAATCCGGTACCCTCAACCCATTAGAAGAAGGTCAACCCAATCTAATTGCTCAGGCATGTCTCATATTCAAGCACTCCCAAATGTTCAGTTTTAGGGGTGGGGCGTGTTGGGAATGGGGAAAAACCGGCGTTCGTTGCTCTAGCCAGGAAACAAGATCTACCGCTGGGTGTTTCTGTCGAATCACTGAGGCAGTGTCTCTGTGCTTGGCTAATAGGCAAAGAAGGAGTATGGAAGCCGGGCGATAGACAGAGCCTATCTACTCCTTAAGCAATTTAGGTTTGCAAACCGGTGAATTTGTTTGAGTCACCAGCTATAGGGAGGTTGTCATCCAAGACTGAAGAGGCCTCTCTCCCCTTTGGTTTAGTTTCAGAGTTGTCCTTCTCCTAGACGGATGATCTGGGTAGACCTACTGGGTCCGTCAGCACTGAGAGAGTTTTCTCCGCACCTAGGTTCTAATCCAGGTATTTCTGCGACCCCGCGTGGTTAGTGTTACTGGGTTAGTTTGTGGGGGTTATATCTCTGTTGATCAGTTACACTCCTCAAAGTAATTTTGGGACATGCTATTTAATTGTTAATGGATAAAGGGGGTGAGTGAAGTTCATGCAGTGTAAGCGTCTATGATTGTAAGAGGGCTTGTTAGGGAGGAGATAATGTGGTTTTAGTCTTACCCTTTTTTAAAAATTATATTTATGTTAGCTTAGGTCTAGGATAATGTTGCAGTATGAGTAGGTATTAAGAATTGTGCTACGAGTTGTGCCCGAGCTATTTTAGATGATAGGAAGGTTAAGATGCAAGTGCAATATAGTATGGATAAGACAGCAAGTTTTGAGTCATGCGTAATTAGGTGAATAGATATATGGGCAGGTTTTCAGCAGGTGCGAATAGAGTTGAAGTTGTAGGTATTTTCAAGTAAGAGTCATGGGACATTTTGCATAACAAGGAGTGTCGTTTCAATACGCATTAACCATTGCAAAACTCGAGGAGACAGTTATGCAGTGCAGATCTCTTTGTTTCTGAGTACTTTGGCTGTTAAGTACCTGCCTCTGTGTGCTTAGACTGTTAAATCTCTTACTGGATAGGAATGAGCTGTAGTGCATGCCTTTGAGGTAGAAATGTATAGATGTTTAGTGATGGCTATTAAAACAGTTTTGATGTGAGGGATTAGGGGCTGGAAGTTAGCGATTCCACTTCAGATGCGGGGCAATGTGGGAGTTTAGTGGCGGGTAGGTTGGAAGGAGTAGATTGTTAGCGTTCAAAAGAAAAGTGGTTATTTACAGATAGATTTCCATTAGGATTTTTGAGTTACAGGTAAGGTTTAGTTTGAAGAAGGGGGGAATTTTTTTTTTTTGAATGCAGGTAAGACAAACTGAATCGTCTTGGAGGTACAATGTATAAGATTTCGTAGCTAGCTATTAGGTTTTTCCTTCCCAGTTATAGGAACAGCTAGTTCGTTGGGATTCGGAATTGTAGTCATTAAGGTCAAGCATAGAGTGCTGCATCTACTCAGAAAAATTAGCCCTAGTATCACAGCTAAGATTATGTATATTGCAGTTACAAATATAGTAACAGTTAAATTATAAGTCAAGTTCAGTGGTTTGGTATGGGTATCATGGAGGACACTTTAATACAAGCAAGCGTACGGTGATTGCATATATTAAGTATACTACTTAAATACAGTTCTTCTGTCTTCTATAGTAGAAAGAAAGGTGGTCCTAGCTCTGTTCTATATTCTTGCATAGGCTATTCGTTTTCGAGTAGAGGTCTGACCATAAAAACGGCTCGCATGGAACTAAAGTGTTAAAGACCATTTTTACGCATATGTAATTAAAATGCATTAAATAAATAAATTTAAAGAGAAGGTATAAACAGTTGGTAAAAGCTAAAAAGAGAGAAATAAATTAAACAAAATGAATAAGTAAATAAAAAATAAAATAATAGAAGAAACGGCTCGCATGGAAGCAAAGAGTTAAATACAATATATGCGCATATAGTTAAAATACAGTAGTCAAATTTAAAAAAAAAGCAGTTGCCATTTTGGTAATATTAGGATTTGTTAAATTAACTTAGCTTATTTTGTTTGCCCATCTTCAAATTGTCGCGTCTGTCAGCGAGCGTAACCATGTTTTTAGTGTGACGGTAGGTGGGGGCTTCACTTCCTTTCCCCGGATTCTGTATCTATTTATAGTGCGCACATGTGTATGATAATTTTACTTTCTTTTTTTTTTTAGGTTAAACTTCTGTCATCTATAGTAGAAAGAAAGGTTGTCCTAGCTCTGTTCTATATTCTTGCATAGGCTATTCGTTTTCGAGTAGAGTTCTGACCATAAAAACGGCTCGCATAGAACTAAAGTGTTAAAGACCATTTTTACGCATATGTAATTAAAATGCATTAAATAAATAAATTTAAAGAGAAGGTATAAACAGTTGGTAAAAGCTTAAAAGAGAGAAATAAATTAAACAAAATGAATAAATAAATAAAAAATAAAATAATAGAAGAAACGGCTCGCATGGAAGCAAAGAGTTAAAGACAATATATGCGCATATAGTTAAAATACATAAGTCAAATTTTTAAAAAAGCAGTTACCATTTTGGTAATATTAGGATTTGTTAAATTCACTTAGCTTATTTTGTTTGCCCATCTTCAAATTCTCGCGTCTGTCAGCGAGCGTAACCATGTTCTATATACACACATATATATACACACATATACAAACATATATGTTAATTTTATGTATAATACATAGTATTTCCAGTTGCATTTAGAGTAAACATCTAACTTTGTTGGGGAGCATACTCTACTAAACTAGTTTGTCAAGCTTTCTTCTGCATACGTTAAACTTGATATATAGGGTATTCAAATCTGTGGAACAATATCGATTCAAAGTTTTAGTCAGAAAGACGCTGCTAAAGGGGTTAACATTTTAAAATAGATATTGGCAGGAGTACTTCGAGATAATGTGTAAGCTCTATGTATGTGCAAATGTCTATTTATTCATTTAACCACGTTACTTTTTTATTTTTGAAATTCATGTGGACTGGTTGTAACAAATAAAATTGGAAATGTAGGGTAGTCCGGGTCTATTAAGTACCATACTTATTCTTTTTTCAATTCTGATGCTTGGGTAAGGCATACGAACACTTGATACAGATAAAAAATAAATCTTACATTCAGTTTAAGTATTATACAAAACAAAGAAAGAATAGAATTATACAAAGTGGAACTATTGCCTTTAAACATCGTTGAATACATTTGAAAATGGTGGGCTTCCATACCTTTTGTTTTACAATTACATAATGTAAGAAACACCAACAAAATCAGAGAATAACAAAGCCAACCAGTACCCTAATCATTTATTTCCCAACATAGAATAGGCTGCGGTATGGCTTGGAAATAAATATACAAAGAGAGACTATTCATCTGTCTATCGTCTAAAAAACGAAAGCAAAAAAAAATAAAATAAAATAAAAATAACGAACATCACAAATACTTTAGACGAGTTAAATGAATTAATTCATTGTACTATTATGGCTAATAATAGTTTAATAACACGAAATATGGCTACTAAACCGTATATCATAGTAAAAGAGCAATTGAAACTCATTACTTGATCGTAATTCCAAACTATGGTTTAAATTTAACCCCTAAGCTTAAAGAGTCTTAGAAAGAAAATTAAATCGAGGGGATTTTGTTGAATTGGTCTAGTAATGAAATTTAATGCAAATCTGAAATATGTGAATTTCAAATAGAATGTGTTTTCGATATTTTCAACAACTACAACTCGTTTTACTATAATAATTTTTCCACTCGAAAGGGAGGAATATTTAATTATCAGTGTCTTATATCAGATTTGTAAAGTTTAAAGGATCTTGGTGATATTTCTTTAGAATAACTTCTCGTCCGGTATTTTGTATTAAACTAAAATATTTGATTAGTGTTTTACCTTTTTGTTTTGTTGACGAATGAAAACAAATTAATTAGCATCGGATAAAAAAGATAAGTATTTGCGTGAAACTTTTTATACTATTTTTGACTTATTATTTTTTAATTAGTTGGGTTAATAAGCAAGCATTTTACTGATTCTACATTGAGGTATCACGACGGCATGATACACTTTTATAATTTTTGCCTAATTAAACCACTGCATCTAGGCTGTACTATGCTAATGCTACTTAAAGCGTATTGTTGGGTCCCTGAAAAGTACCGAGTTTACTGCTTACGAATTCAGTTTCATCGAGGCATAAACTATTTTACCATGTTTATTCCCACGTGATGATTCTTTTGTTTCACGTTGACTTGTCATCATGTTGGTATTTATGTCTTTAGAATATGGGGTTTAAGATAATTAAATATGACGTGGTCTATTTTGTCAATAGAAATAATTGAGTTTTAAGCTCTTTAAATGCAACCCTAAAAGTGTTTTGATTCATGGCTGTTTCTAAGTACAACGACAAACAGACAATTTTAGTTGCGTACATATTTTAAAGTAAAATATATTTCGACGTTACTCCTCAAAACATATTCCGTTTTAATTGTGATGTCCTTGTAATAAATCAAATCTTAAACAACACTAGTTGATACGATGTTTCACTATACAAAGGAAAAAAAAACGAAATAAAATTCTATGGAAAAATATATTCATAATCTTTCTTGACCAGTGTATTAATAGGCAATCTAAGGAAGACCGCTAACTCAAGATAATGTAGAAATAATTCGTTTTGGTGGAAAACCAAATGATGTCGAAATCAATGTAGAGCAATCATCCACTGTTTTTTTTTTGTTTATCGTTTAGTAACTTCCTTTCCCAATCAATTTTTCTTCCCTTCCCTTTCTATATTTGTCATTTCCTCTCTTCTTCTTTATCTTTATCCTTCTCCGTTTCTATATGCAGCTTTTCCTGGCTTTACTGTATCTATTTTTCTCCTTTTACCCTTCCCTTCACTACATCTTTCTTATCTTCTTCTTTTGCGCTTTCATTTCTCGTATATGTATTTCTGTCGCGAACCCATATTTATTTTCCTCTTTCCTCTCTCTTAGCCTTCTTTTTGCCTATCTGTTTTCTTTTGCCACTCCCTCACCATCTTTGTTTCTCCCTCTCCCTATCTACTCCCCTTGTTTCTCTTTTCTGTATTAATATTTCGCTTCCTCTATTTCCTTATATATTCTTCTACTTCTTCTTCTACTACTATCTCTCTTTCTTTTTATCCCTCTCCCTATTTCTCTTTCTTCCTTTCCCTCTCCATCTTGTCTTAAACGAGATCAAATCGCAGTTAAATTAGTCTGTTTGTCCCCGTTTCCATCTCACAATGCATAAATACTCAATGGCTGGTTTGGAGGACATAAATCATTTAAATGTAAACTTACTCTTAATCACATTTTAAAATAGAATTGACCCTCTATCGTATCCGCCATAATTGAGTGTTTGATGTCTGTTATTGAGAGCCTCAAACCTATAAAATGGTATTCCAATAGAAACCAAACGGACTTATATGGCGTCACCATTCCTGACTTGAATCACTCTTTCAATTGCTTTCAAGTTAAATATGCCCTGAAACTAAAGCAGACATTCAAATGCCTGCAGAAATGTGATAGAAAACGCGACAGAAGTCTATTCTCAATCAGTTAAATCTACAACGACCAAGAAGAAGCTTGGTTCCCACGATTTATGACCACTAATAAATATGTCATTGAACAGATGCAGGACTTATTTTTCAACCACAATCACTGAACTAAAAGTTACATCCTCATAATAATATAGAATTAATATTTTTTTGTAGAAATCTGTGCAGCATCACTTGCATCTGATGATAAGAGTGGCGCGAGAATCAAGAGAAAATACGTGATGCCAAAAATCCGCTTTCTCCCAGGATGGAGTGCATCTTACAAATCAGAAACATAAAACTGAACTCAAAATTCGGTTTGGAAGCAGATGAGATATAACTTTAAGGAGAATTTACGAATCTCATGGACAGAAACGAAACCAAGCACATAAGTCATGCGTAACACAGAGTTCAGCAGATCACTAATCAATACCCTGCACGCCAGACAGGGTCGATGCGAATTACCAGTAATTACCACAAATATTTCCTCAATAAAATTCAACGTTTGTACTGATAACAGGTACATTAATCAAAGAGACATCTAGATATAGTAAAAAAGAGCCAAATACAGACGCATACAGTTCAAATCTCTCAATAGTTCTTAACAAAACTTATTCTTCACGCCATGCGTTTCATTCTTTTTCCAAAGAACGGTGAACACCAGCAAGTGAATTACTATTTCTTTTTTACATTTCAATTTCTTGTTAAAGTTATATAGTCATAGTTGCAACATTCACTCTCAATCGGTTGAGCTGGCGTTTGTCAACACGTTTACTATGTCATGAATGCTTCTTGACCGGGCACGGCCATTCAAGTGTGCTTCTGTTATAAGTGTAAGCTATTCGTCGTTCCAACAACGAACCCAATAACTAAAGAATCATTTAAGCATCTTACTTCACCGTCCCGAGTCTGGTCTGAGTTGGCCAGTTCAACGTTTCTCCCAGTCTACTGGTGGTGCTAGGTTGATAGTTTCAGAATGGAATCGTCTGGGTGTGATCGAAGGGTATGGCTGGATCAACGATTACGTCTGGTGAGAAGGATTTTTGGAAAGGAGTGGATCCTGCACCGTGCAAAAATTTTACTGTTGGAGATAACCTATTCCCAGCGGACACGAAAGGTTCTCTGTTACCTCTGATCTGTTGAACTTTTAGCAACTACCTAATCTCGTCCATTGCAAGGTCACATATAACTACAACGTTTTTTTTTGTACTATGTCATATGAATCGCTTAATTGACGAGTACTTTGTTGTTTACTACTATTTGTACTCACCTTTTCATTTTTGTATTTAGTTTGTGTATTAATTTATGCATTCGTTTGTAATAAAAATTGTTTTATGTTCATTCGATTTTTCTTCCTTTATATTTTCTAAGTTATTTTTTCTTGTTTTCTATTTAAAGAATTCTTTCTGTTTCTCATTTCCTCATTTCATTTTTAAGTCCGTTGTTTAATGTTTTTTTTTTTACTCAAACTTTCCAACATTGAAACTTTATTTGATTTGATGTTTCGTTGACAGACACTTCTTTTGAGCGAATCATTCTGAATTCCTGTTTTTGAAATCCGTTTATGGAATCCAGGACATAAATATGCCAGCCATTAACAGCGATGGCGTGAATGTTCATTCGCATTTCGATAGACGCAGATTTTAATGGCTGCCAAGCTGACTACAATAAAAAAAATGGTGCACGATTTATTAGTTGTCGCTAATGAAAATTGTCAATTGCAAAACTCCATAATTTTATTTTATCGTTATTATTAATACAATTATAAATAATCTAATAACTGTCAGTACATCGGAATGTGTGAAATCATTATTAGTAGAAAAACATATGCCAATTTAATATTTTATTATATGAAAATACAGTAGTATAATTAAACAATTGTAATATAGTTTGTTTCTCATAAATTTAGGTAAGTATGTAATGTTCTAAAATTACCAGAGGAAAACGTAATTTAGAAATTATCACCTGTTTGAATAATATAAACTAGCGGGATCTGTGGTTATTCCAGGGGAGACTCATACATATGTAATATATTAATGTTGGCATTCTTTAGATGGTCAGCGTAAATCGAAACGTCCTGATATTATTGTAGCTCTTTTGTTTAAACTGCAAAAGTATTTTTCTAAGCAATCAGTGATTCCCGGCGTAGCCCGGTCGTAAGGTACGCTTAAATAGAGTATTTAAATTCTTTCGGATTTTGTATATATTATTATAGAGTTAATGTTATACTGATTTTTTATATATTATAAAGTTGCAATTTCAAAAATAACAAAAAAAATATATCCATATGACTTGAGTGAATCAGCTTGAATTGAAACCGAAAACAATACTTATGAATATATATATATATATATATATATATATATATATATGACTCGAGTTCCCTCAGCTATATTCGAACCCGAAACTTAAATTATGAAGGATTCTTGATAAAACATATTTAAAAAATAAATAGGTTAAGTTCTATCAGCTATAACCGAAATCGAAACCATAGTGTATAAATAATTTTTGTTAAACCTATTTATTACAATTAATAGAAGTCTATAACAATTAGATGACAGTCACTCAGATGTAAACGTGACACACAAAATAAATAACACACACGCTATCCTATTAATATATAGATAAACTTAGCGAATAGCTTAAGAAATGTTCCAACCATAACCAAAGTTTATAGATATTGTTATTTTAAGTAATATTTCAATTTTCTGATTATGTAAAATAAAAGCTAACAGTTTTGTTCTGCTATTAACACGATGGAATCTCTAATAGATTTTTTCAGTATACGAATGCACATTTCTAATTCAGACATATATTTTTTTAAATACAGGGTATGTAAACTGACTTGTATTTTGATTTGTTTCAAATGACAAGAAATAAATATGCACACAAGATCAGTGGGGCATTAGACTCCATAGAAACGGATGTGGCGTCATATGGTAAAACGAAAGATGGGGAGAGAGAAGACTTTAATTCTTTGGAAGCACTATAAGTGTGAAGGTTACTGTTGATATGCGTTCATCATATATTCTTAAACGATTATCATTAATATTTCTATCAGACTCGTACCGCTCTTTATAGTTTCTTTTTTTTTTTTAATGAGGTTTGTTTGATTAAATATCCTCTATCAACCTACAATGTTGGTTTGGCTTAGCAACTTTGAAAATACTAAATAAATTATTTGTAAACGAAATATCCTCATATTTGAATGATAATATAAACTGTGTCAGAAGAGAAAGTCGCCGATACGTCCCTGTTATGAACTTTTATAGGAAAGGTTGCGATTTTGCATTTCAATATGTAAGTGCCAATGTTTGAAATGAATAGTAATATAAAATTAGTCATATATATATATATATATATATATATATATATATGAGAAAACAGTTAATAAAATATGTTAAAAAACACTTTGAAATGAGTTAAAAACATATTCAATCTGAAAAGGAAACACTAGATAACCTACCGCAAGTGCTTTCTTTCACCGGTTGTCATATCGGTCTGCCTTGCTTGAAAATCTGTATAAAAACTTATTCCCCAAACTCTGTGCTAAATTCTTATTGATAGTTTAACTAGCGCTGAGTAACGGCATGATCATTACCTGACTATGCTACTAATTATAATAAATTAAGCCGATTGGCTTAATAAAACTTTTTACAAAACGAAAATTGCTGAAAAGTGTAGTGTGTGTGTCTATGTGTCTATGTGAATCTGTGTGAATTATTCTAAGAAATTACCATTTCTAACTGGAAGACTGCCAAGATAAAAAGCTCAATTATATTATACGGACTTCGGGGCATTGTTTTTTCTTTGATAAAATGTCAAAGGAGTTGGTAAGTTGCTTGATTACATGCAGTTGAACGATTATGTGCGGGATTTGTAGATTTACAAATGAATGTCAATCATGAAGGTTAAGGAAAATGTAGATTACGAGTGACGTTTTTTGTTGATTTTTTTGTTTATGTTGATTTATTCTTAGAAAAAGAAATACTATGCATTTGTAAAAGACGGGAATTGTATGTGAGCACTATTTCAACCTTGAACGTGATAAATAAGAGATTGAATATTATGGATAGATGATGACATGTGTAAGATGTATATTACAATAAACGTAACTGACAAACGAAGACAGAAATACCATTTCCTTGTACAATATGAAATGCACCGTCACTTCTAAAGATTATAACGACGCATCTTTGGGAAGAAGAAATTGGACTTTAGGTTTATGTACGTTAGCATCCTGCCTATCCTTTACTTTATTTTGTCCTTTGTAGAGAATGTATATAAATGTGCCTTCTTGAACTATTTACAAAACGTCTATTTGCGAATCAATTGTGTTTGTAACGTGTATATTGGATGTGTTGTTCATAAAGAGTGTATATATGTATTTACGCGTATCCGTGCTGTTATATACGGCCCATGTAAAGTTTGTCTGTGGTTGTATATACTTTCAATACATTTATGAACGGGACAATACATAAGAAGCAGTTCTTCAAACAAACCGGCGAATGATATTGTCGGAAGCGGATACTAGCAAAATACATACTTTTTCCAAATTTTGTCGTGCTTTTTGCAATTAAAGATGATCTCTTCACGTAAAAGAGAGCGCAAAATCATGGACTATATTTGGATATAATTATTATTTCCATGCGGGGTCGCATCATCGGAGTTGGGCCAACTTTGGACAAGTAAAACATTTTGCTATTTAACGCCTCGGGGTTCGATGAACACCAAGTTCAAACCCCGGAGCAAAAGAGCAATGACTGTTCGCTAACGCATTGAAGGCCGAACTAATTTCTCCTCACTGTCCACCTTTGTATCTATTTATCTTTCTTTTTAGTTCCATGACATCACAAATGCTCCATTTTTAATCTTCAGCTAGATTCCAATTTATGAAAACTAAACTATATTTTTATCATTTTAACCTCCTTGGTACATATTTTAACATAAGTATTTCATCTTTAATTGCCGAATCTGCTTCGATAATATTATGTCAGTTATTCAAACATTCTTTTTGTTACCAAAACCTTTAATCGTTCACGATCGCTACATAGAATTTTCCGCGATAGACAACACAGCATTTGAACACTTCACCTTTCATAAACCAGGTTTCTGACACTGATCAATTAATCGCTGGGTAGCAATATATTCATATATCACTTGATTTGGGGAGTCCTAGTATAGTTAAGGTAACTGCGTACATCAAATAGCTTTATTTCTGCTCAAGGACTAGGTCTACAAAAATGATGGTATTCCAAGCTGAAGGCTCGTAGAACGATACAAAACTTACTACCATTTTAACCTTTACATAATTTCAGGCCGGAGGAATTTAGTTCTGTTAGAAATCATCAGTGTTTGAAAAGTGTGACCTGATAGTGAGTACTATTTCAAATGAAAATGTGACAAAAGAACGAAGGAAGCGATTATTGTATGCTTGGACGATATTGCTTATAATATACATGTAGCTCTAAACGTAAGTTTTGTTTTATCTAGTTAATGATATATTATTAGTGACACTGGTCACGTATAATATTCCTTTAATAAGATTTATATTGCATAGTTGCAGTTAAATGGGTTGGTACACATCAAAACAAAATAAAATAAATACAATCAGCAAAAGTTCAGATAGAATTCGTCTCTGACTCAACATCCAGTACGTGTTCTCCCGACCACCTCTGCCAACAGGCGTTTTATTAGAAAACTGGCCCCATTCCATTTGCATACGTGTGAAGTGGAAGATGAGATCTCGTGAGATTCCACGTGACTGCACCTTATAAATCCATGGTTGCCATCTTTAATTTCTCTCTCTCTCTCTCTCAGATCCCATCTGAAGGTAAGTTGTATAACCGCATAACACACACACACGCGGGCGCTTTCTTCCTTGATTATTACATTCAATTCTACAATAGTATTTTCTAAATGTTCTCTTCGTTCTTCTTAGATACAATTTTCCTATCGTCTCTTAATTTATTTATCCGTCAATGTTTTAAAGTCTCCTGCTTACCAAACATACCCATCTCCTATTATTTGGGTGGTTCATGTTTCTTTACTTTTACCATACATTTCTTTAGTTGGGCATTTTAGTGTCCTGGCTGAATAAGTTGTTGTGTTTATAAGTTTAATGCATTTTCTTTTTGCAAATATCCTTAGATCCTCCATGTATATTAGTTGATTTATTTAGTGTTCTGTATAAGACTTGTATCCGTCATCACATTTTTAGTATGTAGCTACGCAATATCGGGACGTTGATAAGCAGTTGTTCTTTGTCGTGTTTCTTTGGAAGATGCCGCTCTCCGATATTATGTCGATCGGTGTTATTTGTTTTCCTCCAGTTTAATGTTCATAAAAATCGGCCCAACTGTTGATACTTCATAGATACGCGCAGACACACAGACAAAGTTCTTCGAAGATAAAAGTAAAGATATATATATATATATATATATATATATATATATATACATATATATATATATATATATATATATATATATATATAAGCTATGCGTCTGTGAGTGAGATTTAAAAATTTGGAACGGGTGAGCAGGTTGTTTTTTATTCTACAAAAATATACTCCAAGTGTCTAGAAGTGTTTTTGCATAACTATAGTATCGGGACGCCATCCAGTAAACAACGGAAATGGATAATCGAAAGAAAAAACACACAATGATAGAACGAACACATCTGTTTTGATCAAATTATAAAGTTACCCCCCAAGTAAATTTCAGAATTTGTATCACAGCAAAAGAATAATGGCTAGGCATAAAAGATTAGCAGTAGCAACTGTGGAAAGACACGATGGATGTTTCTTTTTAAGAGCAAAATTCAACCATGATATTGATTCTGCATTTTAAACTTTAATTCAAGCCATTATAATTAGAATGTTATGTAATCACAAGTAGTTTCTCTTCAGCAACACGCATACAATATCTTGTGAACAACGACACTCTGTAGAGTCATGTGAACCTTCTTGCAAATAGACGGCCCTGGTACAGTACTAGATCAGGTTACAATCGAAATTGAAAGGAAAATGGTCTTTTTTAGGTATTTCTATGAAATTAATGTATTAGAATGTGGAGCATTCGTTTAATTTCATTCGATTTCAGGTAACGTTGGATCTCTCAGCTAATATATTGATATTCATATGTATTGATTTTTAATCTCGATACAAATCAATATATATATGAAAGAACGTTCTTTATATCCCATATTTAATTTATTGGAATCCTGTTTCGTATATTATGTTCCGTCATGGAAACCAATAATAGTTCGACAAAAGACCGCTAATCTCTTAACAATGGAAAGAAAGTAAAACGTGTCAACTTTGATTGGTTTCCGTTCTAAACTGTATTGATTACAATGTATACTCGACTCCTGGGTTTAAGGCATTTCAATGCATGGATATCAAACCGAGAATAAAGAATGACATCGGAAATTAACAAGAGAAAGAAACTGAATGCGGCATAAATATATATATATATATATATATATGTGTGTGTGTGTGTGTGTGTGTGTGTGCGTGTATATATATATATCGCACCTGTTTGGTCGTGTGTGTGAAGGTACGTATGTTTGGGTATTGATGAGTCTCGCAAAAACATTTGTCACCCATATCAGACCGCGTCGAAACTAATACCATCTGAAAAGGCAATCCCTCGGTCGTATAATATGAAAGAACTAAATGGCTAATTACTTTGTATACAAATACAGTTTTAGTCCGAAAGGAAGGTCAGTCAAAATGTCTCTTTCTAACCGATTTCACAAACTGCGCATTCGTCAGGCATATTTTTTGACTGGTTCAAATAAAAGAATTTTCAAAGTTATTTCGCAATCAGCGTTGTTGGCCAGTAGATTAGGAGGTTGACTCGTGCGCTTTAGTTTTGACGTTCGCTTACACGTAAGCGTAGTCTTTGTTTGCGTTTAAACAATTTTGTTTTGTAATTTACTTACAAGAAAAAATTCCGTTCCAAATAAAAACGTTTATCATTTACATATTTACAGTATTTTCATTTTAAAACCCTGTATTCATCATTTGACATTTTTTTTTTATCGACGGTTAGTTAAATAAAAACATAACATTTTTTCGTATTTCAAACGTTACATTTTTGACATCGTAACTGCAATGTTTATCTTTTAATAACAAATCACGTCATAAGTAATCATTATTGTAACGGTTATTTCGGTTAAAATAGATTCGACTTTGTTGTTTTTGTTTTCGTTGTAACAGATCGTAACGAGAAATCTTTCTAGACCTAGGCAGCACTAAAACAGTTCGATTAAACTAGTATAGCCTCATCAAAAAGTGCCCAATATCCGTATCTCTTCTGCAAAAATATCGTGCGGATAGGTTTTCACGTGCCTCTCCTTTGGGGCGACTACATTTTCTGGTTTTTATTTGTTCCTGTGTTTTTGAAGTTGCTGTGGCAGGATAACGATAGAGAACGCAGCTGTGATTAAACCGAACTTTATGTTCATCCGGGCAACGCTGGGTATCTATGCTAGTCTATAATATATATATATATATATATATATATATATATATATATATATATATATATATCACCTGTATGTTAATGTGTGTGAATGTATGTATGTTTGTATGTCTCGCCCAAACTTTTTTCAGCCGCATCTGAATTAGTCGAACCATGCACCATTAAAAAAATCGATACCTCGGACGCATAATATCTGAACATTAGAAAAATAGATTAATTCTGTTGTGGTCAACGGGACCATTTCTTGCAAAGAGAGGTTACTTTTCCGTCAATATTTTTTTTTAAGTCATGTAAGCGTTTCGAACTGAACGTATGTTTAAAACACGTAATATTGAAGGGTCATGGCGTTATAAGTTGTAGTTGCTGTCAGAGTCAGCAAGTCACCAAGTCAGCATTTTATTTTTTTTTATCTGATTCGGGTTTCAGGCTGGAACCTGCCATGGGCGCTCGCTGCTATTTTTATCAAAAGAAGAGTTATTTGGATTCATTTATTTTTGGAAAGAAGGGTTCCAGCGCACGGGCTGCCGAAACTTCTTCTGTTATTTTCTGGGTGTTGCACAGTATCCTTAGTATAGCAGCTCTATCCAAACCGAAATCCATGTTCATCGGCGAAATTTTAAAATTATTAAATATAACAGAGCATCACAGCATCGATGATTTTCTGCAATTTTTTATCAATTGATCATTTCTCCAATGAAGAACAATATTTATTTGCTAGAAATAATCCCGTACTATTAAGATTGCTACTTCATCTATAGTTAGAACATTGAATCCTCGCTGGTGTTATTAAGCCGGTGTTATCCCAGCATAAATGATAGTCTTGTGTGTATCAGAAAGCAGTATTTCAAGTGATGTTTTGCATAAACGCACTAGATTGATTTTATGATGCATAAGTTTTTTTTTTAGTTGGAAAACAGTGGACATTCTTAAATCGCTCAAAATTCCACAGCACTCATTAAGTTCATCATTGCTAGCACCAATGAAATACATTGGTTGTAATTTATGTTGAAGATCTTATAACCGGAGCAGCGATCAAACTTTATGTTAAGTTTTTCATTTTACTTAAAACGTGTGCATGCGTTGATCTGTAACTATTATTGGAGAGAACAATGTCATTTGGAAGCTGGAATTTTATTTCCTAATGCTAGATCGCAAATAATTTCATTCAGTATTATACCCAAGCAAAGATTTGTTTATGTTTCTGGTGGGTTTCTAGTGAAAACAGTTTACTTCCGGTCGTAGAGCACATTCATCTTGGGTTTTCTGTAAACATCAGAGCCTTACAAAATGGACACCTTGAAGTTATAGTTCCGATGAGAGTATTATCGGTTTGCAAAGCGACCCCAATTCTGTTATTGTTGTGTTGGGTTTAATGTTGATCTGTTATTTGTCGTGTACGTGTTTCGGTAATTATATCGCGTTCATTCTGCTGAGAACGAAGCAGATCTGAAAATGCAAAACATGATTTCTGGACCCTCGATCTTGTAGGCTTATGTCTGCCCGCATGTCACTCTGCTGCTTCATTGATACGGATTTTGAATCAGTCATTGTTTTATATGCTTTTTTGTTGATATTTTACCTTCTTTTGGGGGGTTTACTATCAAATACTCGTCGCAGAGCGAGTGCAAAGTTTGAATATCTGTGGTGCATTTCATAAAGGAGAAATGCAATGAAAACTGTACTTCATACTTAATTTTTTAGAAAAACCAAATAGATATATGTTGGTATATTATTTTCTCATGAATATGTGTGTTCCCATCACTTGAAAATGTTACATTAATATATTTTGCCGATTTTTTCTGTATAAAAATCTAGTCTTATCGACTAAAATCTGTGGAAAAAAAATTAAAAGAAACGTTTATAAAGAATGTCTGTCGTGTATATCCCCCAAACCCAAGTTACAGAGCTAAAGTCACATACATAAACCTCTTTTAGTAGACTATCTCTTAGTCTTTAAACATTACAAACGTTTTTATTTTTTTAATATATTTAATATATAAAGAAAATTAGTGGAATACCGATAATAATACAGAGTGAAAATAAACAAATCTTTTTATAGATAATTTGTAAAACGAAATTTTATTACCAATAAAATTAAAGGGACAATAATGAGTTGCAAAACCTAAAAAAATAAAGTTTATTGTTTTGATAATAATTTAATGTAAATAATCAACTGAAATATTTTTCATGTAAGCCTGTCGTATAAACCTACCTAATCAAAATGTAAAAGAATATAAAAACAATATATAGTAAACCAACAAAATAGATATGTCGATAATGAAATGCTCAGAACATCTATATTAGATATAACATATGTTTATACAAGCATATTTTGTATGCATATTGAGAGATGTGTCCCGATTAAATTATCTTAAATGAGACGAGATTGTTGCAAGTGTGTAGCCAAAACGGTTTGCATAAGAAATGATATACACATTAAATGAGTCTATCATTGATTATTCTTCTACTAAATAATGGGGTTGCTATAATTTACCTTATAGAGGTTAAGTATTCTGGATTATATATACATCATGATGAAGAAAACTACCAAATAATATGCGTACAATTCTGTCACAGGCATTGAAAATCCATGGTGTTCGAATGAGCGGATGTTGTGAATATCGCATAAACACTAGTTGACTGCAGTTTAATATACACTTTCCAGACAATTCCCATCCTAAAGTATTCGTAATAGGGCTTGATAATTAAAATTTGTTAAGCCTTCATTTCGGCCCAAGAAAAAACGTTCACTGACATGAAAAGAATTTACCAATAAATAAACATACAATTCGAACACACTTGGGTAAATACATTTCGAACATGGTATATTATACTAGCATGACGTCTGGCATTGTTCGGTCGTAAAATAGGCGTAAATATAATAATTTGATTAATGCAGATTTCATACTTATTATCATACTAGCGGGAGCTGTGTAAATTCCACAGGAAACTCATTCATGCGTCGCATATTGATGGTGGCATTTTGTAGATGTTCAGTGTAAATGGAGACGCTCTGATATTAGTGTAGCTTTTTTTTTGTTACAACTGCAAAATTATTTATCTAAGCTAGCACGAACTCTCGGCGTAGTCCAGCTGTAAAGTACGCTTAAATAGTATATTTTAATTCTAGCAGATTTCGTATATATTAATATGAGTAAATGTTTTATCGATTTTATATGTTATGAAGTTGGGATTTAAAAAAATATCCATTTCACTTGGGTGCATTTGCTTGAATCGAAACCGAAATAAAAACATATGATATATACATATATATATATATATATATATATATATATATATATATATATATATATATTTTATAAAGCTCCCCTCTTTGGTAGAGCACTCTCGTAAATTATCTTACTCGCTACTTAATTTAGCTGAAATAATGCGAAGCTCGCGATTTGTTTACAAACAAACGTTTGAGCCCTCTACGAGTAGCGGACGGATGTTTATTTAAATAATCGTTCGGACAGGTTAATTTCGGCCACCGATTCCGTAGTCAAGGGGTAGAACTGCCGACTGTCATCACGACGGTTCTAGGTTCGATCCTCGGCTTGGGAGAGGTGTTAGTCTAGCGGCACTGATGAGTTGTGATACAACGAAACAGGTCTGTATGTCGATGACTAAAATATATATTTTATATTTTATAAAGCTCCCCTCTTTGGTAGAGCACTCTCGTAAATTATCTTACTCGCTGCTTAATTTAGCTGAAATAATGCGAAGCTCGCGATTTGTTTACAAACAAACGTTTGAGCCCTCTACGAGTAGCGGACGGATGTTTATTTAAATAATCGTTCGGACAGGTTAATTTCGGCCACCGATTCCGTAGTCAAGGGGTAGAACTGCCGACTGTCATCACGACGGTTCTAGGTTCGATCCTCGGCTTGGGAGAGGTGTTAGTCTAGCGGCACTGATGAGTTGTGATACAACGAAACAGGTCTGTATGTCGATGACTAAAATATATATTTTATATTTTATAAAGCTCCCCTCTTTGGTAGAGCACTCTCGTAAATTATCTTACTCGCTACTTAATTTAGCTGAAATAATGCGAAGCTCGCGATTTGTTTACAAACAAACGTTTGAGCCCTCTACGAGTAGCGGATGGATGTTTATTTAAATAATCGTTCGGACAGGTTAATTTCGGCCACCGATTCCGTAGTCAAGGGGTAGAACTGCCGACTGTCATCACGACGGTTCTAGGTTCGATCCTCGGCTTGGGAGAGGTGTTAGTCTAGCGGCACTGTATGTCGATGACTAATATATATATATATATATATATATATATATATATATATATATATATATATATATATATATATATATATATATATATATATATATATATATATATATATATATATAATTTTAGTTCTTTCCACTTCCACCATAATCTAAACCGACACAACAACTATGGAGATTCTTCATACAATTCTTTATAAAATAAAAATAGATTACTGAAGTGCCATCAGATATGATCGAAAATGAAACTAAAACTTATGAATAATTCTTGATGAAATTATTTATTTAAAAATAGATAACTTATGTACCATCAGTTATAATCGAAACCGAAACAAAAACTTATGAAGGATTCTTTGTAATTTTTTTTTTAACAATAAATGGAAGTACATAAAAAATAAACGACCCGGATGCAAACGTGACACAAAAAATAACGCAAAGGCTATCCTATTAATATATAGAATCAACTGGACCCAATATATAGTAATGATTTATAATTTAACAAAAAACTGACTCGTGCGCCATCACCGAGAATCGAAACCAAACGTTTAGCTTACGCTTTATTTTTGCCTTTGTCGTTTATGACTGAGCTATGAAGATATATTTGGTAATAGGTCAAAACATAAAAACATGAACAACTAGCTACAACATTATGCATGCATATTCGTAATGCCGGTTCTATCTTCACCTCATATAGGAAGTTTCATGTCTTTCTTTATGAGTGGTTTAATAGGCACATTTTTTTTTAAACAAATATATATATATATGTATACATCAATATATATGGACTGAGTTTAGTGTTTACTATAAACATTTTACGAAAATATTACGCAAAGAAAAGTCATGTAGAATATCTGCATGGATATACTTACACGTAATAGTTAACTAAAGATAATCATCTCATGAGTAAACCTAGAAAACTAATAGAAATTAATTAAAATGAATGTTTAAAAGAATATGTAAATTATGTAGATCGTTTGCCAGTGGATTCAGTTCCGCGATCCATATATATAAAAAAAGTTGTATTTTCTTTTTAAATAAATGAAAAAGATTTTAATATGAATATAAATACACACAAAAAAATAAAGGAATACTAGCAATTCAGTCTGATTGTGCTCGGGCCCTATGTATTGTTCATATTTTTATGTGCATATATATATATATATATATATATATATATATATATATATATATATATATGTGTGTGTGTGTGTGTGTGTGTGTGTGCATATAAAAATTGACTTATATACAGGTAACCTACATCAAAGTTTCAAGTGTTTAGAGCCAAAATTGGCGGAGAAGTTTGGTAGAGTCTGCAAAAGACAACTCTTTCAACCGTGACCTCTTGTCAGCCAAATTCTCACCCAAGTGAGTAAAAAGCTTGCTGCATGCCTGAATACTCTTTATGTTAATTTTCAAATATTATCTGAATAGTATGCTAGAGACCGCAAAGGTAAACTCTTTTAAACTTTGACCCTTAGGAAAAAAGATTATCGTCCAAAACAGGTTAAAAAGCGTGTCCCTTGTCTGAATACACTTTATATAAAATTTCAAATGTTTAGATCAAAAGTTGGTTGAGGTATTTGGTAGATACAGCCGAGGTCAAATTTGTTTTTGATTTGACACCAATTTCGAACATGTAATATTTAATTTTTTTTTTGATTCATGTCCAAGTAACCTAAATATAAAATTTCAAGGGTTTAGGCCAAAGATTGGCGAAGGAGTTTGGTAGAGTGTTCGAAGGTCAAATCGTTTAACTGTGACACCTTACCCGCCAAATTTCTGACATAAAACCGTTTAAAAAGATTTTCTCAAATCTCAATACCTCTTAGGTCAAACCCCGAGCTTGTAGACTGCAAATTGACAGAGTAGTTTTGTAATATTTATAATATATATATATATATAATATAATATATATATATATATATAATATAATATATATAATATATATATAATATATAATATATATAATATATATATATATATAATATATAATATATATATATATATATATATATATATATAATATATGTATATAATATATTGGGTAGTTCTAATAGCAATGCATCCCAGTTTTAAAACAAACCAATGTACTGGATATTTTGCAAACAACATATTAAAAACAAAGCGAAAATAACAACGTTCAAGCACCTTTTCTGCAAAGGATATAGCGAACTCGATATCAGAATTTAGATATGCCGGAGGAGAAAATAACCTTTCCTGCGTATTTTAAACGATACGAGATTTTGAAAAAAAAATATGTCAATCATGTTTCGACGAAGAAAAAATATATTATGTCACTACAAATTCATGCGCTCACGAAACCACGAAATATATTAATTCCATTTTTCCGAAAAAGACTGAATAAATGTCGTTGAAGGATCTGCTGAACCGCTATCCAAAGTGTTTTGAAAACGGGATAGTTTATTTCATACCCGTAATAAATGTTCCAACATAATTATAGAATACTATGAAGATTTCGTGGAATACGCTGCAAAAGTAAATGCTCAGTGTGAACAGTTCAAACTTAAAGACCTTAATGGAAACATGTTTAAGTGTCTTATATTTATACAGCTTTTTGCATTGATTAAAGATAAAGGGATTCCGTCGAAAATGTTAACTGCAAGAACAAGATATGGAAATTACACTACAAAAAGTATCGGGAGAATGCCAGAAATTAATACATATAAGAGGTGATAACGTATGTATTCAAGAAAATAATGTTGCCTAAATCTAATATACAAAAGGGGATATGTCTGTCCGCTCGACAGTCTCTATTTAAAAATTCTATCGCTTCTGAAACTAAAAGTCATTGAACGGCGATTGGGGGCCTATAATGATTGGATTTCTAATGGGCTGTTGTTTTATGGTGTTATTAGCCGGTTAAATTAGTGTGTCGAGAGGTCAAATCGGGACAAAATTGGAGAAACACGTTATACGTTTTGACATTAACCCTAGATTAATTTTGATTAGTTCATATGCGTGTCACGTTGATACAAAACTAACGTCACCGTCTTTGAATGCTACATTTTGACTTTTGGTTTCGATTCTAGCTGATGGCAGTCAAATACATTTTTTTCTTACTTTGGAAATCAAGAATCGATAAGATTATATACGAAATCTGGACAAATTAAAATATCATATTTAAGCGTATTTAACGTCCGGGTAAAATCGGACGCTCCTCTGCCGCTAGTCTTATATACAAATAACTATTCATCTGTTTGTCTGTCTCTCTGCTTCTGTATATATATATATATATATATATATATATATATATATATATATATATATATACACGTTTATATTTCGAAAGAAAGATAAGCAGACATATATAGAGACGGACAGATAGCCAGAGAGGCAATCAGTCAAATAAACTGAGACACACACAGAAATAGATGCGTGTAAGAGAGTAGAAAAAGGGAAAGAAACGGAGCGACAGAGGGGAGTAGAGAAAGATAGAGAGAGGAAGTAATTCCTGAAGTAAACAAAAAAAAAATGCAGAATGAAAAATGAGATGTGCCAATCGCTGACGGCGCGAAAACGGTAAGTTGAGTGGAAGGGAAATAAATTTACGAACGATTCTGGCGGGGAAATATTTCCTTTGTCTGATGGAATGGCGTTTGGAGTTCTGCCAGGAAATGAAGAATAAAGACGGCAAATACTCCGAAGAAAGAGCCACAGCGTCATACGGTAAGGAAAGAATTGCGAAACAATTGTGCGGAAAAGGAAAGAAGTTGATTTTTCGTTTCCCGAATTTACAAATATCGGAAGAGTGTCAAACGGATCAGAGTCTGTGAATGAAATCAAGACATACGTTCTTCATGTGATTATTGGCATAGAGGTAGAAAAGGCGAAGAGGAAAATATGCTGATACGTATGGGTGGCGCTGAAAGAGGAGGGCGAAAGAAACCGTGGTGTCAGTGATAGTAGTCAGATGCACATTACAAGGATGTAGGAAGGAATAAGACGAGTAAGGGGAACAATATAAAGGTTGCAAGAGGAAGTAGAGAAGAAGTGTTGAGGACTAGCTGGTTGCGGTGACAGGTGGGTTTTACAAAATATAGGCGAGGAGAAGGCATGTATTGGTAAAAGGGTAGAGGTAAGAGGAGAAGTAGGACGAGGAACACATGGTGGTTGCAGTGATGTATACACTAATGAAGAGTAGGAGGGATGGAGACCAGTTAAATAAGGTTATAGGGAGAAATATACAAAGGTATTGGGATGAGAACTCGCTAGTGGCTGCAGCGAGAGGAATATTTGAAACGATCGAGAAGGTAGAAAACTAATAAAAAAAGGATAGACAATCCAATAAAAATGGATTTTCTTTATTGTTGCAGAATATGTAAAGATAATTTTTTAAATACTAATCGGGTGTATTTGAAAATCATAGAACAATTTTTTTATACTTAATGCAGTAGTAATGTTATACTATGCTCACTAGTAGTGTTTGGGGTTATAATAGTTTTAGTATTATTAGTAAAGTTACTAGTATCAGTAATATTACTAGAAGAATATGTTGCTTTATTACTAGGTGTATGCGTGGTATTAAGAGTTCCCGTAAAGGCGTAATTAATATATGTATAATAATAAGATATAGCATGTGTTATTTATTTATAAATAATTTTACCAAGAATTCTTCATAAGTTTTGGTTTCGGTTTCGATTATAGTTGATGGCACTGAAGCTTTTTTTATAAATAATTTTAGCAAGAATTCTTCATACGTTTTGGTTTCGGTTTCGACTTTAGCTGATGGCACTCCAGTTTTCTGTAAGTTTTGGTTTCGGTTTCGATTATAGCTGAAGAAACTCGAGTTATATATACATACATATATATATATATATATATATATATATATATATATATGTATATATTATGGTTTTGATTTTGTTTCACGCTGACGAACTCACGTCAGATGATTATACTATTTTATTTTTGAAATCGCAACTTCATAATATATACAATTACATAGAATATTAACTTCATAATAATATATACGAACTCTGCAAGAATTAAAATATCATATTTAAGCGTACTTTATGACAGAACTATGCCAGACATCCTTGCTAGCTTAGATAAATACTTTTGCAGTTTTAACAAAGGAGCTTCAATAATATCAGAGCGTCTTCATTTACACTGAACATCTACACAATGCCAACGTCAATATATGGTATATGAATGAGCCCACTGTGGAATTTCCATAGGTACCGCTAGTATCAGTATTACTCATATTTGACGTAACATTTATCTCTTTATTAGTAGTATAACTAGTCGTAGTATAACTAGCTATAGTATTGGCATTTCTAATAGTAGAAAGTAATAGCAGTAGTAAATTCAACTGTTATATTTGTGTTGGTGAATCTCTATCTAAATTAGAGATGTCTTGAAAATATGCAAAAAACAGATTTGTAATTTGATTAACACTTGCTCTTTCACTTCTCTCTCTCTCTCTCTCTCTCTCTCTCTATCTCTATCTCTATCTATATCTTTATCGCTCGCTCCCTCTCTTTCACGGCTGTTATATTGTTACTGCCACTCTATTTTTATAAATGAACTCATGGCGTTTGTTCTACAGCATTTCCTCATGTATTTCTTCTTTTTTTGTTCCAGCTTCTTTTACTGGTTATTCTAGACGCCCCAATATATTTTCTAAGTAGATATTGATTGTAGTATAGCTTCCTATTTCACAAGCCTTTTTATCCGAAGAACTGCAGAAATGCGACCTTGAATTGCATATATTGTCCAATACAAAATTCCGTACAAGTTCCCAAGTTTGGAGTAAAGATTTCTATGTTTGACTTTTAGGTTTTCAAGTTCGAAAAAACAACCGTGAAACAGCCGGAGGTTACATCGACGCAAACGTTATGAGAATATTGCCTAAGATCGTCACAGTGGTCAGAATAAAACAGATTATACAGATAAGCAAACTTCGCCGAAAACATTCGTAAACTTCTCCGCAATTTCAAAACTTTTGATACTATGCATATATAAAATACAATGAGTGACGGTTCTGATGATTATGTCGCTGTTTCGATATTTTATAATGAAATACAACCGAATAAATATATAGCGTATATTTTACTAACTGCTAAAATATATATAAAACAATACATGTTTGTGTGTGTGTTTGTCTGTGTTTAAATATTTAACCGATAAATACATTTATCTGGTCACATAACACTGGCATTAACAGGAAATATTAATCATACATCAACTATGGTTTATAACGAGTACAAGTTTTGATTTGGATGCAAAACGCGTACAGGCATAATACAACAATTTTAAATGCAAAAGATTTATTTTCACTTGCTGCCATATTTCTGATTATTTCTGCGAATGTCTAAATTCTATAAACATCTTCAAGTCATTTAATATTAAAACTTTCTTACCCATCTCTCGATATGTACATTGGCAGGAGACGCGGCTAGAATGCTAAATGTTTTTGATTAGATACTAGCTGATGACACCCAATTCATTTACCAAAAGAACTTTTAGAAAATCGCTACTAGATAATAGGTACAGTATAATATTCAATAGAAAATTGATTCAGTAATATAAATACAAGATCTGCATGGATTAAAATATATTTAAGCGTATTTTACGATCCGGCGAAGACATAGGATTCCCGGTAGTAAAATAATCTATTTTCTTCATTTCCATAATTAACTTATTTTCATACTACTAATGACTGTCATTTAAAGGTGTTCATCTAATTAGCGATAATGAACTAGTTATATGCCTGGATTAAGCACAAAATAATAATGAATATTATGAGAAGATTGAAATCATTTTTGGGTGAATAACACAGATTAATTGATAAAAGTTTTGAAGATGACAATGCTGTAACACACAAAAAAGCTATATTTTGCCAAAGTATAAAACAGACCTAGAATAAGTAGATTACATTACTGTTAATCAAGGAATTATTTTAGGGACTATTTACAGATACAAACCGCTGATATAAATCAAATACATGCAATCCAACTTGGAAGTGAATTTACTGTGTACATATTATATTTAGGAAAAAAGCTATTTTCAAAACCCGAGGACCTTTATTTTATGCAAGTGATTGTAAGTCAAAAAAGAGTTACACTATGTGAGTACTGAGACCAATCAATGGTATAAATTGTTAATTAGTTTTTGTGTCCTTTTGACATTAGGGCGGTCCTGGATATGACCTTAAACTATATCCGATGGTGAGGCTCCAGCTTGTGGGCTTTGGGGAGTGTTGAACCACCCTTTAATTACCATTGATCCCAGGTCCACTGTGACACGGAGTGGAACTACTTGTTAGGGTCTCAAGTATGGGTTAAATAGAAACCATCTTGAAAAATAAACAAATATATTCTATTAAAAAAAATCTTCAAACTCACTGGATTCGACATAAAATGACCTGAAAATGGTTGTTATGCCGTAAAACAACCAACCCCTGAACAATCAATTTGGCATTAGTTTTTTTTTGCCGTTGTGATGAGTTCCAAGCACAATAAGCCACTAGATGGAACACTTTTTACGCTAATTATGGTAAAAAAATGGAGATATTAGTTTTTTGCTGGCTTAGCCAAATGTGTTATTGTTGCGAATGTCTCATAATTTTAACCAAATATTTGATCTCAGTAATACACTTTCGATTTAAATAAAAACAGCAACATTAGCAACATTTCTTCTGTCATAAAGTGTTCATAGGGAAATCAGTTTCCGAAGTGTGAACTTATAAACATGATGCGACCAATCAATGAAAGTTACACAATTTTTGTTTTGGAGGCCAGACTCTTATTATTGTTATTCATTCTATCTACTTGTATCTCTGAACATTAATCAGTCAGAAACGCCACCACCTAAAATAATTCATTATTTCTTCCTATAGAAATAAAAACCAAATATACTGAACGTCTCATTCGTCTTACCCTCTGGCATCGTTTTCTCCGCTGTTTTGAACCTTTAATTGCCTCAATCTGTTCTTCAAATGGAATATCTTTAAGATTAAAATCGTTATGCGTGACGTTATTTCTTATATTTATATGCCCGAAAAGTGTTTACTAATACCATTTTGCATAAATTAGATAAAACTTTATAGCATTTCCCGAGTTTATTCTCCAGCAGAATTGTATCAAGAAGACGGTAACACAATTAGGACGTTATCTTTATTATATTGCCGCTATATGTCCATATATACCTATCTTACGCGCTTACTTGTTATGTACTGTGGACCCCACGGCGATCTCTTGCAAGGAAGTTACGCCCTCATGATTCAGTAAAAACAATTGATGTTCTTATTTTGATTGCATATTCTATTTTAAAATTTGAAGTATTTTACCCATTCTTTGTTTTCAACAACATAAAAAAGATGTGTTATTTCAATTCAAATTATAACTTAAAACCTGTCAAAACAGGTTCAGCTTTGAATTCAAAACGAGCATTGAGAATTACATCTTAAACTTATCCTTTATCAGTCCACTTTTGTAATGCAAACACTTCGCGTCGTAATATGTTAATACTAATTATTATACGATCACCATTATACATCATGACCGACTTAAAACTAGCGCAACCCCTCTAAGATTTCTCTTAACGACCATCTGACACCAAAAGACAAAATGCAATTTTTTTCCAACAAGATACTGCTACATGCTACACTTGTCACAGATCACAGCACGAATTCATGATATATTTACGGAAGAGAGAACAATAAGCAAATGGTTATGGCCACCACGTTCTCCGGACTTGCAGAAGGTGAGTTTAATCTTCGGAGGATTTCAAACAAAAAGTTTATGCAATGAATCTTCACGATCTAGACCAACTAAAGGAGAACATCACCAACGGTGTCAGGAGACTCGCCAGAGAAAGTACTTCCAACATATTTTATAACATTTCAGGTAATTTAAGCAATGCTATGGGCAATTTAAACACAAAAATAATATCCCCAGATTCTACTATGTTTTTTTTCTACTTTAAAGTGGCCCCTCTGTATACCCCTATAATAATACAATTGTAAGATTGAATATTTAATATCTATTTCTGTACACAGATTATCACATCCCACGCACATTACAAAATATTCAGCACTCTCCCACTTTTTAAGTGATTAATGAGAAATTAAAACGCAGTTACATAACACTTCTAACTTTAGACATTTCTAAATGAAGTATCCAAAATCTGATCATGTTGTCCCGACACAAATTATGACAATTACCCAAGGATATATTTCAAAATATAAACGTTCAGTTTCGTTATTAAATAATATTCAGGGGACAAATAAGCGTACAGTTGGAGAAAAAACTATTTGTTCATTAAAATTAATTTGTATAATCCCGACTATATAATAAGACATCCTTTTTAATTTTCTTAAAGAATATTTAATTAAAACAACATTTTTTTTGCGAAAATAGAAAATCATTTCTTTATAATTGCATTGACAATACCACATGTCTATTATTTCAGTAGAATCATGCTCTACACAATAGTGTAACAAAAGTAGCGTTTTTATCTATATAATTAGACAAATCTGTGGAACTTACTGGCTTTCCTGTTTTCTTGCAGTTTGTTTTCCACAATCGACCGCTTCTATATAAAAAAAACGTGATAGCATATAAATGTATATATATATATATATATATATATATATATATATATATATATATATATATATATATATATATAAATTACAATTAAATTTACCAAAATGATCCAAGATGGTAAAATTAAAGTATATTATATATATTAAAGAATTAATATTTATAAAATTATCTCAGCCAGATATAAAAGCTCGATAAAACCAAATAGGAAACTTTGCTTATAATACGAGCAAACAGTTAATAACACATGTTAAAAACAATTTGAAATGAGCTAAAAACATATTTAATCTGAAAAGGAAACACTATATGAGTGGATAGTCCTTAAGCCGCAGAGTTTCGAAGAAATACTTTCCTTCTCGTTAGAGTGTAGGAATTAGCTGATTGCGGGATCGGATATTGCATGCCAATTCTTTTCACTTTCTTGAAGTTATACATTTGAATTTTACCGTCACTGGATTATTTATCTTCCACCAGACTATCCATTCATGTGTAATCACCTTTTTCTCCACCATATTCCCTCTGCTTCACTTTTTTGTGTTCAAGTAAGATCTTTGACTTACATGCTGTTTCATCAAATACTTTTGCATGCAAAATCCGATCCCACATTTTGCTCATTCCTACCCTCTGATGAGAAGGAAAGTATTTCTTCGAAACTCCGCAGATTAAGGACTATCCAATTATCTAGTGTTTCCTTTTCAGATTAAATATGTTCTTAACCCATTTCAACTTGTTTTTAACATGTTTTATTAACTGTTTGCTCGTATATATATATATATATATATATATATATATATATATATATATATATATATATATATATATGTTGTTTTAACAAAATCAAGAAATGAAAGACTAGATTGATAGTAACTAATATTGTGTGTTTCATCGTTAGTTACAATTGTGTCAAGACAATTGAGACAAATTCAAACTTAATGCTGTTTGAATATTTTTACAAGAACAGCCTTTCGTTATACGTATTAAATAAAAAAAACACTTTAACAATGAACAGTATGGAGTCAATTTCCCTTATATGGATAACATGAAAAAAATATTTTACCTACATCTCATCCTTCCGAATTTTGTCCTAAAGGTATTTTCATAACTTTATATATATATATATATATATATATATATATATATATATATATATATATATATATATATATATATATATAAAGAATGTTAGTTATAAAACTACATATGGCAATAAAGCTAAAACTCGTGTTTCATTCTCGATAGAATTTTTCAGGCTTACGCCTGACAGATTCTCACAAGAATGAAACCCGTATTATTCTGTGTAGCTTAATTACCATATATATTTCCATAATCTACTATCTAGCTGTACCTATGTATCGAGCACTGTTGTAGTATATACTGAAAAATTTGAACATAATTATATACACGGAGATATAATTTATGTGATTAAATGAATTAATCATATAACTATATATATATCTATGTAAATATATAAATATATATATATATCATATATATGTGTTTTATATATAATATATAATATATATAATATATATAATATATTTTATTATAAAATATAAATAATTTATTATTTATATTATATATACATATAAATATATATATACACACACATATATATATATATATATATGTATATATATACACGATATAATATATAATATATTATTGCGCCAATAGAAATGGCGTATTTAAACACAAAACTGCTATGCTTTCAGGGTACGTTATGGAATTGGAGAAAATCTCTTAAAACATGTATAATTATTGCAGGAAAACTAATATTGCCAATATTTCCTCTAAACTATATGAAAAACAATATCATTTTATCAAGCTTTTCGATATATTTCAGAAAGTATGATATTTTCTTATATTTCCATGGTTTTCCCATTAAGTTCGTACATTCAAGCGAAATATATTATATGGCTTAATTTTAACATTGCTGCAACAGCAAAGAAGAGGAAATATGTAAGTGTATTATAATTGAGATACCGTTGCAATAATAATTGGATTAGTGAAAATACTGCGTTTTCTTAACTTTAATTCTGTATTCTGCAGAATCTATATTATTGAATTAAATAATTATAGTCAACGTTAATTATAAGCCCGTCAGACTTACTCTTTTATTTTTCTCTAATTGACTAGGTGTCATTAGGTAAATATACATATTGGCATATTGAAAGCTACGATATTCATGAGTCTGAAGCTACCTAACAATTCTTTAGATGGAGATTATTTTCCAAAATGATTACGTTTGTGAACACAAATATAAATATTGTTGTGACCCCAAATTGTCAGTAAGGATGCCTCGGACACGGACATGGTTTAGACCAATAGATGAATACATGAGGAATGATGATTGCGCTACTTAAGTACAACATGTATTCACTCGCGTCCACGGCGCCAGAACGTGACACAAGGTCGGAAGATGGGAAAAATTTACTAAATCCCCAAAAGAAGAGGCACCCTAGTTCTGCAAAATAAGCCTAACTAGATCCGTCGGAATTCTCTTGTGAGGTAGGCCCCGACAACCCGCGATAAACTTTCTCTACCACAAAAGGCCATTAGGGAGACCTATGAAGGCGGACCTCCCACTGATACCAAGAACATTTACCTCAGTCCAACATAGAAAAAAAACACCGAAATGTTCCTCGCCAATTGGGTTGATTGTTGAGTGGGACAAGTTATGCAATACACTAACATAAGACGAAAGCGAATAAGTGTATGTAATGATGGATACATATATATTATTATATAAATAGTCAGATTATACACCATTTGGACAACCTTACACTTAGCCCAAATGTGCATCAACTCCCCCATTATTAGAATAGCTGATTAAACCCAAGTATACAAAGCATTCAATCCAACATCGATTCCAACCCAACGAACATCAAAACGTATTTATCCATAGATCGCCTCCAAACAGAAATATATACGTTTTAAATAAACTTCATTAAACCAGATTACACCACGATAGCAAGCGTAACGAGCAAACTGTATTTCATCAAATCAAGTTACTTTTTAATAAACCCTCAAATTAAAAACACCCAACCTCCAACTCACTTACATAAGTAATTCCCCAAGCAGTTCCAAAATATAGGCCTTTACCCCTCTCCATTCCCACCTCACCTACTCCCCCATCCGCACAGCATAAACAGCATATCCACCCCGTCTCATACACACTCCCATAAACAAATCACAAGAATATATATTTCCCATTTGAACCTAAATTTAAGAGGTCATCACATTGAGCGAAACCTAGCACAGAATTCTCCCCCCCCCCCTGAAGAAATTCTATTATGCACATGCCTGTTCGCCCAAAGCTAACCTTCTCCCTTCTCTCCTTACCCTCTCTACCTCACCATGTTCCTCTCCGCTCCCTCATCTAAACGGCTTCCTTCACCTTTTCTCAAAAAGAAAGGTGACCAGGAGTGTAACAGGAATTAAGCCCATATCAGAAGCTAATTGTCTAACACCTCGGATCGAATAAACACCTCTCCAAATAATGTTCAACTTAGGCCATTGATCTTTAGATCCATCGCACCATAGATATACATATATAACTTATCATTCAAATTCCATCACTGACAGGAATATATGCAATGGAATGGAACATTCATCCCATATCTGATACACTGTTTCTTCCCCTAAAAAAAACTTTGGATCACATCTACCAAAATATATTCAACTCACCCACGAATACGGCCGCTCTGTATAACCTTCGGAAAATCAATATGGAGCAACCATGCATTCTTGTAATATATGGGATTACTGCCTTCTCCCCTGGACCACTATTCTGCCTACCTGGCAAGAATACCCCGGTAGACATCGCACTCCTTCCGGTAATGGACTGCCCAAGTTATATGAAACTCTTGTTCCTATAATTATTTTCATATCATTATTAGTAACCACCCAAAAATCTTT
>NC_136483.1:96978117-96998117 GCF_053919585.1 Euprymna scolopes | reverse complement strand
TTGGGGAGGCTCGATATTTTGAAAAGCTTCTGGGCTTGATATTTATTCCTGACATGAAATGGAACACGCAAATCAAATCCATTGCCAAGGTCGCTGGAAAAATGGTTGGATCCTTCTACCGCTCCAGTAGATATCTCAATTCTGATCACAATTCTCTACCTATATAAAAGTCAGGCACGGCCAACGATGGATTACTGTTGCCACATATTGGCAGGAGCTGCTAGAAGCAGATTATCCTGCCTTCAAAGAGTTCAAAATAGATTTCGTATCTTAGTGAGGAGGTCCTTTTTCTCTTCCCTGAAACATCTTTCCCACGGAGGGACGTTGCCAGCCTGTCTGCTTTATCGTTTTTTTTAAAGCAAATACCCAGCTGAGCTTCAATCTGCGGTCCTGGCTCGCAAAACTTTCACGAAAAAAACTTGTCTAGCCAAAACCACAATCAATAATTTCCCACACTCTTTATCTGTGGCTTAACCTAAATGTAGATTCCATGAACAAAGCTGTTTTCTTAGAACTGCACGCCTGTGGAACTCTCTTTCGATTGCCTGCTTTCCAGCTGACTACAATCTAGGAGTCTTCCAAATCCAATCTAAACAATTTCTTGATGAACAGTCCCCCTAAGTAATCTAATATACTAAATTCCCACTACTTATGTTTACTACGCCATAATCTCATTGACTAATGTATGCCCTTTGCCCTCAAGTGGCATCAGGCCTTGATAAGTGGTTATTCCTGTGTTATATATATATATATATATATATATATATATATATGTGTGTGTGTGTGTGTGTGTGTGCGTGTGTGTGTGTGTGTGTGTGTTTATACACACATTTGAATTATGAGCCGATCATACTTTCTAATACTAAAGGAATCTATCCTTCTCAATTGATCTGGTTCTGCTTTTTTATCACGGCATACGGTATATTGTCCACATTCATATCATCGAAACAGCTTTCCATGATAAACAATCGATGATCAACAAAAACAAAACATCTTAGAAGCAAACTAATAGAGAGCTTGCAAGAGATTGACTTACAATCAATCACATCTTAATTTTTCATCAAATTTACATAAATTATGACTCCTTGAACATTTTTACAATACAAATGATTTTCATTTGGTAATGCGTAAATGGCGCTGTATATATATATATATATATATATATATATATATATATATATATATATATATATATATGTATATATATATATATATATATATATATATATATATATATATGTGTGTGTGTGTGTGTATGTGTATGTGTGTGTGTGTGTGTGTGTGTGTGTGTGTAACTCCAACCGTCTTGCTTGCTTTCTTGCTTGCATGCTTACTTTGGTCTTTAAAGCTCTTTCCGATTAAGGTTTAAGAGCCCGATATAGACTTTCTGATCCCGCGACGCCTCCGGATATATACAGACAAGGGCAGATATGGGCGATATTTATTAATTAACAATAAATAACCATATGATAATTGTTAAAAAATAGATATAAAGAATATCAGTTTACGTGAGTTTAAAAACATATTTTCTTTGCCCAATATATGTTTATGCTTGATTAAAACATATTTTTCCGGTTCCTGTTTTAGAGTCCTGTTTAGAATCGCAGGTTTCCCGCAAACACTTTTATACGTACAGACAATATGGGCGAGATTTATTAATTAACAACGAATAACGACAAGAAAATATGCACACGATATATTTTCTTTTCGTTTTAATATTTCCTATTTTTTCAACGGATTACACCCTTCCTGTGTAAAAGATTTTTCAGTTCCCTCTTTTTTTACAGGAATTCACGTGTAGCAAATTAAAGGACAAGTACTTTTACATTTAACGACCCACGCTGAAATAATAACAATATTATTTAGAAACCTATTATTTTACATAGTGCAGGTATGGTGTTTTTTTTTAAGTATACTGTACTTTAACTAGCTCTGTCGGTGGGGCATTAAAATTCACCGACTGCCCCCCTACAGAGGGTAAAAGTCCCTCAATGGGGGTCCTGGATATGACCTTAAACTATATCCAATGGAAAAGCCCCAGCTCGTGGGCTATAGGGAGTGTGGAGCCACCCTTTAATTGCAATTGCTCCCAGGTCCACTCTACCCCAGAGTGGTAGTACCTGTTAAGGTCCCAACTACGGGTTAAATAGAAACCGACTTGAATACAACAAATATATTCTATTAAAAATGTTTTCATCAAAATCTTTGGATTCGGCATTAAATAACCCGAAAAGGGTTGATATGCCGTAAAACAAAAACAACCAACCAAGCAAATCTGTAGTTTAACAAAACATTTTACTAAAAGAAGCTATCGTAAAACTTTAATTTAACTTGAAAACGCTATTTAAATATAGCGTCATGCTGTCAACAAGCCTCCATGATTTATTATTTGTCCAAACATTATTGCTCGTTATCACTGACTTCCGAAATAGCATTCTAAGAGAATGCTACGGAGATGACAATAATGTAGTGCTACCTTTCTAGGATTTTCTCTGATTATTTCTCTTTCTTTGGCATACATAATATCATGGAAAATAACTAGCCGGTAACTTTTAGAGAATCATAAAACGAGCCTGCCTCATTTCACTTGCAACGCTCAGATCCTCACTTTGCTCTATATATCTCAATAATATTTTCCTACCATAACGCTTGACTCTGTGCTGTCAATGTATAAGTATAATCGAATATGTGCCGAAGATCGCACGACAACATGGTATCTTGATTTTAGGCCGCTCTAAGTATATCTTACTCCTGATTCAATCACATCGATGTATAAGAGTCAAGTATGTCCTAAGACGGAATGGTGTGGCTTTTTGCTTCTTTAACAAAGTATAAGATCCGCTTGTATATTTAATGTGAAATGCCCACTTCCTTTGCATACAATGTCACTTGTTTTCCCAATATCACTATAAGTGCTTAAGTGAGCTCCAACCTTTGACCCTTGTAAAGCATTTACAAAAAAAAAAAATGCGTCTAACGTCAACCACTATAAGGGAATCGCTTCGCACTTAAAACTAAATGTTGCCCTCACGATATAAGTTTATTACCAATATTTATTTTACTGTAAAACACAATATAACGTTTCGAATAACTAAATCATTCGAGGCCAATGTTTAAATATTCTTTATACAGCCATCCTCTTATATAATCACATTCTCACTAGTCCTATAATTTGCATACTTCGTACTACTGTTCTTATCCTTAGTGTCACTTTCACAATGTTTTCATCGATTTTACCTCCGATCTTCTTCAGGTGTATTTTGCCGAACTCGAGGATATTTGTGTCAAATTCAGAAATCTGCACAGAATATCGAAAAGACCAGTTTAGTTACTTCAGCGGAATAGCATGGTCCATTCGGCATAAGGGTAGATGTTCTAAGTAATTCTGGAATTGTAATTTTCGGTCGTCCAAACCGAGGATTAAACCTGCAACAATCAGGAAATATCACTTTACAATTGAATGTTTGCAAATACTCTAATCACAGAACCACGAGTTCTTGCATACAATTTTAATACGAATTTTCGAAAACCGGAGATTACATCGACCGAAACGTTGTAAAATGACACTCAAGATGAGCGCAGTAGTCCGAAATATCCATATAATACGAATTATCAATTCTCATTTAAAAAATTAAGAAACGAAAATCCTCTCAGTTTCAACTATTGTCCTCACTCCTAAAGTGCCGTCTCACTGTTTACCTTAATTGTTTTTGTTTTGCTTTTTGCCGTCAACCACCTTGTTAGGTGATTACTTAATAAGTAAAAAGTATTCAATTTTAGATCTCGACTGAAATGGAATTTAGTTTACCATTTTGGAACTGGGTTGTGTCTTGTTAGGATTAAAAATGTTAATCTATGTATTTCGTATATAGCCGAACTTATATATACATATGCTCTTTCTTTGTTATGTGAGAAAGAGGTTAACACATCATTTCCTAAGTTTATTTGAAAACCGATACTTTTTTTTTTATTTTATTTCTCATTGCATCTCCTCCCAACTTTTTCTGCGCGACGGAAATTGCTAAAGATAAGTGTCATCTGCTTTTTTTATGTCCACCTCTGCACGTGTCTGCCTCTCTTAAAACATTTGATGTTAGTCACGAAACTTGTTACAATCATCCAGATTTACAACTTTTATTTTTTAGTCCGCACACATGCACCCCCCCACACACACATATATATATATACACACATATACACCTTGATTAGTCTCTTTGAGGATATATCACATATTTTGGTTCATTTATGAGTATGAAGACGTGTTACGTGATCGTCTGGCAACCCACGTAGAATACATTTCTTTTGTTATCGGTTTATCTATTTATCTTCTTATCTAATTGTCTGCCTATCTAGCGGAGTAAACAATAGATTGAATAATGTGGAACGATATTTGAGCGAACATTGCAGGTGCAGAAATGGTCAACGGGCCATGCTTTTATATGAATAAAACTCTGTGACCGATCAAGTTGCGCTGGAAAGAATGCAAACGGGGACCGGATCTGACGTATTCCCGTTTAAAAAAAATGAGTTAGTTTTAGTGAGTTTGTTCTTAGACGCCGAAGGGACAAAATGTGTTAAACAGGCTCCCCATAATGAAACCACAAGCAAAGACTGTCATTCACTCAAGTCTGCTGTGACGAAACGCCTGGGTATGAATAAAGAAACTTTCGTCTTGGGTTCCTGTTCTGCATGCGGCTTTGTTGTAACAGAACTAGCTCTACTAAGATGTTGGCGAATCTCCGAGAGACCTAGCAGAAAACAGGTATATGTTGTATATGTTCTAACACACACGTACACCCCCACACACAAACACAAACACACACACAGAGTCAGATACTAGACGGTTGTTAAGACAGATTTATACATTATAAGATCACCACCTAATAAAAATGTTTAACATACTGTTAAATAAAAGATATAACTACGCAAATAGATAATTCATAAACATACATATTCCATATTATAACAGTAGTTATAGTACCCGTAACTCATCATTCAAGAATAGTAGCATTTTAAAATATTCTGAAATAGTATAGTTTCTGCTTCCTGCAGAGAGAAAACACCTTTGATTTCTTCGGACTACTATTCTAAATTTCAAAGATTTTCACACTGTTTCGCTCGACTTCTTCAATCTCACTCTAGAAGCGTTTTAATGTGCCTTATAATCGCCACAGAATTTTAAACTTATTCCTTCGCTTAAATCAACGTTGTCATCATATTCCCATTCCGTCACTTTTGACAAGATGGAAATTACATGTAATTCGCAATTGTATTCTTAGTGTTGCTTGCATGAAGAATTGAACTTTAAAGCTAACTTAGAACTGATACTTTACTTTAAACTTTATAAGTTACGCCACTAATTCTTGCAAAATAATAACTCCTCATTTACGAAGACATTAAGAAATACTTATATTATCGATAGACTGTTTTTTTATACCGAGTTTATACAGTTAAGCTGAATGACTCGCATTAAGCACCTACGTGATCGAATTATTATCTGTTGTCGGCTATAATGAAAGCAAGAGTTGTAAGCATTTAAAATAAATTTTGTACAATAGTTACTGACGGCACGTTATTTCCATAAATGTTTATATAGCTGTGTCTCAAGTAGGCGTAGCTTAGCTAATGTGAAGTGTTCTCATCTTTCGATTAGATTTAGTTATTATGATATTTTCCATTGTATATCTAATTATACATCGGAAGTACAACAAGAATACGATGTTGGAAAAAATAAATATTGGAGTGATCAGAGAAAATCTACCTGTTTAAGCTTGGTATAGCTATTAAGTTCGTGTGTAACATAGCGAAGATCGTGTTTGAATAAAATGATTTAAGAGACATTTTTAGGGTCAGAGGTTACGTTAAAGATGTTATCGATGTTATCAGGCACATTTCGGTCAGTGATTTTCAGTTTGTTTGAATCGCAGATCTTCAAGCTGATATGCCATGTAAGGGTTATATCATCAATAAAAAGCGTGCAGAGTCATGGTAAGTCTAGCGATACGACCTATTCGTGTAGATATGTTTTCCTTTTGTCCCACTCACATTTGAATCTAAAAAAAAAATTATGTTATATCTAAGATTGTGCATAATACTTTTCGTATAAATATCATTGTCAGAGTAGTTTATCACCAAGTAGAAAACAATCTCTATTCCGGATGATGAAAGAAGTGTATGATATTTTATATATAAAGTAACATTCTTCTGATTCTCGTACTAATTAAAACTCATAAACTGATCGAACCTGTGTGCTGAAGTGGAAGTAAAAAAATAACGAAGGCATTCGAAAAACTGTTAAACTCATTTTGAGTATTTTCTAGGTTAAATTGTTTGAACATGATTTCAAATTACTTTTCCATTCTGAATGTACGACAAGCCCCCATGTGCTTGAAGTTGTGTATAAAATGAACTGTTTTCTCTTAGCTGATTAACTCCCTATTCTACACATTAAATAATTATTACTATTTATTTATAGCATTTCCAATTTGGAACGGGAAGAAGCAGTATTTCTGAGATTATTTAACTAACTGACTAAAGGAATTACATACCCAACCTTGCACGATTTGATGTGAATTCGTGTTAAAGAGCATCTCTCCCCCCCTCTCTGGCTTTCTTACTCTTTCTATTTTCTCTCTCTGTGTCTCTATTAGAGAATAGAGAAAGAGAGAGAGGGAGAGGGAGGGAAAGAGAGAGAGGTGAATAACGTGGACAGTGGACACGTTTGCAGAAGGGTCAGCTGACCAGATGACGTGGTGTCATGTGATGAGGTTAGCTGATTCTTTCTGGCAGTTTGGTTTCGGGTGTTGAAGCAGACAGACGGTTTTTCAGCTGTCCCCCCCTGGGCTGGGGAGGACGCTGACGTGTATCATCAAACAAGCAAGGTTCACCTCCATTCTGTGTCGACCTTTGGAAGGTGAATAAAAACATAAAACCATAATTATCATCTTGGAGTGAATTCTTCATCCAACAGGCCAGCTCCCCTCCAAGAGACAATGAAACCAGAGGAACAACCGACGACACATGAATGAAAAGGTATGTTAAGAAATGCATGTACACAAACACACACCCACGTAACATGAACAATAATATTAGAAACTAGACGATCACGTACACGAATCTCCTTCTTGACACCATTCGCTTTATGATAACGAATATATAACGTATTCGTTTTGGTGCCGTTCATGACTCAGTTCCCACTATATTCATAGGTATTCTGTGTATTTATATATGATTTAACTTAATCCAGATAAAATTCACTTTATTTATTGATAATTTTTTTATTAGAAAAATATCATGTTGTATCCATCATTTTAAACTGAAAATTGTTTAAAAAAACGCGCTCTTCGTAAACTGTAGGATTACCAAAATATTGTTACGTATGTAGATTTATAGATAAATAAAATGCGGTCGTTTTTATGTTATTTTAGTTCTGCGGTATAGGTTTTGATGAAATGTTCAAGTTAAATTCAATTGTTTTATTATTTTTATCAGAAATGATATGCTCATATTTATTGTGTTAGATAAAATGGGATTCCTGGAATGTTTCCGCTCTGTTATGATACTGCAGTTCATTTATTATGTGCTAAGTTTTTTTAAGCGTAAATCTTTTTGGATTGATATAAATTTCAAAGATTTTAACCGACGCAAAGCCACTCAACGTTACACAATTTATGGAAAATCCCTCACATTTTATTTTATTGTTTATAATTTGGGAAATCAAAGTCACTATAATGTTTGGGACATTAATATACAAACGGATAAATAAATTCGAGCAAGAAGACCCACTATAATAATAGTTCATAAGCAAAGAAAGTCCTGCCAGATTGTAGACTTTGCCTTTCAAGCACACCAGAAAACGACGAGCAATGGAACAGAGAAGAGAAGCAAATACAGGAAACTGGACAGAAATTTAAGAAAGGGTGAAGCAATTCAAAATAACACCACTAACAGTAGGATCACTAAGAACAATACCGAAAAACTTTGAAAAAAGAATGGGGAATATTAGAATCAGAGGGAAACCTGAGAGTTACAACGTATAACAATAATGAAAACCGATGAAATATTAAGGAAAAACCTTTGATGCGGATATAAACATACACGAAGCAAATTCCAGAGAATTCAAATGAATATGAAAGTTGAAGAAAGAATAAATATCACTAATAATAGTAAAAGCGCTAGAAACAATGCCGAAACACTTTAGAAAAAGAAATAGAAGAGATTGGAAACAATGGGATGATTGAAAAGATACACTGTATAGAAATAGTAGGAACGGCTATATATTAAGACAGCCCTTGCATCCAGAGACTAACACACATGAGCTACAGGCACACACCGGTCATACAGAAATTACTACAGATGTAAAACAACTGCACATGTGATCATAAAAAGCAAAAATGTAAAATTATTAAATAACACCCTTGTGCCCCTGCCTCTTTCTTTATTAGAGTGCTTGCGTCACCAGAAACTGACGCCATACCAAATAATCGAGGAGTGTCAAGTAGGATCAAAAGCCTGAGGAGTGTAAGCCAGACCTCCGCTGGATGAGTGCAAATATAGCTAGGTTTTGGCTAAGCTCGTTGCCATCCTAATTCCACCGAAAAACAAAAAGCTTATTTGCCACCCGAGTTCCAGGTAGGAATCAATGGTAGACGGCTGTTGCGATCACGCATATTTCTCTGCAAGGATTATCGAAAAAAGTGGCAAATACTGGCAATTCTTGCAGAATCTTTGTCACTCAGACTGTAGTTGTTCACAAAGAAAAATCTTTCATGATGTCTTGTGTGACTATTGTTAGTAAGTAAATAATAATAATAATAATAATAATAATAATAATAATAATAATAATAATAATAATAATAATAATAATAATAATAACCCTTGAATATGAAAACTAACGCACAGGAGCTTCAAGTGCCGGCCAGACAAAATGCTGCAAGGGCAAAACATGAAACAATACTTGGAACTAAGAACAATTAAACCGCATATCTATAAGCCCTCTAACCCAAACCTACCCCATTGCAACATCACTCCCCCAATAAAAAAAAACAAGAGCTAGACCAAATAACCATATAGCCCATGAGGAAGAAAGACCGATGAACTGACCAGTCTTCAGCCGAATAAGTGCTAACAGATCTGGGACCTTGGGGAAGCTAAGTGCCACTCAAATTCCAGCAAAGACCAATAGCTACTCCAACCGAGAAATCAATGGCAAGCAGCTGTTGCAATAATGCAAATTTATTTGCAAATGTACTCGAAAGAGGTGGAGAGTACTGGAAACCTGGGGAGACTTGTTTTAACTCACCTTCTAGAAACAACCACCGGCTGTTTTCAGGGAAAGATCTCTGAAGACCTGTGTGAAAGCTTCTCGTGAGCCTATAATAATCAGAGGAATAACTGCAAAAGTACAACGACTAACAACAATGGAAACGACTGAAATATTAAGGAAAACCCTTGAATGCGGAGAATAATACAAGAAGACAATATAACGAATAAGCGTTACAGGGAATGAAGAACACCGAAGCTGCATATCTACAAGTTCTACACCCCCATCATGCATCCCCCATTGATCCATAACCGTTCCCCCCAATAAAAAAAAACTGATATCAAAGGGCCGAGAAGGGCCAAGAAGAACTGAAAGACCGAGGAGCGAGCGCTAACCAGACTTCGGCTGGACAAGCGTAAAGAGAACTGGGACCGTGGGTATGCTGAGTGCCACTCAAAATCCAGTATAAAACAATGGCCACGACCAGCGAGAAATCAATGGTAAGCGGCTTTTGCGATGATGCTAATACATTTTCAAATGCTATCGAAGGAAGTGGAGAGAGCTGGACGTCTGGGGAGATTTGTTGTCACTCAGCTTCCAAAGAACACCACAGGTTTTCAATCAGATCGTTGGTTGACTTGTGTGAAAGCTCCATGTGAGCCAATAATAATAATAATAATAATAATAATAATAATAATAATAATAATAATAATAATAATAATAATAATAATAATTCTGATTTCGCTTATGAACGTCTCTCTGGAAAGGGATGGGATTCATTTCCAGAGGATTTCCCTTAATCTTGGCTCCAAACCAGGAGCTTCAAAGATCAAGGGTTTTCCTAATGATGTTGGCGGTACCTATAATTGCAGAGGTTTGAAACCAACCTAAAACATCGGGGATTTGCAGTTTTTCCAATTGTCCTTCCAGACGACTTGATACTACTCCTAGTGTACCAACTACGACCGGGATTATTTGTGTTTTAACCCCGTGTATACGCCTTATCTCCAAGGTCAATGGAGCATAATTGCTCCACTTCTCATTATCCTTCGCTCTCACATTCCTATCCCAGGGTACTGAGAAATCTACAATCTGCCAGTTTTATGAAACCTTGTCAATGACTACTACATCCGGACCATTATGTTCCAATTGCTTGGTCGTTATGACACTTTTGTCTACCTTGCCATCCTCACTTGTTCTCACTTCATCAGGCACCTCCTCAAATAATTTTCCAGCACACTTCACCCCAACCCTCTTACACACCTCTCAATATAGCCGGAATCCCATGCGATCGTGTCTTTTGCGGTACTGTCTCTGGGTCAGTCCACTACACCCTGCTGCGATGTGCGCAATTGACTCAGAGGTCTTACCACAAACCCGGTATTCTGCAGCAACTTCCTCTCCTAGAACCACTTTTTTGAACAATTGTGTTCCTAATGCCTGCTCTTGTGCTGGACAAACAAAAGCTTCAGTACTCTTAGCCAGATACCCAGCTCTAAGCTATTGCCATGATTATTCATCAGACACCTCTGCTATATCCTGGAAGAACCTTCCATGTATTTTCTTCCTAGCCAGTTTCTCTGCCCTTTCTGCATCCATACGTTTCACATAATCAGCCTTGGTCTCACATACCTCCACTTCATTGGCCACAACCTTAAGCATCCACTACTCACTTCTTACCACATACTCTTTCAATGACCTCCAATATTTTACACTTTTCCATCCTCTCCCACTATCTTTCCTCTTTTGATACAGCCTTGCTACGCTACTTCGAATGTGAAATATACCAAACATAGCTTAAACTTTTCTTGTTTTGATATCCATGGCATGCAAATCCTTGTCAGACCATTCTAAAATTTCCGCACTGTATCTCAAAACACTGACTGCCTATGCATTTACTGCTTTCATTAGATTTCCTCCATACAGTTTCGACTTTGCAATTAGTTTCACTCTTCTAAGATACTCCTTCCTGACGTTTTCTTTGATTTCTCTGTTCATGATGCCTACACCTTCTAGCACTCCTAAATACTTATATCCTGTATCCTCTATTTATTTCATGATTTCTCCATTTGACAGCACTATTCCATTCGAATGAAACTGTACTCCTCTTTTCATCACCAGCACCGCACATTTACTTATACCAAACTCCATCCCAATGTCTCCTGAGTATGTCCCCACAAGTTCTACCAGTCTCTCCATTTTCTTTTCATTTCTACCGAATATTTTAAAATCATCCATAAACAGTAGATGGTTGAGGCGTCTGTCACAAGATCCAAAGTTATACACCAGTTTTTCTCTCTTCAAGAGGATGCTCAGTGGCATCATTATCATTACAAAAAGAAGTGGCGATAATGAATAATAATATAATTGAAAATATCACACGTTTAATGCCAACCTGCCCCATCTCCTCTCTGTTTGCTGTCAGCACCGTTTTCCATTGAGCCATACTTATCTCCAAAAGCCCTACCACATTCTCAGCAACCTTCATCATCAATAGTATTTCACGTATCCATGAATGAGGAACCATGTCATAAGCCTTTCTGTAATCGATCCATGCTACGCTCAGATTTCTCTTCTTCTTCTTCTTCTTCTTCTTCTTCTTCTTCTTCTTCTTCTTCTTCGCATCCTGCATTATTGCTTTATCAATTAGTAGTTGCTCTTTAGTGCCTCTCGTGCCTTTCCGGCACCCCTTTTGTTCGTCAGGAAAAACACCACTACTCTTTAGATGTTCATAAATTTTGATATTTCTTCATATATCCATGTATGACATATGAGAAATATTTTGAATCGAGTTTCCCCTCGCTTTTTTTTTATAGATCATTTGGAACCTGAGCAAGTCTTAGTTTCCCCTCCATTAAGGTCAGAGGTTTTCGGGATATATATATATATATATATATATATATATATATATATATATATATATATATATATATATATATATATATATATATATCAAACCTGGTAAATAGTTAAAACTTTAAGGTGCTCAATACTATTGCAGAGCAAATAATTTTTATTTTTATTTTATTTTATTACCGTTTTATCTGTTTAGTCACACATGTCTCCGCAACCGAATCGTATCAACGATCCAGTAACTTCGTCAGACTTATGCAGAAGTGGTTATTATGATTTGAAAAGACGATATTAAAAGAAAACGATAAAAAGGGGGGATCTCCATTTAGACCCGACAACATTTAATTTTAAGATTTAACAACTAAAGAAGAGAAAAGAAAAAAAAAGGAGAAAAAGGAAAAAAGGGGTGAGGTTGAATTAAAGAAAACTTTAACCAGACACGACACGGATTTCAGTATATGTAGAGAAATAGATAGAGAGAGATAGATGGAGATAGGGGAGGGGGTAAGTGAATAGGTGTCTCCCTTTCTCTTATAAAACTGTTAACTACCCTTCTCTCTCTCTTTATTTACTCTCTCTTACTAGTGAGCAAGTTTATTTATTTCATGCACAAACGGTTGATTTTACTTTTCATGCATCCGTCATGCATTTTCAGCAGGGTAGTTCCTAATCGTCAAGCTACGAGAATAGGAAACGTGTTAGTTTATTCGTAATCATGAAACTACCTACATAATCTATTCTTTTACAAAAAAAATATGAATTTAAGCCAAGTTATCTTCATCACTTGATAGTATGACTGGAGAGGGATGAGCAAATGCATGAATTTAGTTCATACAATGAGAGCTGTCTTGCCGTGGCACGTCTATTTGGTTTGATTACAAATATGATACAGCTTTCATTCCAATTTACGTGTATATCGATCGTTGCTGATAAGCTAAAGCTATCTCCTAGATTGCATTATATATATATATATATATATATATATATATATATATATATATATATATATATATATATACGGCATTTTTAATTTAACTGCTTGTGTGCCTACAAGCAATTCCTCACTTTTCCTGATGTTTGCGACAGAACAGAGGGATAAATCAATAATTCATCGAACAGTTTTTAACAAAGGAATAAATAACAAAATGAGCAGAAACATTAAGAATAACATTAAAGTCTTTAATAATGCTGACGATGATGATAATAATAATAATAATAATAATAATAATAATAATAATAATAATAATAATAACGTTTTCAGTGGCGAATGGCGTGGAAATCGAGTGTGTTGATCGATTGGGGAGGCTGATTGGTGCGTTCTAGTTGAGTGAACGCAAGCTAAAAGGAACACGAGGAAGACAAAAATTAAAATCGATCGATTAAAATGACTCACGCAGCCTTAATCAAAATTTAATCAATCATTCTTGAATGTTTTCTTTCAGGTGGTAAAATCAACCATAGAATTACCTTTAAATAACGAAGCATAGGGACGCAATGCACATAAATATCTCTCCTGATATGTCAAATAAATAACCTTCTATTTGGTATATATATATATATATATATATATATATATATATATATATATATATATATATATATATATATACATACATATACATGTGTATGATGCAGCGGGCAGCACAACTAATAGCTTCTTTATATCTCATTCTCTATCACAAATTCTTACGTTTCCAACCCGTTTCCCTGATCAGGAAAAACAACATGCATCACTTCTGATTGATTATGAGTCGAATGGTAGTATAAATATGTGGTTTATGCTATTCTGTTAATAGAAAGCGGAGAAATTGACTTAACTTAATGTGGTGTTATTTTCAGCGACCAAGGTCTCAGGGATACCGAATCTATTGAAGGTTTTTTGAAGTTATAAAGTATTGTTCTCAAATGCGATGTGGAACATTGGAAAGATTTTCAGCCATTTGTTGTACAACAGAAAGAAAGGATCGTTCAGTCGTTGTTCCAGCAATATCCATGTGGATCGTGAAGACTGTGGGAATAAAGAATACATCAAAAATAGTAACCAGAGGTTTCTAACTTGTGACTAATGTGAAATTATGTCTACAAAAAAATTTAACAAGTTTTTAAGATAAATATCATTGCCCAAGTTTTGTTACCGATTTCGTTATAGCTTCCTTCTGCTTCAATGACCTAAATGCATGGCATATCTTTCTGTTTACCGTATGGAAAGATGTGAAAAATTTACGGCTTCAACGCCATAATCAGACGCAACGGACACTAAACAATGTCCAAAGATACATTAAAATGTATGAGAAGAAATCTGAAATAAATCAAGATTTAATTTTGATTAAAGCAGCTTTAGAAACTACTGATGAATTGTGATTTAGTCTTCTAAATCATGCGTGATGCAACCCTGAAAATAACTAACTAGTCACTTACTAAACCAGGAATAAAAATGTGTTGGTGTATGTTGGAGTTGGCATAATTTTGATATCCAAAATGTTCTAAAAATGAGATCGTAGACCTGTTTAATCAAAAATGAATCCAAAATATTATATCGAGGTTTAAAATAATGGCATTATACTGAACGTACACGGAATCCTTTATATGTGATACGTTCAAATGCAGAGATTGTAGCAGTTTATTCTGAGATGTGCGTGAGATGATAATATCATGACGAAATGATGTGGCCTCTGTAGAACTTTAGAGCATGGCATGCTTTGTTTGGTAGAATATGGATGGTGCTGTTTTTACTAAAAAAATAATAAATAAATAATTCTTTGTGAGGTTTATTTGTAAGGACGTCCATACTATCTTCATCAACTTCCAACTGCAAAGAATGCGTAAGAAAAACTTATAAGGTAGATTCCACCATTTACTTTGGAAAAAAGGGTCTTCCGGTACTGGCAAGGCGTATTTGCGTGTATCTATAAATTATTTATTCTTTTGAAATAATCAGCAAATGTGCGTAGTTTACAAATCGCATTCGTGACGAGAACAATAGGAGACGCTTATCTAGAATAATTTCCTGGTTGCAGTATTCCTGTTTCCTCTTTGATTGCGTTGAGAGCGCTATAATTGTGTTCAAATATTGGCTCACTATCTGGTATCAAATTTAGAATGGTTTTAGTTTCCATGCAACATCAAAAACTCTCTCGAAAACAGCACTGATCTTAAATTAAGCGTCTGAGTAAAATATACTTGCATGTCTTGAATTGACTCATTTAAAAATGTATTAAAAACAGATTTCAGTGAAACGGTGAAAAGAAATTTTCTACAATCCAATCAAAATGTTTGATGTGCATCGGCATATAAAATGTTCCAGTGAATTGTTTATCCTGAAAAGAGACATCACAATTAAGTTCGTTCGAATGTGTTTGCAGGTCCTCTCTGGGGAATATGTTGTTTTGTTTTAGTAAACCAAATTTGTAGTTCCGATAAATAAGGGTAATGTCAGATACGCTTTCAAATAGAAAGCGATCTGTTTAAAGTAACGTTGATCTATTTTATGCGGCATTTGAAATCAACTTGGAAAGTAGCTAACGTTGACTCTGATTTTCTCCGCTGGTTTGCATTTTGTAAGTTTTGTGACTAGCTTTATTACGAGTATGATGATCAAGAGATTAGGCTTTTGGAGGATGATAAAACTTTTTTGTGGCTTTGTTTATGTTACGCCTCACACTTATGGTTTTTGAATTGACAAAAACGTGTGGTGTGCCATTCGCTACGAGAATAGCATGTAAACGACCGATTTTTATGCTTGTCGTTTGAATGTATGTGACTAACGGGAGATAATATTTTTTGTTGGACTAACATGATATTCTTTTTAAAATTTAACAACCTGTTGCATTCTATTGTCAAGTTGTGAATTGTTACCATATTATCTATTTATGTCGGGAACCCATTTTAAAATCATTTTTTGATTGAAGACCTGCAATGAAAAATAATCATTTACAGTATTCCTGAAGATATAATTCCGCATACTTGTGACTTATACGCCCAACATAAATGAAAAATTGTTTTTGGACTCGTTTGAAACAGTTGTCTTTAACATTGATAAGAGAATATTCATGAAAATAAAATTAAATTCATAATGATCTAGATGAAAGACTCATAAGAGAGTAATTAAAGCAAAATTAAATTAGCAAACTGGTCATTTTATATTGTTCCACACCTTTGGATGAGTGATTTTTTTCCCAAATAAACATCTTCGCTGTGAAATTCTTGATAAAAAGAGTCATACAATCGGGGAAAAAATCAATTGATAGTGCATCCGGTTTTAGGCTTGGAAATTCTGATATTGCGTTTGTAAAATCAACCCACGCTGAATCACCGGTGTCTTTGAACTTAACTTTGTGTGCCAATGTTGTTATTTTGAATTGTTTTTGCTGTTGTGTAAGAATTTGTTTTAAAATTTCTGCAGAAATATACATGTTTATATTTTTATTTTATATTTTTATTTATTGATCGATACTCGTTGCCTCCAGTTGTTATGAATTTAAGTCTTTTTAATTTAGTTTCAGTCCAAAGTTTTACACGTAACATGTAACCAATGGCTCTTGAGTTCTTCATGATCGCACTGTTCTCGCATGAAGACGCGTTAACTGTTATATCAGAGTAAAAGCAATTGAGACAACTCTGTTTTTACCGCGTGGTTAAATAAACATACATTTTTTATGCTACACTTTCAAAGTAACAAATTTCGGCATTAAATTTGACGCATCAATGTGAAACCTAGCGACTGCAAAACTCGACACAAGCGGCTGTCTAAACTTATTACTTCAAAACTCGATATTCTCCTGTCAAAACTTACAATGAGAAAAACTCGATAGTCTGTTGACAACAATTGCTGCTCCAACATTTAAACTGACCCAGTCTCTTATTGAAGCCTATATTATTCAAAACCGAAAGTATTTCGTTTGCCTATCAGGTGATAAGATAACAAACATATCAAACGAATTACCAGCATTGTTTTCTTTTCTTTTTGCCTGTACACGAATACTATAGGATGCATAAATACTGATTCTACCAATTCTTTTAAAAATATTTCATTCATCACATAATTTCTTTTGGATCATAAAATCATTCCCGCAATTCCCAATTGTTCATGTTATTTTACTTGATTAAGTTGCTCTTCACAAATTAGTTATTAGAAACAATCCTAACTATAAAACTGTCCAATTACTTTATAATGATATAGTACCTGTTCAAAAATATGTAAGGATATATTATAGAAAGGTCCTCCTTGACATATAAAATATATTAATAAGTCCTTGACATAAGTAAGAAAAGAAAAATGTAGCAATGTTTATAATAAAAAAAAAAAACAATTAAATATTCACATACCTGAAAAGAATGCAAACTTCAGCGTGAAATTTGATTGCCGTATTTTCACAAACTTTGTATATCTAGCATATGTATGTGTTTGAAGATCGAACAATTGTATGATTTTATTGAACGCAAGAGAATTTGCTCCTTTTCTTACTGAGGTTTTCATAACTTTAATAAATAATTCAGAACAGAAGTAACGAAAGCATTAATCGATGTTTATATATATAAATATATATATATATATATATATATATATATATATATATATATATGTGTGGGGGGGATATGAATTTTGCAATTATAATTCACATTTCTTTTATGTACTTATTCTTTATTCATGAAGCTCAATGCAATTACAGAGCATATAAAAAGCAATTGGCAAAAGTCTATTAAAATTTCAAGGATAAAGTATACGATAATTGCAACTTTTCTTCCAAGTTTCGGATTTGTAATCATGTCAAACTGCATTTTCATTTTTGGGAAAGGTTATTGATTGTTACTATTTCTTCTGGTGGGCAAAATAGATTCATTGATTGATATAATAATTAAGTCAATGATTTTGCGCTACGACACCGTTGTGTCAAGAATAGTGAATGTCATGGTTATTAAAGGAATAAATTGTAATATGATAAACATCATGAAATTTGGAATATTTACTTTGGTCATTTGTTTGCGTGTAGATATATATATATATATATATATATATATATATATATATATAATATATAAATAAAATATATAATATACTATATATAAATAATATACGTATATATATATATATATATATATATATATATATATATATATATATATATATACTGTTTCCTTTTCAGATTAAATAGGTTTTAACTCATTTCAAAGTGTTTTTTAACAGTTTATTAACTGTTTGCTCATATTATACGCTCTATTTTCTATTTGGTTTCATTGAGCTTTTATATCTGGCAGATATAATTTTATAAATATTAATTCTTTAATATTCATAATTTACTTTAATTGTACCATCTTGGATCATTTTGGTAAATTCAATTATAATTTTCATTATATATATATATATATATATATATATATATATATATATATATATATATATGCATTTTAAATGTAAACCGAAAATCAAAGGCTAACGTTCTGATCATTTAGTTCCATATGAGAGCTAAAGTATTATCCTGAAATTAATAGTTATTTTTTCCCGTTCCCTATTTCATTCAGATGATCTGTGTTTTAATTATTGAAAGCATTTTTTCAACTTAATGATTACATATACTTTTTTCTTATTAGAAGGTCATTATCGCCTTATTTATATGTTAATTCTGTCAGTTGTCTTAATCTCCAACGTTTGTATTTTTCATACAGTATTCTTATAAATGTAGTCAGTTTAGCTCTCAATTTATCGAGTCATATCGGTCTAATATTTTTCTAGACTTAAATTTTCACCCAATAATATAAATAATGCACGTTGCCAATATAAATATAAATATTTTTCGACACAGTTTTAAATAGTCTAATTTTTCGTCTGCAGAAGATTGGGATACAATGACGTCAACGAAGATTTATGAACACCAGAAACGGATTATCGTTTCTAATTGAGTCACCGTGTGGCGCCGAGGATATATTAATAGTACCACATGAACTAATGTTATATACTGGGTGGTAGTAAGATGACGTATATTCTGTATTGTTGTTGTTGTTCGCTTAGGAAGAGTCTTAGTGTTTCATCTAGAGACAGGGTACATTCTACTACATAAGCACTACCTGTAATTAAACTATGCGATTTTTGAATATATCGATAGATATACTGAGAGATAGTGTGTTTGACATTTATGCATATATGTTTGTTGCAAATCGTCTAGTGATTGGAATGACCGCTGTTCATTTATCAATGAATAACGAACCACTTTGTTATAATCAAACTTGGTTTATTTAACAAATATTCTTATATACATAATACGGCGGTGGAGGTGGTGGAGAGAGGTGTAGGTTGCGAACGTGACAGGCAGTTCCTCGTCGTCTGTGTCTCATTCCCTGTCTCCGCCTCTCTCTTTTATTTTTGTTTACCATCTCACTTTTATGGACTTTCGGGCTGGTAACCCATAAGCCAATTGATGTCATTGACTGATATTTTGACCAGCCCGGCCTTTGCTTTTGGTCGTATCCCAGACCGAATTACGTCATCTCCAGGAAATCACAATTCCCGGGTAACATTTTTGTCAACATGGTCATGAGTTCATTCGTACCTTGCTCCATAAAACGGCCTGACCCATAAAACGAGTTGCGTCATAGGACCAAGTCATCACAATTCCCGGGTTACGTTTTGGTCGGCTCGGATTTTGAATTCGTTCGCACTTTGCCTCCCCATAACACTAATACTTCAGTCACATAAGAATTCAAACTTAATACATAAATACACACTAGAAATTAGAAAATTATTTTACTAATAGAAACAATATTGTTTCCAACACCCATATAGAAATATGCTTACAATTGTTATGTGTACAATGGCATTGTCTGAATTGGCTCCGCTTGATTCAAAACGATCTGATTCATATATTATATAACTCCCCGTAAAAAGAATGCA
>NC_136483.1:96965617-96973117 GCF_053919585.1 Euprymna scolopes | reverse complement strand
TTTATTTTATTTGAACGGTTATATTGAGTTTTTGGCTCCTTATTCAATATAGTCTTTTGTCATGCATGCAATTTTTTGTAGATAAAATTCTTTGGAGAATTAAACAACAGAAACTATATCTTTTGCTATCAACTTCTCCTCCCTTTCTCTCTTTCAATATATCTCGATATATATATATATATATATATATATATATATATATATACATACATACATATATATATATATATATGTGTGTGTGCGTGTATGTATGTGTGTGTGTTTATGTGTGTATAGGAGAACAATAGGAATGGGAAATAAAGTCATAAAAACTCTATATTAGTAAATATAGATGAGTTCATTTATTAAATAAGGGAATCCAAACAATTAGTTAAGGGATATAAGGGACTATTTATACAAAAGGCATTTCGAGGCCTAATGTTTCTCATCAGAAGAGTAAAGAAGATGCTAGGTAACATAAAGTCTAGCATGGGATTTATTAGGGACGAAATAGATCAATTAAAATTATATATGCTGTTCGATGGAGTTTTATCGAATTCTAAATAAAGGAGGAGCGTATTATATAGAGTGTAATGTAGAAAGGTGTGTAGGGTCTTTATCATTGTCTTAAATGCATGTAGTGTATGTTTTAAGGCTTAGGGGGAGGTATAGTGTGAATGGACGGTCATTTTATTTTATCGGTGTGGAAGATGTCTATTATCTATGCAATGGCATTTTATTGACAGATGCAACCGAAACGACAACAGCACTATGAAGTGGTGTAAAATTTTGGGAGGGGTATTATCGTGATAATTTAAGATGAAAAGGCGAATGGGTGTATTCTAAGCAGGATTGAACAAAAGGGATTACACGGGGCGTCCTGTATAAAGGTTTTAATTTATGAGGCGGGGGAGGGTTCGGAAGGGAGTTAAAGGAGCAAGTTATAGGGTGAGTCTGGGTGGGTAGTTGTAAGGCTATAATAATAAATTTCAGAATACCGATATATATTAGAGAATATGTAGCAATAATTCTAGGGTTTCTTTTTTATTATAAATACAATAACTATATATATATATATATATATATATATATATATATATATATATATATATATGTGTGTGTGGGGGGTGCTCCCAGGTTGTACTTGCTTACACCACCGCATTTATATTTGCCCTCTATCGCCCCAACAACAGTGGGGTAACTATCTTAAAGAGTATATCTGAGAAAGTTGACCACCTCCTGTCTGCTCATCCTTCGGCTAACTTTCGCATGTGCGGTGACTTCAATGTCCATAATGTGGAATGACTGACCGACTCAAATAAGACAGATTATGAGGGGAGGTTCTGTCATGATTTTGCCATTGCCTATGACCTCACTCAGACTGTTAACGAACTCACTCGTGCGCCCGATACTACCGGTCAGTATGCAAGCCTTCTATACCTTTTTCTCACAACTTCCCCTGAGCTATGTTCATGTTCTATTCTATCTCCTCGTGGATCCTCCGACCACTCCGTTGTATCAGTTAAGATAAAAATGAAATGTAACAAGTCTTCAGACATACCTCTCTACCGTATTGTATATCGGTACTCTATGGCTGACTTGGATAGTTTCATCACATTCATATCTGATCTACCTCTGCATTCCATGTTTAAAAAGGATGTGTTCTCTATAGTATCAGACCTGATCGAATGGTTAATTGCATAGACCGATTCATACCATCCAAAAAATTGCAACACAAACCTAAAAGCCAGTCATTGTTCTCCCCTGAATGTGCTGCTGCCATCGCGCACAGAAATCACTTTTTCCATAGCTTCCAACGTAATAGATGCACTGGACTAAACTTGCTTCAAGACTGCCAGCGACCACTGTAAAAGAGTAATAAAAAATGCAAGAGAGCCCTATGCTCAGTCCGTTAAATCCAAAGTAGCTGAGCAGCTGCTTGAATCCCACCAGTTTTGGGAAATAGCAAACAGGTTACTGAACAGAAGCATGCGTACTATCCTAACCATCATAAATGAATCTGAGGTAATCTCGTCAGCATCAGACAAGGCCAAACTATTTGCCAATAACTTTATAGCTTATCCTACTTTATGCGACAAAGGCCATCACCTCCCCATATTTCCTCCTATAACAGACAACACCCTATGCAACATAGAAATATCTGTTCATAAAGTCGCCAAGCTAATCAAGAACCTTGACTCCAGTAAAGCAACTGGCTCTGACACCATTCCAATTATAGTGCTGAAAAAGCTCCAACAAGAACTTTCCCCCATACTTACAAAACTGTTTAAGCGTTATCTTAAGGGGAAGTGCTTTCCAACACCGTGGAAAACCTCATCAGTATGCCCTGTATTTAACAATTCTGGTGATAAGTCATCTCCATTTCAGTACAGACCAATAAGTCTCCTGTGTGTCATGAGTCAGCTGCAGGAATCCATATTAAATAGAGAAGTACTCAACAACCTCAGCAGAAATAATCTTCTTAGTGACATGTAATATAGTTTCCGTTTTGCTAGATCTACAGAAGATGTGTTAACGGTTATATCTCATAGGATTAGTGAATCTCCCAACAAAGGCTTCCCTTCTAGGTCTATTGATCTTGACATATCAAATGTCTTCGATTATGTATAGTTAAAGGCCTACTTCACAAGATTTCCAGCTTCGGTATAACTGGAAATGTTGTCGCAATTATTAAATCATTTCTCTCTGATAGGCTCATAAAGGTAGCTGTTGATGGACGGAAATCAGAGGCCCAAAGTATTAATGCTGGAGTCCCTTAGAGGCCATCCTGGGCCCAACTCTCTTCCTGATCTACATCAATGATCTCCCAAAACACATACTTAAATCATTCGATGATATCTATGCTGATGACACGACAATCTATGGCAACACATCAAAGGCCGTAAATGACAAAGTTCTCTCTGATACCCTCGCCACAGATCTTGAGCGCGTGGTACATTGGGGGAAGAGGTGGCTGGTTACATTTAATGCATCTAAAACCAAGCTCCTGTCATTACATCATAAACGCCCTGGACCCCATCTGGAAAAAATTGAAATGGATGGCTATCTTCTTGGGGAGGCTCCATGTTTTGACAAGCTTCTGGGCTTGAACTTTACTCCTGATCTGAAATGAAACACGTACATCAGGTCTGTTGCCAAGGACGCTGGGAGGATGGTGGGATCCTTCTACCGCTCCAATAGATATCTCACTACTAATTCAATTCTCTATCTGTATAAAAGCCAAGTACGTCGAAGGATGGAGTACTGCTGCCACATCTGGGCAGGAGCTGCTAATAACAGCCTATCCTGCCTTGACAGAGTACAAAATAGACTTCGTGGTTTAGTGAAGGATGCCCTTTCCTCTTCCATCAGACCTCTTTCACACAGAAGAGACGTAGCGAGTCTGTCTCTGTTTTATCGTTATTTTCATGGCAAGTGCTCGTCTGAGCTCAAATCTTTCGTTTCCCCTCGCCAATCTTTCACGGAAAATACTCGCCTGGCTGAAACCACTGTCATTAATTTTCCCCACTCTTTATCTGTCCCTTAATCTAAGTGTAGATTCCATGAAATTAAAATGGATCGCTCCATGTTTTGACAAGCTTTTAAAAACTTTAAATTTATCTCAATATCGTTAAAAATGTTAAATTCTATTTAATTAAATAGAAATGTTTTTTTAAAATTTCAATTCTTTAAAGGTTGGGGGTACACTTATTTAGCCTAAGGCATTTTCCTTGTATATTTACCTCAATACTATTGTATTTTTCCAAATAGTTTTAAAATTGAAATAGATTGTAAATTACATTTATAAAGTATGATTTTTAAAAATGTATATAATACAATAATTTAAAATCCATAATAAAATAATTTAAAGTTTTAAATTACAATCAAAATCCAATTAAAAGTCAACCAAACTGTAAGTTTTTTATTATAAATAAATTTTAGGTTTCGTCTTTTTCACTGACACAGTATATAAGGAGTGCTTTTATCCTATGCATACAAGTTTCAAAGATTCACTCCTCACATATAACCATCTTATTTCTGGGACTTGAATAACCTGTAGAATGTGGTATTTTTACGCATTACGTCAACGTTCACTCTGTACTGCGGAAAAATCCCACATCGTAAAAAAGATTTACATTTTAGTTAACTTTTAAATTCTAAAATTGGTTTTTGTTTGTAAAATTGGTTTTCAATTTTAATTTATAATTTTACATTATTTTATTGTAGATTTTAAATTATTGTATTATATAATTTTTTAAAAATCATTACTGTCTGTTTGTTTGTTCACAAGTTGATTAATATATACAAAAATCCAATAGTTTATCTTATTATTCATTTCTATATATACTATGATTATTGTAAAATATAAGATTAAAGAGGTGACGTCATTTGCATATTACCTTAAGGAAAATCGACTTTATTAAATTGCGGTGTATCAGTTACTGTTTATAGTTGGAAAATTATTTTAAGTGTTCTGTTTAAGTTTATTATTTAAATTTGATTTATATTGGTAACATTTTTAAGTTAATTTATTTTACACAGATCGATTATGAATCAGTTTGTAGTTAGTTCCCTTAGGCACGAACGGTGTTCTTTTTTGGTGTTTTTGTTTTTTTTTCGGCGGATATTTACACTAACAAATTTCAAGCATTATTTTTGGAATTGGTTAAAATAAAATAATTTCTGTGATTTCACAATTACCGTTGTGGTCCAGTGAATTTTTATTTGAAAATAAACAAACAATTTAATTCAAACACGGTTCTTTTTTAAAACAAAAACAAAAAAAACCCTTTCATTTACGTTTTTTTTTATCAGTTTTGTTTTCTTCACATTTTTTTACATCGTAACTGCTATTTTTTTCTTTTAATAACACAATAAGTCATAACTCATTATTTTTATAACATCAACATGTGTATTTCAGTTAACACTAATTCTACTTTGGTAATTTTGTAAACTGAATCATTTACAGTTTGCTTTCGTTGTAACAGATCATGAAACATATCTTTCTAGACTGAGGTAGCATAAAAGAAATTCGCTTAAACTGGAATACAGTCATAAAAATGAGCTTAATATCCGGAGAATAACTAACTTCTCTTCATATCCCTTCTGCCGAAATATCTGATGGAGAGTTTGTCACGTACTTCTTTTTTCGAGGATGGGTACATTTTCGTGTTTTCATTAGTTCTTTTATTTCTGAAATTTTTGTTGGGGTAAAGATGGTGTTGACATATAATAATAAAAAAAACTGCTCAATATTCTTAGTATAGCAGGTTTGGCCAAACCGAACTTCATGTCGACCCTAGTATATATATATATATATATATATATATATATATATATATATATATATATATATATATATACATATATATATATATATATATATATATATATATATACAAGTGAAATTGTCTGTATGTTTGTGTACATTTCCTTACCAAACTACTCTGTCTTTTTCTGTCTACAGATTCGAGATTTGTACATAAGTAATATTGAGATTCGGTAAACTATTTTTAATGGGTTTTGGGATAGAAATTAGGCTGTTAAGGGGTCAAAGTTCAACAATTTGACCTTCGAAAATTCTACCACACTTTTCTGCAAATTTGGGGAGTAAACACTGAAATTTTAGATGTAGGTTACTTGGGTATTTATCTAACATATTCATTTTATTTGATTCGAAAACTGTAAGTATTAAAGGGTCAAAATTGGAGTCACGTTTAAAATAATTAATCTCACCGGTCTCTTCCAAATGACTAACCCAATTTTTGGTCTAAATATTTGAAATTATACAGTGGAAAGAAGTAAACTCATATCGAACAAGGGACGAAGTATCGAACCAGCTTTAACCCAAACCAACCTGTCACCCGTAGGAATTTATATATTCGAACGGAGGATGTCACCCCGACAAGCTAACCTAGCGAGCAACCAGTAACAGAATCTTCAGAAAGTGTGAGAGGACATATAATTATTTCCACAGCCGACCAAACGTCGCAGCCCACAAGAGCCAATGAAGCAAACAAGCCGGAAGTCTATTGTCGGATCTGTGCAACGGGTTGCTTGATCTATGTAAGTTAATAGACATTCTTGTGTTTGTGGCGTGTTTGCTCAGTTGGTAAAGTGCTCGCCAAACATGCAAATCTCCATTCTGGATGTGTCTAACTGATGAGCCCAAATAAGGGCGATACTCGAGTCTTGGACTTCCGGTTTGTTGGTTTTCTTTCAGATATGTATGCATAAATATATATAAAGAGAATATATAAAAATTTATAAAGAGAATTTTGCACGAAAAAATTCTATAGCAGATACAAATTCACAGATGTTGAATAAACTACTCGAGATACGACCAGTACTCCCCATGGAAATAACGATAAAACAAGGACAGGCTCGCAACGCCACTTCTGTGGGAGAGAATAGCTCATTTGTATCGAAGAATTTTGACTTTGGTTTTATGTACTCTATATCTGACCGTAAATGTACAGAGTCATTAAAATTTCAACGAGAAACAAACAGTATTTTCACTTATATCTAACGTATGAATTATGGCAGTGTTTCTACCAACATAATTGGCGTAAGTATACAATGACAAAAATAATTTCTGTTTGTACTTATTGTAGATAAGTCTGGGACTATGGAACATACTATTTTTTGTGTCGGGCTGAAGCAGGATCGTCTTGAATATCAAGAGGTAAAACTCTCTATCGATTTTCCTTTCCTTTGAGAAAGAGGTTACATTATTGCTAATCATTAGTTGCGTCCCTGGTTTTGAATATTTTGTCATACCAGATTGGGCTAATACTAGTGTACTGTCTTTTCCAATTAATCTTCAGCGCGAGAGAATATATAATTATTTCTACAGCCGACCTTATGACCGCCTGTAAAAGTACTATAAAATACACATATGACTAGATGAGTTATTCGAAATCGACAGAGATCGCTACTAGTCGGCCATTTTCATGAAGATGCGTGCATGTAAGATAAAAGCAATTGATACAAAATTTACCTAAATAATAAATAATGGAAAAATAAAAAGCAACATATGCAAGGAAAGATGAAAAAAAAAAGTAATGGCTACGAGCTTCGGGTATATTTCGTATGAATGATCAGTCTGCGCATGTGCAGGGAGAGAGAGAGAGAGACACCCATTTCTGCCCTCAGAGAAAATGCAAATGCCGACAAAGACGAGTGTTGGTAGAATTTCAAATTATTTTGAAAAGATTCGTTATGTTGATAATTGCTCCAAGTCTTATTTTTCTTTTTAATAAATAAAGAAACTAATGGTGGAACGTGAAAATAAAATATGAAATAAAATAAAAAATAAAGCACAGAAACGAAAAACTAATGTTAGCAAAAAAAAAAAAAAAAAAAAAAAGAAAGAAAGAAAGAAAATGAGGCGGGAACGAATTGAGTTTATAAACTAGTACGTTTCATTTACACATTAGTTCTCATCAGATGACTGATATAAACAAGGTTGAGTCTGGTTGGGAAGGCCAGACGATGAATGTAGATAGACCTTGTCACCTA
>NC_136483.1:96925617-96960617 GCF_053919585.1 Euprymna scolopes | reverse complement strand
CATAGGTTCAGGTTGAACTGCCGTTTAAATTCTAGATTGATTTTCTCTAATATTCTTTTACTAATCTTTCCAATTTCGGGTCTGGTTGGGTTAATCAATCTTGTTGTTGGTTTTGTGTTGAAGCTGGGTTTATGATCCTTTAAAAGGATATACGCTTCGTTTTCTCTAAGTTTATTTACTCTATCGCTGATTTGTAATTCATCCGTGATTTTTTTACTGTCCTTATTTATCAAATGAATTACGTTGTTATTTTTTACCTTGTGATAGTCTTTTTTCAAATTCTTCTGGACCAGGTCATTATATTTCTCCCTGTCTAATTTGTAAAAGTTTCTGGTTTTATCAGCCTTAACAAGGATATGTTGTGACTTGTTGATCTCCTTTACAATATTGTCGAGTTTTTTTTGGAATTGATTTTTAGTTTTGTGGAATTCTAAATATATATATATATATATGTGTGTGTGTGTGTGTGTGTGTGTGTGTGTTTGCGTGTGTGTGCGCGCATGTGTGTGTAACTGCGTGTTTTTATTTTTTAGTAAAAATTAGAAATAATATTTAGTCGTTTCTATCACCTCGCTGTTCAGACACATTGTAATACAACTTCCTTCAATTCTTCAATTCTTCAAACTTATGGAACGTTATTTCCACTGATTTTTTTCTTATTACACATAGTTTTGTTCTTATTTAATAATAACGACATTTTCTGTCTTTGCGATAATCATTTTTCATCTTTTCTAACTCCTTATATCAAGTGACTTCACGTCTTCTCTGGGGCAATTTCAATAAGAAATAACAAAACAAAAAAAAAACAATATGAATTAGAATATTATATTGGATGTCACCCGATGTCTCCCGAATTAATGCAACGGTATAGCCGTCTGCAAAACGACCTATACCGGTTTCGTTTGGGAACAAAATCCTATAAAAACAGGTAACTCGTTCGAAGATATAGCGAACTGCCGCCTGTTTCTATCAAAAATGCATATCTTACACGCTTTCTGTTAGTTTTATCAACAAAATTCTAAAATAAAAACAAGCTGCACAATAGGTCTTAGCCTCTCTTCAAATTTTCCTTTTACTGATTTAAACTCTCCGTATAGAAAAATCAACGCAATGAAATTTACTGTTCTAATTGCTGACGACCTTGATTTCTTTAATGGAATGGGACGACATTGTAATGGTATTCCAATATTTCATCAACGATCATTTATCGCGTCTTATTCCATAGATGTGCCGTGATGTATTAAGCGACTGGTCGTTTTTTAAAACTACGTACATGCACCTGTTTATAAATACTATGTACATACACCTGTTTTATACAAACTATGTACATACACCTGTTTTATGTATGTACTTACACCTGTTTTTTTAAGAACTATGCACATACACCTGTTTATAAATACTATGCACATACACCTGTTTTATAAAAACTTTGTACATACGCTTGTTTTATAAAAACTATGTACATAAACCGGTTTTATAAATACAGGGTTAAACGATCAAATTCTCGTTCTAAATAAAACCAATACTAGAGTTTTATTTTAATACTTTTATTAACAAAATCAATTCAGGTAACTTAGATATGTAGTAGAGCTTACGTCCATGTAATGTAGCCGCCTTCAGCCTCAATCAGCTCATCGGTACGGGTCCTGGAATGGGAGCATACCTTTTCCACAAGCACCGGCAGAAGTTCTGCAATTATTCGGCGGCGATCAGGCTGGCTGTAATGTTGTAGGGGTTTATATTGGTTATATTCTCGACGAATGATCAAACGAAATCATCTAGCGGGTTTAGGCTGGGAGAAGACTGGGCCAGCGTGAAAGGCTAAGATTCGTAGCACACCCATTTCTGAAGCCAAGAATAGGTTTATTTAGATTGATAGGCAGGCGCCTAGTCCTGCTGTCATACTCAGGCTCTGCCGATGAGATAACAATAATCTTCAGAATCTTCAGGTACACTTTGATGTTGATTTTAAAGCCGACTTCGAAGATGTGAGGTGGCATGATGTGGCTCTTACTTGAAACCACATCAAATACCATGATCGTTGCCGAAAACTTTTCATCACCCTGGACACGTTCCTGTCTTTAGTGGCAACTCAGTGATGCATTTTGAGGGCGGTGGTAATGATCCTCTCGTCATAACTTGGATCGGTAGAGAGCATGAGTTGTACAGCGACGCGTCTCAAATTTCGCTCGGTGGACATTGTCTCACTTTAAAATATGAAGTAAGAGCCACATACCTCTTGGAATTTGAACGCAACTGGCCAACACGTAGATGGTTTGCAACAAAAAAAAGAAAACTCGTTTTCATCAAATACAAGTAGAATCATGTAGTCTTTTCTAAAGCGACAATTTTATCATTCCACGCTTTAGGCATTATAACACTATTAAAAACGTTTTTCGTTGTTCATTAATAAAGGTATGAAGCAAGAATGTAATGATTAAAGGATAACTTTAACATTTCAATATCGTAAATGAAAAGTACAGCGATAGTATAGACAACTAATCAAAAAGACAAAATAAAAATGAAAATAAGAACATACTCCATCAACGACGCTTATACAGTGGTGATAGTAAATATAATGATTGCAGTCAAAAGGTCCATATATTACAGGAGAACATTAGATGGTAAATAATATATTTATTTAAATTAAGCATGTGTATGTTTAAAGATAGAGGGAATGAAATGACAGGGGTCTTCCTTGGAAGCACACGAATTTTATTACAGTTGTTAAGAACTTGGTTTCATTGAGCGCCGTATTAATGTTAAAATATCTTAGAGACCTGGTATGTTGGGTTTGTTCAACTTGTCCTGATGAGAATAAAATCATAACCCGTACGTCTATGTGTTTGGGACACTTCAATTCTTAGGGTGGTTCGCATTGAAGTCGAGTATTTCGAATTGACAAAAAGAAACGAATAATTATATTCAAGACTTTATACTCTTCCCCTTTTTTCTTCCCATATTGAAACTTGAGATGTAAAGGACACTAATTTTGGATCGTGTCAAACTGGATCCTATAGGTGAGCTGGGCCCCGAGATGTCTGTCTAGATTCCATTTAAAATTCTGTAGATAAATATATTTACGGAAGCAGGAAAAGGGGTTCAAATGTTTAGCATTTCGAAGTAAGAAACTATTAGAGTAGAAAGTGTTTAAATATCAAACGACCTCAGTAGATAGAGGATCGGATTCTGCTGCTTCTAAGGTAAATCCAGAGTATGTAGCATTCTATGTTAAATGTACCCCATTCTGGGGATCATCTATATTTCCACAGTTCACATTAGATTCAGTAGATATCACCGAGTTTTTTGCTGTGTAGAAACATACAAATGAGCCTATTATAATTTCAAATTCTATCACAATTCTACAATTACAATCTGGCAATCAGAAGAACTGGCACATCTGATGCATCCAGGAAGAACTAGTTTTATAATCGGCTATAAAAAATTATATTGACGCCGCATCTAAAAATACACTGTACATATTATTGTTTCGTCTATAAGAATTTAATACAAAGCATGTTGTGTATGTATTACTTTGCAATGCCACTTCTGTAATTTGATAAACTTTGGATTTAAAAAAAATATTATAGCTTATTTCTTTCAAACTGAATCTATATGAGTATTCTTAGCTACCGCATGGGTTTGTCTTCTGTAGAATGTTCGACTCCCCGTATAAGTAATAAATGCAGAATTAAAACTAAATTTCTACATTTAGAATGCAATTTATTTCTCACTACAAATAGCTGGATAAGGGGTGTAGTCGACGTGTATCTCATATCCAAATACAAGCAAGCACCGTACTCACTGCCTTAAGGCACTTACTCTGACTGATAAAAGAAATCATAGCAATACTTATGTCTTTGATTTCTTTACGTATATTTCCTAACACTTGTATCGACCTTCTAAATTCAAATCTTAACAGACGGTTATATACTTATGTTGTGGAATATTTTTTAATCTACAATAGACCCAATCTAAACATATGAGGCATATACGTACATACAAAATATAGTTATCAACTGTCATTATTTGGGACTGTTAAGACTAATTAAAACGCACCCTTGAGTTAGTAAGTAAACGAAGGAAAAATAAAATTATTGTGATACTTACCAGTGAAACAAGACGAACCAACGTATGGGTTTCGACATTCATAATAAAGATGCTTGATTACGTCAAAAACCTTCATACCATCATATTGTTGTGTTAATTTCTCTTACAATAATTATAAAAACAATCATGGCATTACCTATATTTACTACGTGACCACGTATTTTTCATCAGCTTAAAAGCAAACAAGAGAAAACTAATTTCCATAGACAACTGTTGCTGTATGATTGTTTAATCTCCTCTACTTGAAATTTACTGGGTAAACAGCTCTACATGTGAAGCTATTCCCCTCGCAGGTCACCCAAATATGACCCGTGCTGTTCTCTCGCAGGGGATCCCTCGTAAGGTATCCTAACGTAATAGGACCCGTCAATCGATTTGATCGGAATCAATTAAACCTTCGGGTTGATATGCCGCTGTCTCGTTGATGTGTCTCGCTGGGAGGGAACCAATCGCATGCACCCAAAGTAAGACAGACTAGATTATCTATACTAATGATTTGTTTAAGATAGATGCACGAAGTATATACAATTGTCCGTATTTTGCCAGACTCCATTGAGTCAAAACGAATATAACAATAGAAAGATGGCTATTAAAGGATGCCGGCGAAGAGGGGAGGGGTGACGATCCTTCGATTGTATTTGATTTTCTAAAAATCTCAGCTCGATCTGCCGATTTCGGCGCGGGGACTAGTTTATGTAGCGAAGTGACGGAGTAAGCCGAAACCGCTTTCTGGGTAAATCGCAACTAGTTACGTCCCCTCGGTGACACCTGTGGATTACAGGCGATACTCTCACAGTTGAAAGATTATGCCCGTGACCCCTCGGTCTGGTAACTACTCTCAAAGCCCAAACACCCCCAAGTCATCACTCGGTATCGGAAATAAAATTATGTCTTCGTTACGACTCTTGCAGTGACTGACTCATATCTTTCTTTCAACAGGGTTTGTTTTATATTGACCGAGCACACAAGAATACTTACTGAATAAAACAATCATATTTGTCCGGTATTTTCCAATGTTTCGGGAGTATTAGCCACTCCCAGTTGGGAGCTCAATTGCTCCCCAGGATCGTCACCAATATTTTTTTACTGTCGTTACATACACAGTTATTTCATCATAAATATAGTACCTGCAATTATCATATTGCTATAATCCAAAGATTCTATCGTTAACATTGGTTTCCCCAATATCTTTCTAATAAGACTTTTCGCTACAAAGACATTGGGTACTTACAGGGGGTACCATGAAAGGGTTGCTAATATACTAACTGAAGTGTATTTTTATGAAACAATCTGGATTTGTACTTAAAACGTCGTGATCGTTAGTTCGTAGCGTTACCCACTTTGGCCTTCGGGACAAGACCAAAGTGTAGTATCTGTTCTTCAGATGCTGCACTTCTATTTCTTGTTCTCTTTCGGTGGAGGAGAACTCCTTCACGACTGAGGCAATTTTTATTTTTGTACCTTTTCTCCACGTTAAAAAACGACCCTGGTGTCTAACTCTGTCCCGTGGGGAGGCATAGTAAATAGGTACAATCAATTCCCAATAACCTAAGTAACTTACAAAAAAGTGACTTAAATATAACGGTCGTCCTGAAAGTAAGGCGTAACACATTTTAATAACAAAAATAAGAACGTTAAAAACCTATGAAGACCAGGGTTTCACCACTAAAATCGGCGACATTTTATGCTCCCAAATTAATGTTTCTTGTCACCACCATCCCCACTGCACTTTTGTTAGCCTCTTTTAATGCCCTGGTCATAAAATCCAGAGCGCGCTATTACATTCACATTTCTGTTGCCACTATGAAATCAACGAACTCATCTCTTAAAAGTGTTGACATCATAAACATCGGCTGTGTAAATGTTCAACAGGAGCCGATGAATGTTCATAGGTTCATTTTTTTTCTGTATAGAGGAATTCAATGACGCATTTGATATACGTCCATGACAAGCATTTCTTTTCTTTAGAGATTCAATCTCACACCGTCAATATCTGTAAAGGAGAGATGAAACTTGTCTGTCATAAATCTATGTTTAATCGTCACAACGATGCAATTTGAAATACCCTGTGATACGTAAATGCGGAATAAAAATAGGAGACCGAACATTTCGAACGTCCCTCGTAGAAGATTATTAATTTACATTAAATGGAAACAGTTATTTCCATATGCAGACAGCTAAACATGATGAGGGATTCAGAGACAGCGCTGTTTCGTCCTGTGCAAATCATCAGTGTGCAGAGGCGATCATGTCGGCTCATCTATTGAATTGTGTTTATCATCCTAGCACAGTATCCGTGTCTCTTGTAAATTATAAACAGGTAGACGTAGAAAGCCAGATGCATTAACTCACGAGGAAAGTATGTTGAAATTAAGGAAAAACAAAGAATTATAATGGAAAATGGAACAATCAGTTGAGTGATTAGGAAGTACAGATGCATTAAATTTATATAGAAAGAGGCGCGATGATGAAATAAACTTTACACACATACACAAACACACCAACACATATACATTAAGATGCACATTAAATATAAGATGTATAAAAAAAAAAAAAAACTATTAAACACAGAGATAAGTGAGAGCGTTTATTTTCGCGTGATGAATATCATTTCAACTAATTATGAATTTTCCCTTTGGCTATAACTGAAACAAAATTATCAAAAGATCCGCCATATTGCGTCGATCTTCAGAGAAATGCTGTCATTTCTATATAAGCAGATGGGTGCAAACATGTAGAGACGTCATGGTGCTCGTTGCGTATGCGAATATGTTAAAAACACAGAAAATACATAATTCACTATAATTTACTTTACATAATTTGCACACTCTATCAAAAAATAATATACTTTATAACAACCATGAGTAATATAGTTTCAAGATATATGTTTCTGAGTGTATATCTACAAAACACTCTGTGAAGTTCGTTAATAAACAAAGGGTATATATATATATATATATATATATATATATATATATATATATATATATATTAAGTAATGTGATTTATAATTTAAAAGTTTTAAAATTTTTAAAATTTAAAAATCAAAATTTAATTAAATTAAAAATCAGTTTCATAAGAAGGAACAACAACAAAGTCAATATATATATATATATATAATTATTTTTTTACTATAATAATTAAAAAATATATATATATATCATCGGTGCCCACTGGTGTCCGAGTATCAGATACATAATCTGCCCCTATCTTCTAGGATGCCTATATTTTATATAGCTGCAAGGCCCAACCGATGGAGAGTAACAAGCAGTATTTGCAAGGGAGTGTAGGCGGGGACGGGGCTGTTCTTCTACCTCTCTCCTTCTTTCTTCATAGCATTTTCATAGTCCTTTTTTCTCCTCAAAGTTCATGGCATCTTTGAGTACGAGATTCCTCCATTTTGTCCGGTCCCTTGCAGATTGTTCCCACGAGGAAGTGTCGATGTAAGTCATTTCCAGACAGCGCTTTAATTGGTCTTTATGGTGGTGTTTAGGTGCTCCTCCTGATCGAATTCCAATGGCGAGCTCGCCATAAAGTATTTTTTGTCGGCAGCCTGAAATGATCCATCCTGTTGATGCTGCCTGCCTTGGAGGCAAGGAATTATGTTTGGTTACACGCTGATCATTTTAGTCCTGTCCAGTACTTTCAAGTTTGTGGTGCGGCTCTCCCTTGTAATATGCAAAAATTGTCTCAGCTTGTGCTGCTGGAAGCGTTCCAGGTTTTATGAACCGCTTCTGTACAATGTCCATGTTTCTGAAGCACCCCTCCACACACACACACATATATATATGTATATATATATATATATATATATATATATATATATATATATATATATATATACACCTGTATCCCCTGCACTAATTACTCCTGAAAGGATTAAATACTAGTGCGTGTAGGTATGAAAAAACATTTTTATAGTAGTAATTATATCAGGTGTTTTAAGAACTCGGTTCCTATTGTTGACCACACTAAGTTGTAGTTAAATGTCGGTCACTTAAGTTTTAATTAAATAATAAATGTTATGGTTTAAACTATATGTGTCTCGGTTAACTTTGGCCGTGTGGGTTTGTTCCTTGCTAATGGAGTGAAAAATGGTTTCGTTGCGGGATTCAAATCTCCTGACAGGCGGTAATCGTGACACCCTGCACTGATGATGCATGCCCGAAAATATAAAACAGTAGTGTCTTTATGTAATAACAATAATTATAGTAATTATCATATATATAGTATAATAATTATTAAGCATACTTTAAAATACTTATTGAAGGCACTGTTATCGGAAATAAAACTATGGATCATCTTGCTTCTATGAAATGTTCACGACTTTCGCGAATGCGAAAAGTCTAGGTTGTCACTGTATTCGTCAAATTACAACGTTTAATAGTTTTAATCCGCTTCATTCCCGGGGAAATTAGTTGGTGTCTTTGAAGTAAAGACTCGACATATAAAACAAAAAGTTTCTTCATAGCTGGATTCGAATATCATGGCCGGCAAAATTCTTACCCTATACTAGTTATTGCGTAAGCATGAAACACTGGTGTCTCTATGTATGAATGAATAATGATTATATATTGTTGGTTGGTTGGTTGTTTTTGTTTTACGGCATATCAACCCTTTTCGGGTTATTTAATGCCGAATCCAAAAATTTTGAAGAACATTTTTTTTTAATAAAATATATTTGTTGTTTTCACGTCGGTTTCTATTAAACCCATAGTTGGAACCCTAACAGGTACTACCAGTCCGGGTCAGAGTGGACTTGAGAGCAATGGTAATTAAAGGGTGGCTCCACACTCCCCAAAGCCCGCAAGCTGGGGCCTGACCACTGGATATAGTTTAAGGTCATATCCAGGACCCCCATTGAGGAACTTTACCCTCTGTAGGGGGGGGCAGTCGGCGTAATGCGCCACCGACAGGGCCGATTATATAATGTAATATATATATATATATGTATATATATATATATATGTATATATATACGTGTGTGTGCGTGTGTGTGTATGTGTTTGCATTTTTAAAGTATAATATACAATACGCTTTCATTAAATCTCCAGACGTTTTTCACATGGGCATATTTATTGATTATATTGATATTAATGAAACTATACTCCGTTTCTAATTAATCTCCTCCGGCTTCAGTTCATTTTTCTACCGTTCCAACAACATCTGGAAGGCCCCCTGGAAGTGCTCTTGTGTAATTGTGTCAACGATCCTCGGCACAGCGTCTTTCATCTGCTCAAATGTCTCATAACGATAGCCACTAAAGTTTTCGTTGAGCTTAGAATATAACCAAAAGTCAAAGGGAGCAAAGTCTGTACGATAGGGAGGGGAGCATTACGCTTGATACCCATTTTAGTCAAATAGTAGATTACTAAACCCTTCACCTCTCAATATATTTCAACCTGTCAACGCCCAGTATATACAGTTAGTATGTCTATAATGTATATACATAGAGGGATTCTCGTATGACTAAGCGAATATATCTCAGAATTGGATTAATTCGGCATATTCCTTCTATAAATAGCAACAGAAATTAACACGAAGTACAACAATCGGTTGTTGAATTAATAAACTTACATTTTACAAGAAAAAACAAAATAAAAATAAATTCACGATTAAAAATTAAATACAAAATAAATTAAAAGAAATTCATCTTATAAAGATATGAATGAAGATAGAAATTTACAGACATTTTAAGTGTGATGCATATTATTTATTCTAATTATGGATTTTTTTTTCTTCAGGCTAACATTTTGTAAAAAAATATTGAGATGGAAAATTATGAACGAATCAGCCATCTTTCTTTGGTCTTTACACAAACGTAACCACGTCTATTTGGAAGCAGCCTCATTCTAATTTAATATATAAATAAGTAATATTCGTAATAATAATGACAATAATAATAATAATAATAATAACAATAATGATAATAATAATAATCCCTAAGAAACTGAATCCTTAAATAAAAGACTCACAAAATACTTCGATTAGAACCAACCGCATCTGAACAAATACTGGCAGAAAACACAAAAAAAAACAGTAAATGGCGTCTCTGTTGACAAAGAGACAAAACAAATATGCATTGTGGATGCGTTATCGCAGCTGCCGTTACTCTCGCTTCTCTTTGTTTGTCCCGCAGTCCTCATTTTTTAATGAGTGATTTTTCTGACAGAGGGAGTAGAAAAAGCTGTATTCTAGGTTGGCAGTATTTTGCGCGAACAGTCGCCAGAGATGTCGGAAATTTCCGGTGTCTATGTCTATCCTTGTAGAGACTTCAATGCTCACAAGGTGGAATGATTTACCCACTCAAACAAAACCGATGATGAGAGGAGGTTCTGTCCTGATTTCTACATTGCTTATGACCTCAAACAGATTGTTCACGAACTCCTCCGTGTGCCCGACACTGATGGCCAGTATATGAGTCTCCTAGACATTTTTCTCACAACTTGCACTGAACTATGTTCAGTTTCCGTTCTGTCTCCTCTTGGATCTCCCAACCACTCTGTTGCATCAGTTAAGATATATAGGGTGCTGGAGGTAAACGTTTCAACTGGGCTGATGTTATCCACTTGATAGTCAGGGACTCGAACCTTGGATGATATACTAAGGAAGCTGTCCTATCAGCAGGTGCAAAGTACTGGGGCTGCTTTATTGCCATTTGATTAATGGATTCATGACCATGCAGTAGCTTCTGGTGGGGCCTCTCGATGTCATATTACTGGGTTACGGCTTAATCTTATCATCTGCTACAAAAAAAAATAAATCCCTTCGTTTCTTTTTCTCTCTTAGTTTCCCTCTCTGCCCTGCTCTAAGCAAGTCTGACGATTTAGTCCACAAATTCCAAAACTCCATCATGACAAGTCTCAATAAAAAATACACGATTAAACCCGAATCTCCAACTTAGAACGTAGATCCCCACTGCCATGTTTCCCTCTTCAACATCAGGAGTCTACGTTCTAACCTTCGAAAGGTTGAACCCCAATTACTGGAGACTAAACCAGACCTATTATTTCTTAGTGAAACTGGCATTAGAGAGACTATTTCTCTAGAGGAGTTCGTAATTAAAGGATACTCTAACTTAACTTCCAAATCTGGCCCCCAAGATCGTCATCGACATGGAATATGTGCCTATATTAAAGATGGCTTTCCATGTGGTCGGAACATCTCGAGAGAAGATCCTAACTTACCTTATATGTGCTGCTAGGTTGCACTTGCTCACACTACTGCATTTATATTTACTCTATTTCGCCCGCACAACAGCGGAGTTAATATCTTTAAAATCATATCTGAGAAAATTGGGCATGCCTTATCTGCTTATCCTTCAGCTAACATTAACGTTTGTGGAGACTTCAATGTTCACAATGTGGAATGGCTAACCCACTCAAACAAAACCGATGATGAGAGGAGGTTCTGTCATGATTTCTCCATTGCTTATGACCTCACACAGATTGTTCACGAACTCATCCGTTTGCCCGACATTGATGGCCAGTATACGAGTCTCCTAAACATTTTTCTCACAACTTGCCCTGAACTATGTTACGTTTCCGTTCTGTCTCCTCTTGAATCTCCCGACCACTCTGTTGCATCAGTTAAGATAAAAATGAAATGTAATAAGTCCTCAGACATACCTCTCTATCATACAGTATATCGATACACTATGGCTGACTGGGATAGCTTCCGTACATTTATATCAGATCTACCTCTGCGTTCCATGTTTAAAAAGGGTGTGCCCTCTATATTATCAGACCTGGCGGAATGGTTAATTTTAGGTATAGACCGTTTAATACCCTCGAAAAAGCTCCAGCAAAAACCTAACTGCCAGCCATGGTTCTCTCTAGAATGTGCTCTTTCCATATAACACAGAACTCACATTTTCCATTGCTTCCAACGTAATACATGTATGAACAATAAAGCCGCTTTCAGGACTGCCAGCAACCATTGTAAGAATGTAATAAATAACGGAAGAGAGTTGTATGCTCAGTCCGTCAAGCACAAAGTAGCTGAGAAGCGGGTTGGTTTCCACCAGTTTTGGCAAATAGCAAACATAATCCTGAACAAAAGCGTGTGCTCTATCTCAACTATCATCAATGGACCTGAGGTAATCTCGTCAGCTTCAGGCAAAGCCAGACTCTTTGCCAAGAACTTAGCGGCTAATTCTACCCTTTGCGATCAAGGTCGCCAACTTCCAATATTTCCACCTGTATCAGAAAACACGCTGTATTATATACAAATATCTGTACGTGATGTCGCCAAGCTAATCAAAAACCTTGATTCCAGTAAAGCAACCGGCCCTGATGGTATTCCAATTATAGTACTCAAAAAACTTCAATCAGAATAAGCGCTCATACTTATAAAACTGTTTAAACGTTGTTTTAAGGATAATTGCTCTTCATCACCCTGGATAATCTCATTAGTATGCCTTGTATTTCAGAAATCGGGTGATCACTCATCTCCCTTTCAGTACAGGCCAATAAGTCTCCTGTGCGTCATGAGTAAGCTTCTGGAATATGTGTTAAATAGAGAAGTATTCAAGCATCTTTGCAAAAATAATCTTCTTAGTGACACACAATATGGTTTACGTTATTCTAGATCTACAGCAGATGTGCTTACAGTTATATTTCATAGGATTAGCGAATCTCTCGACGGGGGCAAATTTTCTAGGGCAATTGCTCTTGACATATCATGGCATAAAGGTTTACTTCACAAAATCTCCAGCCATGGTATAGCGGGAAATGTCTTCTCAATTATTAAATAATTTCTCTTTTTATAGGATCATGAGAGTTGTAGGTGATGGGCAAATATCAGAAACTCAAAATATTAATGCTGGATTTCCTCTGGGGTCCATCCTGGGCCTAACTCTTTTCTTGATCTACATTAATGATCTTCTGAATCACATCCTTACATCATTCGTAGACATTTATGCTGATGACACTACCATCGATGGTCGCACATCTAAGACCGTAAACAAGCAAGCAATCTCCGATTCTCTCTCCTCTGATCTTGAGCACTTGGTACAATGGGGAAAGGAGTGGCTGGTTACTTTTAATGCATCTTAAACCAAGCTTCTATTTTTACATCATCAACGTTCTGTCCCCATCTGGCATCAGTTGAAATGAATGGATCTCGTCTTGAAGAAACCTCATGTTTTGACAAGCTTCTGGGTTGAAATTTACTCCTGCTCTTCAATTGGACACGTACATCAAGTCTGTTGCCAAGGCCACTGGGAAAAGAGAGGGATCCTTCCCCCGATTAAGTAGATATCTAACTGTTGTTGCCGTTATCTATCTATATAAGGACCAGATACGTTGAAGTATGGAGTACTGTTGCCACATCTGGGCAGGAGATGCTAGAATGGACTTGTCCTACCTTGATAGAGTTCGAATAGACTTCGTAGTCTCATAGGAGATGTCCTTTTCTCTTCCCTGCAACCACTATCTCACAGAAGAGATGTGGCGAGTTTGTCTCTGCTTTATCGTTATTTTCGTGGCAAGTGCACGACTGCGGTTCAATCTATGATCCCCCCTCGCCAAACTTTTACAAGAAATACTCATCTAGTTGAAAACACGATCAATAATTCCCCCCACTCTTTATCTGTGCCTAACGTAGATTCCATAAACAAGTTTCTTTCTTAGATCTGAACGCCTGTGAAATTGTCTTCCGTTTTCCTGGTTTCCAGCTGACTACAATATGGTTGTCTTCACGTTCAACGTAAACAAGTTCTTGATGAGCCGTTCCACTTAAGTTAACAAATTTACTGAATTTCCATTAATAACGATTACTATATTGTCCAATTGACTACTGTACACTCTTAACCTTTATCCCCGAGTGGTCTCTGAGCCTTGATAAGTCGTGATTCGTATGCAAAAATAAAAATAAAATAAATAAAATACATCAGCAAGTTCAGCATCTATGGTAGAAAAGAATATAAAAGTTGACGCTTTTAATATGTAAGGCAGTACACTAGGAATTATTCAGACTAGATCTTAGACATTAAAACAAATTTTATAAACCCTAATTTACAGTAGCACATGAAAACGTAAGGTAAATAATCCTATAGTACATGGATGTTCATATATCTAAATCTAAGCAAGAAGACCAGATACCATAATAGTGAATGAGAAGTCACATCAGATCACTGAGTGAATATCAAGGAGACATGGAAGCGGAGCAAATATACGGAACTGGCTAAAAAACTCAAACTGATATGAAACGTGAAGAAAGTCAAGAAAACACCACTAATAGTAAGAAACGTAGGAATGATCCCAGAAAACTTTGAAAAAATAGGAAACATTGAAATAAGCTGGTCAGCTGAAAGATACAACGGAAACAAATAACGAAAACGGGAGACATATTAAAGGACACCCTAGAATGTGTGGACTAAAGCATGAGCTACACTATCAAGCCGGACACAAAAACAGATGTAAAAGATAAATAAACATCACATGTAATGATAAAAACTGAAACTTTGTAATTGTAAGTTAACAAATTTCCGCCCCCGCTGCCTCCACCAAAACAGTGTCAGTCTAAACTGCTGCCACACCAAAATAATCGAAGAGAGTCAGGGAGGATTAAAATACAGATTGAAGACAGAAGACCTTTAAAGAATGAGTGCAAAAACAAAAACAAACAAAAAGATTGGAGCTTTGACGAAATTTATTGACAACCGAATTCGGGTTAAGACCGGATTCCAGTCAAGCTACCACTGAAAAATTGATATACTGAACTCAGCAGATGAAAATACAGAGTGAAGACGAAAGACCTTTACTGGATGAGTAAAAAAGTCTGGGACCTTGATGATACTTATTGCCAACCGAATTAAAGTGAAGACCGAATTCCAGTGAAGACTGAATTCCAGTGAAGCAACCATTGAAAAATTAATGGTAAACAACTGCTATTGCGGCAACGCAAACTAATTTGCAAAGGTTATCGAAAGAGGAGGAGTACTGGTTATCTGCGGAGACATGTTGTCACTCATAATCCAGGAAACCTCACATTGTGTCCGCAAAAAGATATTTTCTATGACAGACTGTTAAAACTCCTAATGAGTAATAATAATATTAATGGTAAATTAATAATTAAAAAACAAAACGAAATAATTTTAATACAGATACGTGTAAGTGTCGAAAACTGTGTTTATAGCACTAAAACGAATCCATAATACAAATAAATCAGAACAAAGAAAGACTGATTATCGTAACAGGAGCTACCTATGACATAAATCATACATGAAACGACGAAATTGAAAATAATACGCAAAAATAACAAAATGAAAACGAAGTCGCTGTAATGAAATGCCCTTTCATAAGATTGAACAGAGAAAATACACATAAAGAACATAAACTCATAAACTAAATCTCTTCTCACCGCATTAGATAAGCGTGATCGCAACGTAGTAATAGAAACTCAAGAAATCAGTAAATGACTAACATTAGCAGTCCACTGAAACTGTTAAAATGCTGCTTACATTGTGTAAAATAGTACTAGCAAAAACTGTAGGAAATATTGTAAAAAGAATATGTTCTCGAATATGTAGGTAAAAACAGATAAATGCACACGGAGAATCAAACTATACTGGATTTAAATGAACTAAATTATTAATAACATTTATCAAACTATGTATTAAATTTAAATGAAACATAAATACGAAGCAAATACAGGAATATTCTGAGGAAACTGAGTAAAATATGGACAAAGAGGAAACTAAATATAATACCTATAATTTTTAGGGGCACTCGTACAATTTTTCTGGGAAAAACTACTAAGAAGAGTACAATAAATTAGAAACACGCACACACTCACATACATCGATATATATGCAATAAAAAATATACAAAAAGAGAAGCAAACATATACAAAAATAGAAATAAACATACATATCATATATATATATATATATATATATATACGTACATAAATATACAAAAAGAGAAACAAACATATATATATATACATATACATATATATATATATATATATATATATATATATATAATTATAGTGATTCAATGAAATTAATAAAACCTTTATTAAATCAAGGATATTTATTATTCCAAGTAAGACAAAGAATACTTTAGAAATTTTATCTCCTTATCCTATAGGGTTTCGATGCCTACCATCTCTTTTGCTTAAGTCAGTTAAACATGGAAAATCATAATAAAAAAATTGATTAAATAGAAGTCACATAGCAGGGGAAACTGAAAAAAAGATATAAAGGTTTAGTTCCAAATTGAGCGGTAAAATCCAAGGTAACCGTCCTTTAAAGCAGTCAGGTAATGAGATCCAAGCTGTATATTGGGTAATCCACATCATAGAGTGGAAATCCAAGTTGGGCATATTTCTGGATAAATTTTTCTGGAGTAATTCTTCTTTATGGGCCGGTGAAAAAGATTTTTAAGGACTGGTTGAAACTTTTTATTAAAGACCATAGTATTACTGGAATTACTCGTTAGTGAGATAGAATAGGAAGAAAGGGGCAGTGGAGGGGAGAGACATTTAAAATGAAGAGATGGATGGGGGGAGACATATATATATATATATACATATATATATATGTATATATATATAGCAGAGAGTAATATATATATATATATATATATATATATATATATATATATATATATATATACACGTAGGTGTACCTTTTATGATATACAATAAATTATAGAAATTTAATAGACCGTAAAGAATTGGTTTTCTGTCTTCAAAACAATATTCTCAATCAAAATACAATTGAAAATAAACACACTTTATAAATAATAGAATTTGTAATTAAATAATACATGATGATTTTAATCTTATAATAATAATAATAATAATAATAATAATAATAATAATAATAATAATAATAATAATAATAAGCAAATCACAATTCGAATCACCGTATTTCTCTGAATAATTCCGATCACGTATGCATTTATTCTACCGTAATCAGGTTCATTCTATCTTCTAATTTGCTTAGTGTTTATTTGTTTTATTTATTTTTTTATTTTATGTAAAATTTTACACAGATATACAGCGGGTTTATAATGTACGTGCGGAATTCTCCATGTGTATATCTTAGAATATATAAAATGTATTGATTAGTCTGCAAAAAATATGCATAACAGTTTTTAGCAGGTACGATACAATTACTGGTATATTGTTTCCTTGTATGAGAATTATGATGGATGTGTTTAAAATAAAACGATTCAATTCAATTTACATTTTCTTTTTTTTTCAAATTATCTCATAATATTATGCTAATCAGTAATTAATTTAATATTAATAAAATTGTGTAAAGTGTCTAGTTTCTCTGATTATGTATCTTTGCGTTTCACACATCGACGACAGTTACCTAGTACGAGTTATTAAATTATTATTAATTTTATGTTTATAATAATTTTCTTTTCTTAAGCCATGAGATTTAGATGATTATTCATCTACTCAGAGAAAGAAAAAAACATTAGCAAAGGTTTTTATTGGTTTGCACCTTATTTGCTAAAAAAGAAATGAAAATTAAAGTTTTTAGAACATTTTACATGCATACATACAAAAAGGGAATTGGATATTGAGAAAGAAAAGGATATTATATTCTAAATCAAAAATGAATGGTAAATCTTGATGTGCAAATTCCTTGTAGTAATGAAGTAAAGAGATCCAACCATTTAGTCCTTCTCAGTGTATTAGGTCGCAATCAATTCAAGCATTTAAAGTACAATAGCCTTTACCAATTGTTGATTTCAGCTGAAATTTTTATCCAGATATTATACAATTTTATTACTATTTTAATTACATTCATTATACACAAATCATAATTCTTTATTTTCGTTTAGATATTTGTTATTAACCTTACTGGATTTTTATATAAAAATATCATTGTATTATTTTATCGTAATTTGTCTAAATACAGTTAAAAGATCGATAATTCCCTTAAAAGTCCTTTCCTTTTATAAAAACCTAGTTATATTAAACGATTTGTATTACACCTATAAATAAAATAGTTATCTTGTTTTAGTGTTATTTCATTATTTAACATTTAATTACAGTGTTTTACATTTTAATATTTAATTAATGTTAGTTATTTTAATATTTAATATTTAATTAATGTTATTTATTTTAATATTTAATTAATGTTATTTATTTTAATATTTAATATGTAATATTTAATTAATATTATTTATTTTAATATTTAATTAATGTTATTTATTTTAATATTTAATTAAAATTTAGAGTTATTTATTATTTAATACGTAATTATTAACTGAATTATATTAAAAATTATATTGTTTATATTAATTGAATATTAATATTTAACATATTTCAGTATAAAATTATATATGTTTCTGAGTTTTAACTGTCAACAATCTAAGTTAAATTATAATAATCAAATGAACGCATACCGTTTATGTCTATTAGTTATTGTTTCTATGATAATAATTAACTTATTCTAATGTATTGAATTTTAATACATTCCCATTTTCTTTATTTGGTTTATATCCCAATATATAAAAATTATATCACATGCTATGTGCATTGTTTAATTTTATCCAAATATTCTAAAGTAATAAGAAATGGTTCGATACCTTTTAAGCAATTCTATAGTATAAATATTATTTAATTTTGATAATTATCGACAAATATTCCATTCTATCAAATTTTCGTTAAATTAATTTTATTGTAATTTATATATATTAATAACATTATGATTTATTTTAAATTGAACTTTATATATATATATATATATATATATATATATATAAGATTAGCAGCTTAATATTAATTTAATTTAATCCAGTACTGATATTTTATTTCTTAATTACTAGTACTTTATTTTATATTTATTTTATTTATCAATTTTTTATCTTATTTTTAAAGTTTTACTTTACAAATTAACTTTTTTATTTCTAAAATTTTTATAATTTGATATTCCTCAATTAAATATTACAACTCATTTTTTAATTTGTTAGATTGTTAAATACAATATATTTTATTTAATTTACAATAAATCCTAATTCCACTTTTACTTGTGTCTAAAATGCATTTGTCATATAATAATAATATATTTTTATACTTTATTAAATGAGTATTTAAAATCATCTTAAATGAATTAATTTCTAACTTGGTTTTATTATCTATACATATATATATATATATATATATATATATATATATATATATATATATATATATATATATATATAGAGAGAGAGAGAGAGAGAGAGAGAGAGAGATATGGCACAACTCTGATCAAATAAACTTCACCCTCAGGCACGCTTAAAGTGGGTATCGATATTCTGTCAAGCTATTGAGAGCAACAACATTAAACCTATGAGCAAAAGGTAGTGCAGAGAATTAAAAAGAGTGAGCTCATCCTAGTTACAGATATATATCTGAGCATGATAAGGAATATTTAAATGCAATAGACATTCATCTGTCTAAATGTGTCATGTTATATAAAAATAGGAAAATAATTTACAGTGCTTCTAACGAGACGGGCTTTTTTTGTGAATTTTTTTTTGTTTGTTTCATAAGTCCGTATTTTCTTTCTATTGTGTATCTTAAGATAATCAGAATATCTATGAGTAAAATTCTTTCCAAGTTTTTCCTAAGAACTACCCTTTCGTAAAACATATTACCGTTGGAATGCGTGATATTAAAACTCAAAATGCATCGGTGATTTTAGGTAGTGCAGTATGTAAAATGAGCTCAAAATCGCTTGTTCTTTCTATCGTCGGATCATTTCCATTATCTATTTCAGTATCTAGTTTAAGTCCGACACAAAATCTATCAAAGAAAACTGCTGCTCACATAAAATACCTTCTTGTGACATTTCATAAAATTCACTCACCCGTTTTTGGTCTACAAGAAACGAACTCAAAGAAAGAGAGATACACAGGAAAATAAACACAGAGACAATATTATTATATAATAGCAGAGGTAGAGAATTTATATATATATATATATATATATATATATATATATATATATATATATATATATATATATCCGTGTGTGTGTGTTTGCGCATATTAAAATCTTCCGTCTCCATTCCAATATATATACATATATATACATATATATATATATATATATATATATATATATATATATATATATATATATATATATATATATTTGCATGGGTGCCCGGGGTTTCCCGGGTGTTTGGAAGTGTATTCTGAGCAAAAAACAAAACAAAACAAGGTCAATTTTTTTAAACTTTAACCCCTATTATGACCCCATAACACACACGTTGACTTTTATAGATATACAAGCATAGGTGCCAGGCGTTACCCGGATGTTTGGAGGTGTATGCTATGTAAAAAAACGGTCAATTTTTTTAAATTTTGACTACTATTATGGCCCGTTAATATTTATTGTTTTGGGCTGAACTCAAGTTATAAAGTCAGATCCATGTCCAAGGAAACTTTATCTAAAATTTCAAGACCCAAAATTGTCGGAGGAGTTTGGTAGAGTTCTCCAAGTTCAATCGTTGAACTTTGACCCCTTAACAGCCACATTTCTGGCCAAGTCTGATCACCTCGATTTTCCCAAATCTCAGTACCCCGTATATCAAATTTCGAGTCTGTAGACTGTCAAAGTTATTGCGTAGGGAAATGTACATAGACACACCACAGATACGTTCACTTATATATATATATATATATATATATATATATATATATATATATATATACATACATACATTGTTGTATTTATGAGAAAACCAACGTAAGATGACTGAAGTTTTTTTTCAATTTCAGTCCAGATATTTCTCTCCCAAATTTAGCCTGAAGCGAAAATCCATTATTAGATAAATTCATCACGACAATGACGTCTATACGCCTCCGTTCTTTATTCAACCCATTGCTGTAAAATGCATTACTCAAAAATGTGCTTGGTCTTATTATAATATCATTTACTCTTTAGTATATCTTTATTTAATTTAATGTTTTTATTTATTTGTTAGATGTTGGTAATTATTATCTCCGGATCAATTGCTGTGTCATTATTTATTTATCTATTTTTATACATCATTATTTTTAGTGATGAGTCTGGGTTTTGTTTTCGTTCTCATCTCTCTTTTTATCTCTCGATCGGTTTCTCTGAATTTATAATTACTAGACTACTCCTCGGCTTGTTAACACTTTGAAGGTAAAAGAAAAAATATATTTAAAATAAATAAAATGCTTTTAAGGTTATATTGTGTTTTATTGTCAGAAGAAAACCTTATTTTATTGATAAAAAATAAACAACATAAATCAGGAGACGTTCAGAGCACTACTAAAACCACTAATACAATTAAAGAAGTCTGCCACAAAATACTAGTAAAACAAAGTTTTAAACCTTTCTCTAGTAAAGGAAATATTTTTTCAAGTGAGGGAAGAAACAAATTCGAACTAAAGATACCGCATGGTCGCTAGTAATAGCACTAAATGTATTTATATGTACGGTGATAAATATGGTTATAATCATATGTTGTATGTTTTTGTTCAAATCTATTTTTAACTCGACGTTGTTGAACTACATTTATTTCTAAGAAAAATACGTTAAAATAAGTTAAAATATAAACAAAACTCATCATCTTAGAAGTAAAGTAATTCGTTTCTACCATTTGCTATAGTTCGATACTATATATATATATATATATATATATATATATATATATATATTTAAACTAATCATTTTAACTCGACGCGGTTACATAACGTTAAGAAAAACACCTCATCATAAGTTGAAACTTTCAAAACCTCTTCATCTAGACTAAACGTGATTTATTCACATGTTTGGTTATAGTTATATGCTGTATATTAATCTTCAAATCATAATTTAACTCGATGTTTTTTGCAACATTAATCTTTTTTTGTGTGTGTTGATCTTTAACCATTGTTTATTGGACATTTAAAAATATTCTATTTTCATACGACGGTAATCAGCATTATAGAGGCCGATTTTCACCAACCAAGCGACGGCTGGCAGGTACTAATTCATACTTCACTGCGACCTCTTTCCCAGAGAAGAGACGTTGCGAGACTTTCTCTGCTTTATCGTTATTTTCCTGGCAAGTGATCATGTGAGCTTCAATCTATTGTTCCCCGTCGCCAAACTTTCACGAAAAACACTCATCTAGCCAAAACCACTATCAATAATTTCCTACACTCTTTATCTGTGCCCAAACCTAAATGTAGATTCCATGAAAAAAGCTTCTTTCTTAGAATTGCACGCCAGTGGAACTCTTTTGCCGGCTTTTCAGCTAACTACAATCTGATTGACTTCAAGTTCAAGGTAAACTAGTTAATGGTGAATCGCCTGCTCCTAAGTAATCCACTTTACAAAATTCCAACTGCTAATGTTTACTACGATATAATCACATTGACTAATGTATAACCATTAACCCGTATCCTCGAGTGGCCGCCGGGCCTTGATAAGTGGTGATTCTGTGTAAAAAAGTGCATTATCATTGTGATCTACACCGATTTGACCTTACTTATGAGACATCGGCTTAGGTGCTCGTTATTTGGATGACCACATCCCTTGTTCGAGATTATATAGGATTATTTACTAGGCGGATTTCGCCGGAGTTTACTTGATCTGTTTTAGTAATGTTGCACAGTACTCGCCCCACATGCTAGAGACTCGTGGTTCGAATACTAAGTTCCAATGTGTCAAACTGAGGAGCCCAAATGAGCGCGAGATTTGAGTCATGGACTTCAAATGTATTGGGTGTTATGGCACTTGTGAGCTAGAACGTTTCTTGGCAGTAGAAATATATATATATATATATATATATATTTATATATATATATATTAAGTAATGTGATTGATAATTTAAAATTTTAAAATCAAATTATAATTAAATTAAAAATCCGTTTCATAAGAAGGAACAACAACAAAATCAATTATCTGTACGATCGTTTCGGAAAACAATGTTTTTTATTGTGGTAGACATCAAGTTACGGACAATAATTATTACATATAGTTTTTTAATAAGCAAGGTCTCGTCGTCAGCAAATTTTGAAGGGTTTTTATTAAATTTAAAAGACACCAAAAATAAACCTAGCATTAAAAGTAAGGCAGATGTATCTTAAAAAATTTGAAATAAAAGGTCTGGATTTAAAATTGATGAGAAATTAATATGGGTTAGAAATAAAAAAGAAATATAGTAAAATATAGATTTGAATTTAAATTATAATTTGCTTTAAGTACAACATTACAAATATATACATGCATATATATGAAAAAATAGACACATACATATACATGGATATACAGGTATATATATAAAAATAAAGGTACAGAAATTTACCTTTTAATTTTTCGTCTTTTGAAATCAGGAACAATGGGTAAAATACTCATTTAGATGTTTGCTTATTATATATCTAAATTACAACGAGCACTTTCTCTTTCCTGTATTTTAATTAAACTAGTAATTTCACTGTTACATTGAAATACACTCAGCTCTTCAGACTATTGATCTAATCTCCTTTAAATTATATATATATATATATATATATATATATATATATATATATAGATCATACGGTATATTATATACATATATAAAATATATGTATATATATACACACACATATATATATTATACGGTATATATATATATATATATATATATATATATATATATATATATATATATCAAATTATAGTGATTCAATGGAATTAAATAAAAACTTTATTTAAATCAGGGATTTTTTATTATTCCTAGTAAGAACAAAGAACACTTTAACATTTTTAAAATTTCTAAAGTATTCTTCGTTCTTACTTGGAATAATAAAATAATCCTTGATTTAAATAGATTTTTTTCCATTTAATTTGCTTTATTTTCTCTATCCTGTATATTGAGCAATTCCTATTACGATGGGATAATACATAGAATATTACGACCAGTAATATTTTGTAAATCTAATAATCACAGGTTTCCATACCAGCTGATTGTTTGATAAATCTATTCGGAAGAATATATATATATATATATATATATATATATATATATATATATATATATATATATATATATATATATAATCGTGTTGACACACCGGTTCTTGTCAGACCACCGACTTTAAGCAACGTTTAGCCTGGTTAGTACCAGATGGGTGACTATTTGGGAATTCCAGGCGGTGTATGTTCTCTCCGCTTATCTCGCCATTTTTGTTTAGTCGTCTTGTACATACACTTCACGCGCAGGCACCCCTCCGTGGGTATCCATAGTCTGTTAAAGACTGAAGCAGCCTGTTGTGTTGTGTTTGTTAGACACACACACACACATACACACACACACACACACACACACACACACATATATATATATATATATATATATATATATATACTAGCATGGATACCCAGCGTTGCCAGGGTCGACAGGAAGTTCGGTTATGCCATACATGCTATACTGAGAATATTGCCCAGCTTTTCATTATTACATGTCAACTCCATCGTTATCCCAACAAAAAAATCCAAAATAAAGGAACGAATGAAAACACAAAAATGTAACCCCACACACCGAAAAAAAAAACAGAAGTACGTGACAAACTCTCCACCAGATATTTCGGCAGAAGGAATACGAAGATAAGCTATTCTCTGGCTATTGAGCACTTTTTTTATTACTATCTTCCAGTTTAAGCGAATTTCTTTTATGCGACCTCAGTTTAGAAAAGCTTTTATTGAGATTTGTTACAATGAAAAAAAACTGTAAATAATTCAAAAAATATCAAAATAGAATTTGTGTTAACCGAAATACATGTTTTTTATGTTATAAAAATGATGAGTTATTACTTATTGTGTTATTAAAGGGAAGAAAATAGCAGTTAAGAAGTCCAAAAAATGTGAAAAAAAAACTGGTAAAAAACGTAAATGAAAGTTTTATGCTTTTGTTTTAAATAAACAATTGTAATTGAATTGGGCTGTTTATTTATATTAAAATAAAAAATCCTCTGAACCAAACCGTTAATTGCGAATCAGGGAAATTAATTTATTTCAACTGATTCTAAACATAATGCTTGAAAGATTGTGTGAATTATATTTCGTTTGATTATCCGCAGAAAAAGAAAACACAAACAAAAAGAAGAAAGTTAGTGTCCAAGGGAAATAACTAAAAAATTAAATAATTTAAACCGTTTCATAAAAGAAAATCGATGTTGGTAAAAATAAATTAAATTAAATACGTTATCAAAATATATCAATTTTAAACAATAAACTTAAATATAACACTTAAAACAATTCTCTCACTATAAACAATAACTAACACACCGCTATTTAATAAATCAATTTCTCTTAATGTAATATGCAAATGAATTCATCTCCCAATCTTCTATTTTACAAGATTCATAATATATATTTGAATGAATGAAGCATTAACGTAATGGAAGTTTTGTATATATTAACCAAATTGTGAACAACGAAACAAACAAATAGACAGAAGTACGAATTTATATAATATATATTTGTTACTAGCTAAGATACTCGCGCATTGCGCGGGATTTTGCTGTACGCTCGGGTACCTACTTAGGGGGCACCCTTATGGTAAGTGGTTGTCGTAAAAGTAACTATTGCTTAAGATGTTCAAAAATGTGTAACTACCTCCTAAAATAACTGAAATATAATTCGGGAATTTAAAGCAAATAGGTTATATCAGAATTGACACTTTGATTTTTACACATAAAAATTGCAACAATTACATATAATCCGAAATGCTTACGTTTGTTTAGTGTTCCACACGCATTTTTATGAAAGATAATTTGACTTTATACTATCCCATAGTCAATGTTTCATGGAAGTAAATTTGAACTCATTACTTAAAATTTTCTAACAAACTCAATACTTAACACTTCTTAAAATCAAGATCATATAATTTTTTCATCATATCTTGTCCTAGAACTTTTCTTTATTAAAGTGGTGAACTACATTTCTGTTTTGTTTTGGAGCCAGAAGGTAGAGTTTTTTCTGAATTTGCTGTCCGGTTGGTGGAGAGGTTGAACATGACGTAACTGATGTCAGATCTACGCCAATGATTTTAAGTATTTTATCTTGATTTTTATTGATGCTCATTAAAAGCACACCTTTACAGAAAACTGGAGCCTCCTGAATTTAAATAGACGTTTCCAGTCAGAACCACTCACACTAACACATGCACGCACTGACGTACACAAATAAAAAAAACAGAAAATCATAAAAATATACACCAAATGGCCTAACATTGAACACTCTATGAAGCTTTAACCAATCCCATTTGGGACACCCAGTCTCATATTCACATATCTTTCAAATGCACATTCGTGCTAGCCGAAATATGATGATCTTCAAAAAGGAATTCCATAAACCTATCACCAAAAAAAAAAAAACTTTTTACTAAAAAGACATTTAACTACAAATATCTTAAGAGAACATTTTAAGACTCGAAACGCGTTATGAAAATATTTCAAAATATTAATAAATGATACAAGTCTTAAAAATGTAAAATGGTACTGGCTACACAATTTTCTTTCGTTAGAATCACACGATCATTATGCATATATATATATATATATATATATATATATATATATATATATATATATATATATATATATATTTATGCTTTCTTGCTCAGTTAAAATCATACTTACACACACGAACATGTATATATATATATATATATATATATATATATACAGTATATTTATTATACAAACATCATATGTTACATATTTACATACGTGTTTCAGTGGAATCTCAATTCAGAGAGATATACTTTATCAGACTATAAACAAAGGAGAGACACTCGGTCTAAGGAAGTGTATCTTTCTCAATTACGATTCTACTGAGCACTCTTTAGTAAACCTACGGTTTCAATTTATCAACGTCTGAGTTAAATAATGTAGATTACAATGGAATCCCTTACCATGTAATTTCCTTCAAAAATAAAAAATAAAAATAACAACAAAGGAACTCCACAAACAGCTTTAATTAAAAACCTCTTACGTAAGAAAATTCCATATGCGTTAAAATGGGATATATTGAAAATATCTAACTCTTACAACCCAAGATCTAAATTCTGTATTTTTTTTTCATTTCCGAAGCTGTTAAGGTATACACTTTTCCTATTGCTACAATAAAACTGAAAAATGGACAACTTTCACTATGCAAACATAGAAAAAGATTTAAACATAGCCGATTACGAATAACTTAACCTACCTGATTTAAATAAATAAATACATAAATAAATAATAATAATAATACATATGGTTGCATATTTATATATAAACATTATACATACATGTATACGCGTATATATTGTGTTAACAATGTTTACAGTAAGACGAATTCAGTCGAATCATATGTATACTCATATATAATGTTTTAACATACTCAAATTAGATGAATTCCGGCGTGTCATATATGTACGCCTCTATGAAGTGTAAGCATACTAAAATTTCATGAATTCCAGTGACTGCGATTTGGGTGATCGGGTTTCGATCTTGGCTTTAGGCAGTTTCCTGTCTAGCTGCACTGATGAGACGTGAAACAGCGAAACAGTACTGTATTTGGGTGGCTATAATGCTCCCTATCTTGGGTTGAGCATACTGGGAAGTGAAATACAAACTGCTATTAGCGTATTAAGCGACGCTCTTTGTGTAAACAAATCGAGCAGAGAAATTTGGACGATGTCAAAACATCGTTTATTCATTACCCACACAGTAGCAGCCGTATAGCGCAATGGTGAGAAGCCTTGACTGTCGTTTGGGCGGTCGGGTTTCGATACTGGCTTGAGGCAGTTGCCTGTCTTACTGCCCTGATGAACTGTGAAACAGCGAAACAGTACTGTATGGGGACGGATATATATATATATATATATATATATATATATATATATATATATATATATATATATATCTTAACAGTGTTGTAAAGTAGAATTATACTTAATGTTTTTATTATGCTGCAGAATACTCCAAAGTTGGGTGCTCCTTAATCCGCGGAATTTCAAAGAATGTCATCTCCTTTTATCAGAGAAAAAAATTATTAGCGAAATAAACAGAAAGTCACGTTAAAAGTGTCTATATATTTGCATTGGTTGAAACTAAAAGTTTTACGATTTTTAGTCAGAAAACTTAAAAGGATATGTTCATGTGGATAGTTCATTTAGAGCTCAATTTTACAAAAATAAAAGGACTAACCGTGTTAAAAGAAGTCCGGTGTAGTAGAGGTTAAAAATTACCAGGTGAATTAAGTGGCCAATGTTCGCCGCAATGGTTGAAAAATAAAAAATAATGCGTCAGAAAATTAGGGTTCCAAGATTATTAAGAGAGCAAAAAACCACTTCCATTTGGCTGGGTGAAAAGTTGATAGCGATAAGTCAAAAAGAAAGGAGAACAAATAGAAAAACAGAAAAGAAAAAGAAAAGGTAGGGAAATACGGGGTTAAATTTGGGTCACTAGTATTGGCAGTGAGTGTAAGGCGAGTGGAAATAAAGCTGACAGATAGGGTTTGAAATCCAGGGTCGTTATGAAAAAGAAAAAAAGGATTAAGATGATAAAGGGGTAGTAGTTAAAAATCATTATATCGACCGTAATTGTAAAAAGGCTAATTAGGGCAATGATAATCATTAGTGTGTGGAAATGTATTCCTAGCAAGTAGGGATATCTCATATAAACTATAGATTTACGTGAATTGGCAGAATTGATTTTATTGAAATTAATATCAGGGCTTGTATAATAGCAAGAATACTGTGGGGCCGGAGGCTACAATATAATTAGGAGTAAAGAACTGGGAGGCGGGATGGCTTAATATACACAGGACTTATCAAATCGCATTGCATAGGAGAGAGAAAATAAAGGAAATTACGAATAAAGATGGGGATCACTACAGTGAGAGGCCTGACGGTTGAGCAGGCTGTGGAGGCTGAGTGATCTGGAAGTGGCTATATTTATATTTGACCCTATGTTTACATTGGAAAATCAGCTCATTTTTGGTGTTTATTAAATTTTTACATGAGTGGGGCGGTTATTATACACACTGCTTCGGATAAGCATAGTTGGCATGATTGCAGCCGGGAGTATAGGATTTGGACTTTTTAATGATATCCCTTGTAATAGGGAAATTCTTGTTTTCCAGTCTAAGTTTGCTGATTAGCGTCTTTAAAGAGATACCCGTGTGATATCTGTATTAGTTTTTTTGAATGAAAAATTTTGGTTGGATATTGTAAATTTTAGCAAAGTAGAAGTAGAACCGATGTAAGTGAAAATTCAGGGAGCCGATCTACTGTTATTAGTAGCATTGTTGAGGAGGCCAGGGTCGGTACGACTATAGATAGATATGGGGGGATAATTGGTGCATCTGGGAGTAGACTGAAATATTCCTTTCTTGCTGGTCTTCCTGGTAATTATGCTATTATTCAGATTATAGGTAGTATTTCAAAGTAGGGCCGGTTTCGGGGATTTATTCTGTATTGCTTGGTGGGGAACAGGATTTGGGATATGAAGGAAGTAGGATTGCTGTTGGGGGTTAGGCAGAGCGTGGGTTGAAGATTGCAAAGTATTCAAAGTGATCATTGGAGATTGTGTAGGTGTCACCAAGTTTCTTGCAGGAGTTTGGTTAAGAGGTGTCTCCGTTACTGTACGAGAGTAAATACCATCTTTATGTACATAATTATTGTAAAGTGGGCACTCGTTTTCTTTGGCAATTACATTTTGCTTTATAGAATAATGGGAAAGTGATTGGTTGTGATTAAAATATAAATGACTATATTTATATTTGGTTTTTGTGTTTGCTTCTCCTTGAATAGTAAACTCTTCAAAAGCTTTTCTGCGTATATTATATGTATATATATATATATATATATATATATATATATATACATATATATATATAATTATATATATGTGCATATATTATGTGTTAACATACCTAAATTAGATGAATTTCTGCGACTCATATGTGTACATATATATAATGTGTTAAAATATCACAAAAAGATGTATTCCGGTGAATCATATGTGTAGTCATCTATAATGTCTTAATATAACCAAATTAGATGAACACTGGCGAATCATATGTGTACACATATATACTGTGTTAACATACGCAAATACTTAAAATTGATGAATTCTGGTGGATAATATATTCACACATACATATGTATTAACAGGCTCAAATTAGATGAATTTCGGCGAACCATATTTGTACTATATATATATATATATATATATATATATATATATATATATATATATATGTGTGTATAGCGTTAACATATTTAAATTAAATGAATTCTGGCGAGTCATATATACATATATAATGTTTTTACATACTAAAATTAGATGCTTTCAAGCGATTCATATGTCTATACATGTATAATGTTTTAAAATAGCTTAATTAAATGAATTCTGGAGAACCAGATGTTAACACGCACACACATATGCATATATATACATATATATATATATATATATATATATATATATATATATTTAATGTGTTAACATATACGAATAAGTTTACTTCGACGAGTCATATGTGTACACATATAAAATAAGATGAATTCTTAGTAGTGCTACTACATTATATTTAGATCTTATCCCTTTTATAGTTATTTGTCTGTAAGTCTGTATGGATACTTAATTCCCCCCTACTCTAAGACGAATTCAATAAGCACGGATATATAATGATTAGTTTGCTTCTTCGTTTTATTCAACTTGTATTAGCACCGATTTACTTATGAACTTTTATCAATTAATAATGTAATAATTTTTAAAACAAATTGCATTTAACCGGATAAAATGCTCTGACAAATATTATAAGAATTTATCCCAGCATATTAGATTACAGTCATAGGTTCTTGCGTTGATATTAGCTTGCAATGATGAAAAAAAAACTAAATAACATCTTTTATTAATATCAAAATTAAACTTGAAATCATTATCAATTTGCTCTATATTTAATTACATTTGTTTATCCATTCTGATTTTTTTTATATTCATTTTATAATTTTATCAATCTAGATTACATATATTTTGATTTATATAATAAAATGTTGATATGATCTTTGATTTGATCTTCAACATTCAACTTAAGCGAGATATCTAATCAACTCTAACCCATATCTGTCGATGGAATAATGCTGCTTCCTTTAACCTAGAATTACACTTTAAAAAAAAGGTTTCTTTATAATTATGATTACATATATATAGCTCTTAATTCCTACATTATCTAAGTTATTCTATCATTAGAAACATCTTAATATATGCATTCCTCCATCTATTACTTTATTTTCATTTTCTAATTAAAGGTATTTGATTTTATGATGAGCATATTTTATCTGAGTAGATCAAGCCTTTATCTTTCTGTGTATTTTATTAAAAAATTTTTTTAATCGTTTATCGCCTGGATTTAAATGCAAGTTTTCCACCGACTCTCACACACCTACATTAAAAAGAACACAGAGTACATATTTCCCACTTAAATCTGACAGGCGCAATGTCATACATGAGACCCGTAAACTTCAAATATATTCTGACCTAAATTTTACACCTACCCCTTTTAAACAATCTTGATATCTACATGTGGCTATGTGACGCAACTCTTGATAGACTTTGCTATTGTTTCTTTTTTCCCCCGTTTCTTTTTTCTTATTTTCAAACTAGTTTTCTTTCTCTGCATTTCATTATATAAGAAACTCTTCTAAAAACCGAAATTGATCGCCTCGGCATTATGAAACATAATTCCGAGGAACAGATTAGAAAAGGTCTTTTTCTAAATGTTTACCAAATGGAGACTTGCTGAGCTCGAGAATTTTCGTATTCTGAATTTATATATTATGTTTTGACATATATTATTTTTGATATTTGGAAATCTTCATGCTTGTTGCTAAAATTGGTATATATATATATATATATATATATATATATATATATATATATATATATATACTAGCAAAAGTACCCGTCGGTTGACTGGGTTCAAAAACAGCCTACAGAAAATGAACTCTGATTTATGAAAGTATGATAGGTTATGGAAAGGAACGGTTGTAAAGAGATAGCTTCGAATTTGATGAAAGTAAAAATAAAATGGATAAACCACATAATTTATTATACCATGACTATTCACATTGAAACACTTATCACAATATTCTGTGGATCTATATTAAAAAACCTTGTTAAACTTAAAAACCTTCTTAAACCTTATGACATATTCACATTCTATGGAGGTCAGGCGCGAACGAACATCCCATAATTTTATTATACCATATTTCTTAAAACTGAAACATAATTATCAAAGTCTTCATAAAAGTGTGTGCCGATTTCCATACTTATCAAAATATTATTATGTAAATCTATATAAAAAAAACCTTCTTTTTTCTTTACATTTTCTCCCCAAACAAGGCACATTGCCACTTTGGTGTAGGGGGCTACTATCAGGGGCAGCAACTGCTGGGGCACTATGTTGGGATTTAGGCAACAAGATGTCGGTTCACGTTGCACTTGAACTTCTGCATGTCAGTACAGTTAGGGAAGCAAAAACGTGGAATGGAATTCCAGAGTCTAGCGGTTCTGGGGAAGAAACTACTGGAGTAGAAAGATCTTTTACATCTAGGGATCTCTACTGTGTGGGGTGGGATTTAGCTGCCTGTCAGGTTTGTCGAGGGTGTCTACGTCGTGGTGGCACAAGTGTATGCAGTTCGTCAGAAGATGCACCATTAAAATATTTGTAGAACAGGCAGAGGGATGCAAGGTTTCGTCGATGGGACAGAGGATGAAGCTTAGATGCCAGTTCAGGGCCCATCTGATTGGCGACTCTCTTTTGAACCTTGTCTAGGAGCGAGAGACTAATAGCAGATGCCCCAGCCCAAATATGACAACAATACTCCATACATGGGCGAATGGTGGCCTTATAGAGGTACAGGATACTTTCAGGTGTCAGTAGTTTTCTAGCACGGTAGAGAGAGCCTACCTTTTTCGAAGCGGCCCTGGCAATGTTTTCAATATAATTGTTCCAACTCATGTTTCCTGTGAACGTTAGGCCAAGCAGTTTGAAAGATGTACTCTAAGACAGGGAGTCCCTGGGCATTGCTATTGGTGGCAGAGAAGGTTTCTTGTAATTATTGAAGGAAACCAGTTTAGTCTTGTAATCTGATAACGTTTTTCTTTTAATTTCAAATGTTTGTATTTCCATACTTTGTGGACCAGTCGCGTACGCAGACCCCACAATTTTAATGAATCATCACTATGTCGATCAAACATACCCATTCCTTTGTCTCGATACATCTTCTGTCATTATATCTGATCAGGTGTCTATAATAGTCAACCATATAGGAGCCTATTCGTGACCAGACACACATACGTTCAGCTTTATATATATATATATATATATATATATATATATATATATATATATATATATATATATATACTGTTTGCTCATATTATAAGCTCTATTTCCTATTTGGTATCAGCGAGCTTTTATATCTGGCTGAGATAATTTTATAAATATTAATTCTTTAATATTTATAATTTACTTTAATTTTACCATCTTGGATCATTTTGGTAAATTCAATTGTAATTTTCATTTTATATATATATATATATATATATATATATATATATATATATATATATATATATATATATATATATATATATAGTCATCGACATGCAGTACTATTTCGTTGTATCACAACTCACCAGTGCCGCTGGACTAGCATATCTCTCGAGGGTTGATCCTAGGACACACGGGGTGCTCCCCCAAATAACCTCCACAAATGTCTATTTTAAACAAACATTTGACCACCACTTTTATAGTGTTCAAACTGCTTGTTTACACACAAACGCGAGCCCGCATTTTTTTTCAGCCAAATAAGTTGCGGGTGAGATTATTTACGACAGTGTTCTACCTCAAAAGTGGGGCTCTCTAATATATATTTAGACTTATCGACATACATTACTGTTTCGTTGTATCACAACTCATCACTGCCGCTAGTCTAGCACCTCTCCCAAGCAAAGGATTTAAGCTACGACTATCGCCGTGACAGTCGACAGTTCTATCCATCGACGCAGGGGAGCGGCGCCCGCAAATAAACTCCACATCTATCTCTAATATGCTGCAATATCTCCGCACCCTCAAATAATCTGGATTTCCTCTAAATTTCAGCACCAGCGTATCTCTACCTCACCGAACGTGGTTTAGTATCACTTATACTCCTAGAAATTACATTACGGGATTTTGATGCATTCTGAATGTTACCTTCAATTTGGAGTTTGTTCAAATGCTACAGATAACTCTATTACCCACAACTTTCCACTTGGATTATCCTCCATTCGACCTGGCAGAAATATCCCGGAAATAATTGAACTTATTTAAACGTTGGGTTACCCAGGCTGTAGGATATCCTTTATATATGCGTTTTAAATATCTTTTAAATATTTTATCAATATATGGTCTCATGAGCAAAATACATGTTAATTTATAACTGATAATTTTGCTAACTGCAGTTCATTTCCGCTGATAATGTGGGCCATTATTGAAAGTTCATGGATTAAGGAAATAAATATAATTATTTTCCAAAAGTCCTTGTTTCTAACAATCATCTCTTAATATAAATATACTTTTATGTATAGTTTAATCTACAGATTTTAACTTTTGTCCTAACACGTATAATTTTGAACTATTCGTACATATTGAACGTTATTTTTTGGACTTGGATCTTCTTGAAAATATGAATTCATATATATATATATATATATATATATATATATATATATATATATATATATATATATATAATCTTGGATGTTTGGTAACCTTTAAGACTATATAAAAAGCTTATTTAATTTTTATATTTTTTTATCATTCGTCAGAATGGTTTATCTAGTTATTTAGTCAGGAGGTCATTTAATAGCCTGCAATCAATGCAGCTA
>NC_136483.1:96918117-96920617 GCF_053919585.1 Euprymna scolopes | reverse complement strand
CTCCGTGTATGTATGTATGCAGATGTGTCTCTAAATGCATGCACTTACCCTTCTACTCTCTTTTTTGTTCTATTTTATGCTGCTTCACAACTGCCCCTCCTCTATCTATATGTGTGGATGCCTCTTGCACTATATAGAATACCTATCTTATCTGATAATTGACGTCAAAAATATGTCTAATATTTTCAATTGTTTTTTACACAAAGGAAAATTATGGTTTTGATATTCGTTTTGGTTTTATTACTTATTAGCAGTGTTTTTAACCGACGTATTACTTTTTTTTAAAGTTTGATTTATCACGGACTATTATCCTCATCTTTTTTCTTCGTTGTATCACGACGTTTTGGCCAACTATTCCTCTGGCCTTCGTCAGGTGGCAACCGTGACGGGATAGGAACTCTGAATCTCTTGATTGCATCCATGACTGACTTCCGTACTTGTTGTCGTCTAACCACGTTTTGGCCAAGTAAGCTTCTGGTCGGCTTTGAGTAGGATAGAAACCGCTATCTTCAGAAAATTCTCACTTGGAACCATAGAGATTCAACGTCTCTATCGACTGCGCCACGTGCCTAGAGGGACGATCGAGGATGAATGTTTTGCTCTTATAAATTCATGTTTATTTTATTATCGGATCCTCTATGGTCAGGTCCGTACCGAATGGTATATGTTATTTAATTAATTGGAATTCATTGTTGAGATGAGTATTATTTATTAATTTTGGTTTATTACGGACGATTATTTTCATTTTTTTCTTAGTTGTCTCAATTTAATATTTGTTTTTGTTGTTGTTACTGTTGCATTGTGTCAATGTTCCCGTTTGCATGTCGTCATCTTCAGAAGACGTCTATCGATCCATTCTCTCGGGGGAATCAGATACACACTTTGTTCTTATCTGTTTTCTCTTACTCCCCAAAGCTGAGTATTTCTTACTTATATGTATCCTTCCCCAACGTCGCGTTCCACGAATCGTTCTCTGACAGCGATTCACATTACGCCAGTCAAATATCGCTCTGCCGGTTCGACTCATCTCTCTAATTTTGTTATGACAAACAACCTGTCTCTGCTATTTATTTATCATCTAAAAACAGCGCGACCCGGTTTCTTATTCTTATATATTGCACTGGCCACAGCTACCACTTTGTTTACTGTCGGCCTATTATATATTCTGGAGGAATTATATTTGTTCCTAAAATGTTGCTGTCTACTGTCCGTTGACTGACTGATCCTCGTATTGCGATATTTTTCTAGATTAGAAAATAGCAAATTCTAAAGGCACTGTGAGAAAATCGAGCATTGTAATGAAGAAAATAACGTTAAAAAATATATGAACATATTTAAGAAATGTATCAGCTACATCCAGGGAGATCGTGCAATTACAAAAGTTTTTATTTACGTTTACACACTAGTCAGCACAGCGGATGCAAACAATAGTCATATGCTCATCTATGCGATTCTTCACCTTTTAAATTACAAGATTTCTAGGATAGTGTAAGCAATCCTATTGTGAGAAACAGAAATAATTACAAGCTTACATTTTTGAGGAAAGATTCCAGATTCATATTCCAAACGAATCATGTAAGGTAATAATATAAGTGAATTACATGGATTGTTCGGAACTGATGTATTATTCGACTACAAATATCAGGCAGAATGACAACATTGCATTGTTATGATGATTGAATACCTGCATCCATGACCTTAAAGTTTCATCTCTCTGTTGGCGATATATATATATATATATATATATATATATATATATATATATATATATATATATATAGTAGGAGGGTCAAAAAAGACCCACTGTCATTTATGTGCGTCAGAAGAAAAGATGCATCGTTGAATTCCTGAGGTAGTGTATTGACAATCGTAGAGACCAGGTAGACTAATAAATTCAATAAAACAACACGTCGGTAGTTTTAATAGTAGCACTCTAGTATTCGTAGCTCTGTAACTTCGTGAGTTAATAAAATAGGCGCCTTTACTTTGGAAACGTCCATCGTATATTTACTATTCAAATTATTTACAATGAAACCGGATATAAAATAGTCATTTTTCGCAAAAGTTATTACATATGAAATAATTGAGAACATTTTTATGGAAGAATCACTATTTACGATCAGGATTTAATGTAAAATAAAAAGAAATGAAAGCCGCTGTTTCGCTTATATAACCGAAAAAAGTTCATGTATACACATATGTAGCAAATAATGTTTTTGAGCGACCACTTTCTGATAAACATCAGGCATTCAATAAATTTATATCTATGTAACTACAACGATACAATCATTAATATAAATAGACACACAAACATATATATATATATATATATATATATATATATATATATATATATATATATGTGTATGTGTGTGTGTGTGTGTGTGTGTTTATAATTTACACAACACTTGCCCGATTCGGATATCTACACAGCTATGCGGATTACTCAATATATAAGTCGGACCTTATTACCAAACGGATGTAAAGAACGCATAACATG
>NC_136483.1:96770617-96913117 GCF_053919585.1 Euprymna scolopes | reverse complement strand
CTACTGGAGTAGAAGGCTCTATTACATCTATGGATCTCTACTGTGAAGTGGTGGGATTTAGCTGTTTATCGGGTTTGTTGGGAGTATTTACGTCGAGGGAGTGCTTGCAGTTCGTCGGAACATTCACAGTTAAAATACTTGTAGAACAGGCAGAGGGATGCAACATTTCGTCGATCGGACAAAGGCTGAAGTTAGATAACAATTCCGGACCTATCAGATGGGCGACTCTTTTTTAACCTTGTCTAGGAGCAAGAGACTAGTAGCAGATGCACCAGCCCAAATATGACAACAATACTCAATACATGGGCGAACGGTGACTTCATAGATGTACAGGATACTTTCGGACGTTAATAGCTTTTCAGCCCGGTAGAGAGAAACTACCTTCTTGGCAGCGGTCCTGGCAATACTCTCAATGTAATTGTTCCAACTCATGTTTCCTATGAACGTTAGGCACAGGAGTTTAAAAGATGTATTTTCAGATAAAGAGTCTTTGGCCATTGCTATTGATGGTAGAGAAGGCTTCTTGTAATTATTGAAGGAAACAGGTTTTGTCTTGGCAGCATTGAAGGTGACCATCCATTTTTGTCCCCATTCCACTATAGATCGGAGGTTCTCCTCTATTGTTTGTGGCATTTCCTTAGATATGTGGTCATTTTTTTTTGTCATCAGCATATATACCCATCTAACGGACAATTTTCTGTCCTATAATCGCTTCATTGCTTAAAAATGTAGAATTTCATTTTTGGTGTAGAAGAATAATATAGCGGACTATTCTCATGTAAATTTAAATGTAGATATAAGTTTCTTTTTAATTTGACAAAATTCTTGGTGATTTCCATTTATAACTTGCACCGAAGTTGTTTTTTTTTCTTATTTAGTCTGAGATTTCCATGTATATTTTTCATTAATGCCATTTTTTCCTAATAATTTCTTTGAAACATTTTCACCTGTGCTACATTTACCGAGACATTTCTTCTAACGCTTTTTTTTCTGGCGCCATTTTTACATAAATTATTTATAATAATCTATGAATTTTATTTTTTTATTGTTAGAAAAACTTAAAAAAAAAATAAAACCATTTATCACTTGCCAGTACCAAAAAAACACAACAAAAAAAAAACAAAAAAATTAAAATAATAATACTTAAAATAATGGAATTCGTAATCACGCTCAGATCTTACTGATTCTTATACCCATCAAAACATCGATGTTCCCGATTTTCGATTCAAATTCTGATCTATCCTCCCAACATAAACACAATTGTTAGATGTGTGGGTACCACAAATCTAACTCTTTAACAGGGTCCGATTGCCAGTCTCATACTTAGCTCCAACTTCTGTCCTATTCCCATAGTGTTATATATCTTTGTTTTATTTAAAATATACTTTAAATGAATGTGCACTTATGAACTCGTAGCATTTGGGCCTCCTAAACATAGAAACTCCAGACAAAGCCGACAAGAACAAACTTCCAAACTTGGGACCCTACCATGTTCTACTACTCCTGGTCAGAGTGGACTTGGGAGGAATGGCTATTAAGGGGTGGCTCCACACTCCCCAAAGCCTGCAAGCTGGGGTCTCACCATCGGATATAGTTAAGGTCATATGCAGGACCACCTAGCACCTACAACCACGAATAGACTTATGTAAAAGTGTATTTTCTCGAAGTGCTAGGCTTTGGAAATCTCTAACTGTTTCCGTGCTGCGCTGACTTGGCTAATGTTTATAACTTTAAATGTAATGTGAACAATCACTTGGCTGTTTAACTCCGCTCATTCCCCTGGTAAACAGGAGTAAAAATAGTAAAGCCTACTGATGCAAGTAGCAATCTGCCTTGATTGATTTGAACAAGAAAGTAATAAGCCTTATAAGCATTCAAATGCTCTTCACATGAGGATAATTGGAGTACAACCTGGAAAGGCGCATTCATGCTACGCTTGTTTTTTTTTTTTTTGATTTTTGTTTAGCTTTAAATATGTCAACCTTAATTGTTACAAGTATGTTTTGAATTGTAAAGAACGACCTTCTATATGTTTAACATACAACTTTATTTAATAATACTTTAGAATATTTTTGTATGCAAAATTGTAATAACTCACTGCAGAAAGTCTGTCTTAATCCTTGATATTTAAACAAGTGAGAATTCACACTTCAGAGAGTTTAATTAAATTTACTCGAAAACTACACAATTTTGATTAAATTTCGTCGAAATGTTCTCGAATAGTCGACCTTAGTTTGAAAAGATAATTTACCTTGAAGCAAACAACATTAAATTACACATGCACGCGCGCACATATACACATTTATATATATATATATATATATATAAATATATATATATATATATATTTATATATATGCATATATTTATATATATATATGTATATATATATTTATATATATGTGGAGGGTATATATATACTTATATATACATATATTTTATGAAATTATGCAAACACAGATATATATGTGGGTGTATATATGCATATATATGTATATATAAATTCAGTATATACGGATATATTGTATGGCATATATATGTATAACATATATACATATATGTGTGTGTATATATGCATATTGTACATATATATGCGCATTATATACGCATATATATGTATATATTCATATACAACTATATGCATATGTATATATGTGTGTGTGTGTGTGTGTGCTGTTCACTTTGAAGTACCCATGTTTATCGTTTCTTAATCGGATTATAGTAAGGTCGAACACTGCGCAATCTAAAGTTATTGTTATACATCGTTCCAAATCCAATGATTTCATTGAATCTAAGATACTTTAAACAAGCGATCTATTTGTTATTAATACTAGCAGGCGCATCTGCTGTTGCCGGAAATAAAGGAATATCCTAGTGTGCGTTTGCTGTCGCCGAGTTGCCCTTCATTTTCATATTATAAATTAACAAGAAATATTTAATATTAAAACACCATGTTCTCTGTTCGTGGACATATACCCTGAACCCTAAAATCAAACACAAATGACATAATTTATTAAAAATGTGTGTATGGCGATCCATAACTTGTACTTGCTGTCGTAAATGATTGGTTTTGTCAATGAAATCAAGTGCAGGTTCTGCCACACAAAAGTAGAGAATATCAGCAACCCGACATTCAACTTTACCGTTCAGATGCAGGACGTCTGCAGTACGACGCAACACAATAGACTGTGTAAATGCCTTCACTGGAGGATCTGTAAATTGTTAAATATCGAAAGCAGCAACAATTTCCGTGCACGTATACAAGAAATAACAGTTTGAAATGAGTCATACACCATCCCTTATGACTTTGTAATCCCTACATCATCCTACCTAAAAAAAAAAACAGAGCTAAAAAACCGGATATACTGATATGGAACTAGGAGAAATAAACTACCTTAGTAAAAGTTCTTGGGCAATATGATGCTGGCTTAAACAGAGATTAGAGGTAAAAAATAACGGAATATAAAGGTCATATGTATGACCTGAAAAGAATTCGGAATATTAAGAAGATCTATAGTAATGATAGGAGCAACTGGACTCAGGATAAAACGTTTCAACAACTATATAGCAAATATACCCGGTGAACCAATTACGAAAGTAATTAAAACAATTGTACTAAAAAGGATTTCTACAACATTAAAAAAAAAGATCTCTTTGTGTGACTATCTGAATTAGCGGGGAAATATTTGGCAACCAGGTAGGATGTCCCATCCACAGCTTTTAAAATTGATTAGAAATGAACAATCAAATCAAAGAACATCTGGAAATCCTTCCGACTCCAATCGACTACATCCCATCCTTGACATAAACACGCGTCCAATTATCGCTGAACATATTTTTATATATTTTTTATCTTTTTAAAGATGAGTATGTCTTTAAAATTCAAAGATCTTTGACAAGAGCATATTCTTTTCCTTGTTTTGATTCTTATGTATATATCCATTGATATCTTATATGTTTTTATGCAGAGCGACGTGGTTTCCATGTTGATTAATAGTATTTAACTGCGTCAGATATATACTCGAGTAAAACAATGAAAAGAATGTGATATTGACATAGTCCTAATCATAATACAATGATAAAATCCAGGTTCGACGCATAACGTTGGTAAATAAATAAATTACTCGAGATTTACCGAAAGTTACGCCTTCCATTTTTATTACGTACAGATATGAGAAGATTGTAAATTGCATTGTTTCGATGACTGAAATTATTCATTCAGAGATTCTGAGAAAGGAATAACTTACATGGACGAGGATCAGATACAAAGATTCGTTATCGAATCCCTGATAAATGAATATTAGGTAGGTTGGTTAATATGCGAAACAATATATTCTGGAACAAGAAAAGAGGACTCATTTTTATAGTATTCTCCCCATCTTTATTGCGCTTCATATTTATAAGTAAAAAAAAAATTGCGGTTTTACATTTGGAACTATTCTAGTATAATTGTAGAATATTGGCATTATTATACATGCCTTATCTCGTATCTAATACTGATTTACACAGGACTGCATTTTCACAGACTTCAAACACCACTCCTTACATACTACGCACTATGAGTCAAGAAAACGACAGCATCCTCCTCACAAAAGGACGGTTGGTGGTACCACCGAAATTTCAGTGATGCCCAACGGGCATTACCAGCGAGATATACATGATAAGTGGTTAATACGATAACAGAAGTTCATTTGCAAAAATTATCAAAAGATATAGAGAGTACTAGAAATAAGGTGAAATATGTTGTACCTCAGACTCCAGGGAACACCCCAATTTTCGTCAGATTATTTCTGATAATAAGCCGTGTGAGAAATAATAATAATAATAATAATAATAATGATAATGATAATAATAATTGTTGAGGCTGCAAGGTTGAACAATAATTAGTAAGGAAATACAATGAAGGCGCAAACAACAAGATAACGCAATAATAAGTGTATTAAAGAAAGGTATATTTACAATATGTACAAATGACGGTGTCGAGTCAGAGAGTCTTAGTGGGAGGACATGTACGCTCTTCGGCGTCACTTCTCGTGGCATTTGAGTAAGACACACCAAGGCCAACCTAGGCTTGCCATTTATAGTGTTATGTTATTCGCATATGCAAATAAGTGGTTGTCACCACAACACCCCCCCTCCCAAGATTTGAAGTCACACATATTTCAATATCTTTTTCTTTTTGGGTTTACCATTAATGGTCCATTCACTTTTCTTTTCCTACCTGATCTTCGGGGTTCAGGTGCATTTTGAGGCGGTTCCAAATTAAAAGATTCGTATATGATATCTATGGTGTCCTCCTCTTCGACTGTTGTCGTATCATCATCATCTTGGATATGACGTTTTTTATCTGATTTAGGTGCCTTTTATGTATATTCTGTGGACCTTTAATCATGTATGTACAATCACCAATGCGTTTATCCACTACTCCACATTCCCAATAAGATGTGTTATTTCTGTAGCACTTAAACTATACTCGATCTCCCGAGTTATATTTCTTTCTTCTGGTGTGTCTAGTGTTTCGGATAATTGCCTGCCTTGACAATAGTTTGTCAAACGCTGATTTTACCTTTCTGGCAAACATTAGATCAGCTGGTGATATGTTTGATGGTGTATTAGGATGTGGTGTAATCCTATATACTTGCAAGAATTGTTGCAACGCTTTTTCTGTTGGTGTTCCAATGGATTTCTTTAACGCTCGTTTTAGCGTGTCCACGAACCTTTCCGCGAGGCCGTTCCACCTTGGATGATACGGCGGAGTCGTGATGTGCTTCACTCGGAACGTGTCGCAAAATTCCTTAAACTCTGTGGATGTGAACTGCATTCCGTTGTCAGTGACCAGTGTGTCTGGTACACCGAATCTTGCAAACAACTCGTGTAGGAACCCTATTGAGTTGTTCGTTGTTGGATTCCTGCAACGCATTACCTCCGGCCATTTTGTGAAACTATCCACTACAATTAAATAATAGTTTTCACCTACTGGACCAGCGAAGTCCATGTGGATTCTCGACCATGGTTGGTCGGTTTTCGGCCAAGGTTTGTGTACTATAGTTGGAGATTTTGCCGCTAACTGGCATCCTTTACATTTATCAATTGTTGTCGCTATGTCAGTGTCCATGTTACGCCAGTACACGTAGCTTCTCATTAACGACTTCATTCGATTTATCCCCGGATGTCCTGTGTGGAAATCTCTTAACATCCTATTCTGCAATGTTTTGGGTATTACCACTCTCTCGCTGTACAGTAACACATCGTCACATATGGAGAAAACTTCCTGCACCTTTGTGTCCGTTATAATTTTCTCTTTTATGTCCTTTATATATTCGTCTTTCTCGACTTCCCTTTTAATGTCCGACAAAGTTACGGGTAGTTCCTTAATGATGTTTGCTACCATATTTTTTACTTCAACATTTGTCCGAATTGCTGCAATGACTGATTCTTCCAGATTGTGTTTCTGTGGTATCAGTCTTTATAGTCCATCCGCATGGCAAATCTTTTTTGATGCTAGATGTTGTAGCTGGAAATCGTAATTAAGTAGTATTGTACCCCAGCGCAGCAATCTATTTGCGGTGTATACCGGCAATCCTTTTTTTGATCAATAGATCGTGACTAACGGTTTATGGTCGGTTTCAAGTATGAATTGTCTACCATATAAATATCGGTGAAATTTAGTCACGGCAAAGATTATGCTCAACGCTTCTTTTTCGATTTGTGAATATGACCTTTCGGCTGGTATCAGCGTTCTCGAAGCGTGCGCTATTGGTTTTCTAGACCAATCCGGCATAATATGTTGAATGCATGCTCCTAAGCCGTAGGAGCTAGCGTCACTAGCGACGACTATTTTTAAGTTTGTGTCAAAGTGCGTTAAGAATAATTCGGATATAAGTGCGCTCTTTATTTTGTCAAAAGCGGTTTGACGTTCTTGCGTCCAGTTCCACGGTGTATCCTTTTTAAGCAGATTATTTAAGGGGGCTCGCAAGTTATGCATTCCTTCAATAAAATATTGGTAATAATTTGCGAGTCCTAAGAAACTCTGCAAGGTTGTAACATTATCGGGTGCTGGCATATTTTTTATTGCCGCAGATCTGTCTGGGTCTGGAAGTCGTCCATGTTTGTTTATTATGTGTCCAAGATACTTAATCTCGCTCATACAAAAGTCACATTTACTTTCTTTTACTTTAAAGCCGAATTCTTGTATTCGAGTAAATACTTGTTTCAAATGTTCCTTATGTTCTTCTAGGAATTTGCTCCTGACAACCATGTCGTCCAGGTATGCACATGCGCACTCAATACCACTTAGCATGGTGTCCATCGCTTGCTGAAAGATGGCAGGCGCTACTTTGATGTCAAAAGGCAATCGGTTGTATTTGTATAATCCCTTATGCGTCTTGATGCATAGTATTTTTTAGCAATTCTCCTCGACCGGTATTTGCAAATACGCGTCGCTCAAGTCTATCTTGGAGAAGATATTACCCCCATTCAACTTCGTGAATATTTCCTCTGGGCTTGGTAGGGGGAAATGGTGATCTTTTAATAGGGAGTTGACCTCGGTCGAAAAGTCTGCGCACACTCTAACTTCGTCATTCTTTTTCTTTACGTATACGGTGGGGGCTGCCCTCTCGCTGTGTTCTATTTTTGATAGAATTCACGTCTGTTCCAATCTATTTAATCCTTTATCAATCTTTTCCAACCCAGCGAACGGAACATTTCGCTTTTTTCTAAAAATTGGGCTGGCGTTTTCTTTAAGTTCAAACGAGGCCTTGGATTTATTGCAGCGACCTAAGTTAGTCGTGAATGCCTCAGGAAATAATTCTTTTAAATCGTCTTTTATATTTACTGTTGTTGGAGAAGAATATTCTAATTTCTTACAGAATTTATTGATTGGCTTATCCCACAGTCCGAATTTCTCAATTGAATCTATTCCAAACAGATTTTCACTATTTTTTAGTACGAATATTTTTAATGTCTTCGAAATCCCTTTCAATTTTATCGGGAGGACAACTTCTCCTTCAAATTTTATACCCCCACCAGTTACCGTCCGGGCTGCTTTACTAGTTTTCATCATGGCCGGTTTTCCCAACTTTTTCCACGTATTCAGGTTTATTATAGAAACATCGGAGCCGGAGTCGAGTTATAACTTTATTGATGTTTTCAATATTTCAACTTTTACGTATTTTCGCCGATCTTTGCCTAATTTTGTATTTGATTTTGTTTGCTGTACTCTCTTTCTGGTGTAATCTTTATATCTGCAGCAATCGCTTTTGTGTCCCACCTTCTTACAAATGTAGCATTTTTTCTTCTTATAAGGACAATCTGATTCCCAATGCTTTTCTACACATCTCTTACAGTTATATCTAGGAAGAGGCTTGTTATATTCTGTACTATATTTATGGTTATTATCTTTGGAATATCCCGTTCCATTACTTTTCTTTGTAAAGTTCTTGGTTGGTGCGTATGGTTTTCTAACTTTTCTTACATATGCCACTCCGGATTCTTCTATATATTTTTAATCCTTTTTTAGTGTAATGGCCCTTTTACAGTCCTCTGCTAGTTTCTGGAGGGTTAAATCTTGCTCAGATTCCAGCTTAGACAACACTCGTCTGCGTATTTCTGCATTTTTCGTGGAAACTAACCCTTGAGCGAATATTAGACATTTAAAATCTTCTACCGTTAGTTCTGCAAGCTAAACATTATCGCAGTTTTTATTGACAACTGATGTGTATGTAAAATAATCTTGGTTGTCCATCTTTCTTAGATTCATGCACAGCCATCTTTTATGAAAAAGAGATATATTTGGATTAAATATTTCTTTTAGTAATTTTACAGCTTCCATGAATTCACATTCCGCAGTTTTTTTTAGGTAATATGTAATCTACGAATTTGCTGTGTTCTGATGTACCCAATTTTCTGAGTAAGAGGCTCACTTTCTGACTATTTGGCCAATTTTTACAGTCCAGTTGAAAAACATCCTCGTATCTTGTGTAGTATGCTTCAAAATTCTTCTCTTCCTCAGGCACATAATTAAATGTGTCCATGCTATTAAAAATAGTTGTATGGGAGAAATTAACACTATCGACATTTTCTCGATTACTCTTTAGTAGTTCCAGTGTTTTAGCAAAACGTTCCTCTTGTCTTTCTTCCTGTTCCTATTGCAGTTTTTTCTGCTTTAATTGCGCCATTTTCTGCTTTTCTTCTTGTTCCTGCTGCCATTTCAATAATCTGTCCTCTCTCTTTTCCTCGCGGTCAGCCTGTGCCTGTATTTGTGTTTGCAAAAGCTCGTTTTGTGTAGCTTGTGCTTGTAAAAATTGCATGAACATTTTTGATAAGTCTTCCATGTTTTTTTTGTTGTTTTTTAGTGTGTAGTAAAAAAAATATTGTACCCTGTACAATATACACCGGTTTGGGTTACAACAAAAAAGTCAATTGCTGTAAGCTCCTGTTTTCAATAATAATATCGCTGCTTGCAATAATATATTCTTTTTGCGAGTCACGCTGCAAAAAAAATAAAACAGGTTTATCTGGAATCACGAAATGGAATTGACTTTCCGTTTTTAGGCACTTACTAATAAGTAACTCTTTCCACAAAATAAAAGTTTGGGTTTTTTTTTCGAGTTACAATTGAATAAATGTATGCACTACATTTAGTTTTTTGAGTTTTTTTTCCTCTAGTATTTTAGTAATTAAAATACCTCTTAAATTGAGATTACTTTTTTTCCGTGACGTTTTACTGTATTATCCGTTATTCAGTGACAACTTCAAGAAAAAAATCCTTTCCTTGAATTTTAGTTTTAGCTGTGGTATTTCCTTTTAGTACCGACGTCAACCAAAACATTAATTAAAAAGTCCTTTAGTTGTTGTTTTGTTTACGGAGAACAGTAATTAAAAGCCACTGGTGAACTTTTTTCGTAGGTTACTTCCTTGCTTTTCGTAATACGGGTCTGACCTGTCGTTTTTGCGACAGAACAAAATTCACTTTTCGTTTGCAAGTTGGTCCTTTAGTAAGATTTGTCATGTAGCGACAAACAAAAATTCACTTTTACATTCGTTTGCAAGTCGGATTCCCAGAAAATGGCGTAAATTGTCGCTTTTTCCACGTTAGAGTTTTTTTTTCACTTGAGTTGAAACTTCTCTTTAGCGTAAACTCCGTTTGCTCGTCAACACTTTGCATTCCTTAAAAAAAATGGTCAACCTTTGCGTTGTATTTTTTTTTTAAATAGTTCTTCGTCAAACTGTTATATTTGACGCTTCATATCTCGTCGCCAACTGTTGTGGTTGCAAGGTTGAACAATAATTAGTAAGGAAATACAATGAAGACACAAACAACAAGATAACGCAATAATAAGTGTATTAAAGAAAAGGTATATTTACAATATGTACAAATGACGGTGTCGAGTCAGAGAGTCTTGGTGGGAGGACATGTACGCTCTTCGGCGTCACTTCTGGTGGCATTTGAGTAAGACACACCAAGGCCAACCTAGGCTTGCCATTTATAGTGTTATGTTATTCGCATATGCCAATAAGTGGTTGCCACCACAAAAATAATAATAATAATAATAATAATAATAATAATAATAATAATAATAATAATAATAATAATAATATGAAACTAACTTAAATCAAAAAGGGAATTATAAAGGAATACCTCAGGAGAACAAGAAAATGTCTTGAAACGAAATTATACAGCAGAAACCTAATAAAAGGTATAAATACATGGGCAATATTACTAATAAGATACTCTGAACCGTTTATAGGGTGGACAAAAGAAGAATTGAGACAGCTCGACCAGAAGACCAGGAAACTACTGACAATGCATAAAGCACTACACTCAAAGGCCGACATTGACAGACGCTTCGTGAAAAGGAAAGACAGCGGGAGAGGACTGCTATGCATATAAGACTCTTTGAATGACACAATAACAACTAGAAAAATACATAATGCAAAATACTGAAAGGGTAATTATGGCAGCGAGAGACACTGAAAATGTTTAAAAAATACAGAAAACAGAGAGACAAATGACAAAACGAGAAAAGCAAAATAGGAAGAGAAACAAGTCCAGTGAAGATTCACAATTCTGGCAAAAGATAAGAATAACGAAAACACCTGGACATGGATGCGAAAAGGACATATAAACCGAGAAAATGAATTTCTAATAACTGCATCACAAGATAACTCGATGAGAACCAAGCGTATCAAAGCAAAGATCGATAAAACACAAGAACGCAGCAAATGCAGACTCCGTGGGCAAAGAGACTAAACGACAAACGATATAATAAGTGAATGCTGCAAACTGGCCCAAAAGAATACAAAAAAGGCACGCCCCAGTGGGGAAGGTAGTGCACCTGGAATTGTTCAAACGGCTGCATTTTGAAAGTACAAAATAATGGTACAAGCATTAATCCGCAACAGTACTCGAAAACGATACCCATAAAATCCTATGGGACATGGACATAAAGACGGGCAAACCCATCCAAGCAAAAAGAGCGGATGTCGTAATAATTAACAAGAAAGAAAAATCTTGTCAAATCGTAGAGTTTCCTGTCCCAGCTGACCACACAGTGAGTATGAAAGAAACGTAGAGGCGGAGCAAATACACAAAGCTAGCCAGATAGTTAAAAGGGAGTTGGATGGTGAAGAAAATCAAAATAATACCGATAATAGTAGGAGCACTAGGAACAATTCCGAAAAAAATTTTAAAAAGAATGACAGAATTTGAGAGAATAGAAAACAGAGGAGAGAGCGCTGGCCAGACCTCCGCTGGACAAGCGCGAAGAGAACTGGGACCTTGGGGAGGCTTAGTGCCACTCAAATTCCAGTATAGAGCCATGGCCACTGCCAGCGAGAAATCAATGGTAAGAGGTTGTTGCGATGACGTAAATTTATTTGCAAATGCTATCGAAGGATGTGCTGAAGAACTGGACGTCTGGAGAGACTTGTCACTCAGCTTGCAGAGAACAACACATGTTCACAATCAGATCTTTGATGACCTGTGTGGAAGCTCCATGTGAGCCAATACTAAAATAATAGTAGTTGTAATAATCGTAATAATACTAATGAAAATAATTACAGTAATAGTTATGATAATATTAATATTATTAATAAGAACTGTAATAATAATAATAATAATAATAATAATAATAATAATAATAATAATAATAACGAAAACAACAGTAACAATTATAATAAGAATTTGCAGCATCTGCTTAATTTCCACATTGTATTATTCATCTGATTCATACAGATAATCTCTTTGTATGAACATCCAATGCAGACAGAGGCCTCTCGATATTATTATGCCATTTTTTTTTAAATTTCGACTGAACCCTACGCATGTAAGAACCCTGGCATTTGCAATCAGTCACCCTTTCTAAATATGTACAAAACATTAAATAATTTATCTATTTTAATCATGTAATAAGCCGCCCATCGCGTTAGATAGCAATTCGTTTTACCCAATTCGAATGAGCGTCGACTTCTTATTGAAAGAAAACAGCGGTAAGGTCGTTCACGGATTGTATGTAGTTGCCTTAAATACATACTATCACCTCGCCTTTTTTATTACATTTTCACCCCAAACTTTGGTGTAGGTGGCTACTATCAGGGGCAGCAACTACTGGGGCACTATGTAAGGATTTGGGCAGCAAGATGTCGGTTCACCTTACACTTGAACTTCTGCATGTCAGTACAGTTGGAAAAGCAGGTACCTGGAATGGAATTCCAGAGTCTAGCGGTTATGGGGAAGAAAATACTGGAGTAGAAAATCTTTTACATCTAGGGATCTCTACTGCGTGGGGGTGGGATTTAGCTGCCTGTCGGGTTTGTCGAGGGTGTATATGTCGTGAGGGCAGAAGTGTATGTAGTTCGTCAGAGCATTAACCATTAAAATTCTCGTAGAACAGGCAGAGGGATGCAACATTTCGTCGATGGGACAGATGCTGAAGCTAAGATGCCAGTTCAGAGCCTATCAGATTGACGACTCTCTTTTGAACCTTGTCTAGGAGCGAAAGACTAACAGCGGATGCACCAGCCAAAATATGACAGCAATACTCCATATATGGGCGAATGGTGGCCTTATAGAGGTACAGGATACTTTCAGGTGTCAGTAGTTTTCTAGCACGGTAGAGAGAGCCTACCTTCTTCGCAGCGGCCTTGGCAATGTTTTCAATATAATTGTCCCAACTCATGTTTCCTGTGAACGTTAGGCCAAACAGTTTGAAAGATGTACTCTCAGATAGGGAGTGACTGGCCATTTCTATTGGTGGCAGAGAAGGTTTCTTGTAATTATTGAAAAAAAAAACAGTGTAGTCTTGACAGCATTGAAGGTGACCATCTATTTTTATTCCCATTCTACTACAGATTGGAGGTCATCCTCTAGTGTTTCTGCCATTTCTTTAGTTATGTGTTCATTTGTTTTCCTATCATGCCTGTTATAGAGTGTGGTGTCATCAGCATATATACCCATCTCAGAGGCAGTTTTGTCGGGGAGGTCTTTAATACATATTAGGAAGAATAGAGGTCCAAGGATAGCTCTCTGAGGCACTCCCGCATTTATATCATATTGTTTAGATGTACGACTGTCAAGGACAACCTGTATTTTTCTCTTATCTAAGAAGGATTTAATTATGTTAAGTATTCTACCAGTGATACCGTATGATCTAATTTTCCTGAGGAGACCCTCATGCCATACCCTGTCAAAAGCCTTATATGTATCTAGAGCTACCGCTCTGGCCTCCCCCGCTTTGTCCAGTGAATGGTATATACGTTTAGAGATTACAGTGAGGATGTCTGCTGTGAAACGGGTTTGTCTAAATCCATATTGTCTGTCAGTCAGAAGTTTAGTATCTGTAAGGTGACGAACTAGAGCATGGTTAATTATGGTCTCAAATATTTTGGCGAAAAGTGGGAGGAGGCTAATGGGGCGATAATTTAATGGGTCAGTTCTTTCCCCAGAATTTTGGAATACTAGTACCTCAGAAGCAGTTCTCCAACAGTACGGAAAGCATGACATTAAGGCATTTATTGCAGAGTTTGGAGAGAACAGGATCTATTTCAGCTGAGCGCCTTTTTAATAGCACAGCTGGGATGAGGTCAGGTCCACATGCTTGTGAAGTGTCAAGGTTTTTTATGATAGCATGCACCTGAGCAGGGGTGATTTTTAGATCGTCTAGCGTGGCGTCTGTCCGCAAAGGAAAGTCAGGCAGGGGGTGGTTGGTAGGGTCCAGTGTGGAGTTTGGGGCAAACCGGCTGGCAAGCATATTAGCGTTGTCGGTTGCTGATCAAACAACCTCGTGATTGTTGGTTAGTGGGGGAATTTTTGATTGCCCATTATTTACTACACTGTTGTAGATTTTCCAGAAGTCACGAGTTCCTAATGTTTGTGTTTCCATGCGTTTTTTAGTGGTTTCAGTAAATTCTCTCTTAGCTGTCGCTATTTCTTTCTTAACGTTACTTCTAGCTTCTATATACTTCTGTCTGTTTGAACTGGACTTATGTCGGTTAAGTCTGCGGTATGCATGCTACCTTTTTCTTTCTCTTTATACTTTGTGATTGTTTAGCCCTAGTGATATCAGGAATGAATTAACCAGATAAACAATATGCGTAGCATTTTTGATGTTTTAACGTTCACAACATTGTAAAGTTTCCTATAAATGAGATTACCACATTTTAGTCCCTGGCAAAGTGATTTTTATAGAGATTGGTCGCGACAATGCATGAAGCTACTTTATGTAAGGAGCAAATAAGCTGAAAATTGCGAAGACCTATTGACCTTAGTATTGAATAGATCACAGTTGTTGCTAGAAGGAAATCAGTGTGTAGGAAGAGTGCTCCAAAACCTTGCTGTTCATAAAAAGAAGCTAATGTACTAGGAAGCTGTATTACAATAATACATTTAAAAACAAATTGCTGGAGAACTCTAGACCAACAAGTCAAACAAGCTGGAAGAGAGGAAACCATGGGATTTATCAGGCAATACTGATAATATATAATAATAGTATTTGTAGAAACGACTTCGGCTAGCAACATCACGTCTATGAAAGATCGGTTGCATTCAAGAAAAAATGCGACACTAATCAAATTACACCGTTTTATTCCAATTTTACATAGATTTACCTGCCCAAATATGATAACATACATGCTCTGATAGTAGATCTGTTGAGATAAAGAATAACTAAGGTTGTGAGCAAGTGTTTAGAAGGATAGAGAGAAACGATTTTACGAGAAGCACAACAAGCAACGGATTTAATATGAGGTTGGCGCAAAACTCATGTATTTTTACGTTCAACTTCATGTCAAAAAACGACATAGTTTTTTCACCAACTTATATAGATGGACCAAGAAAGATTTGATGAGAAAGAAATAACAACATTTTTTGGATTTGATTTCTCATCGATCACAGAACCATTCTTAATATTCACAGGAGGAAGAAGGAGACGAGGTGCGATTGAACCAAAATAACTGATTCATAACACAATTAAATGAAACAAGTAATTTCTTATCTCAATTCATAATAGAAACCAAATGAACTTCTAGATCAAGTGTATATTTCAACTGATCCAAAAAAGATGGACGAGGATCAATACTAAAATACAAGCAATACTCGAATGATACTATAATGTTTTAGTCATGATAGCATCACTAACATAACTGTTAATTTTCTTAATAATACAGGGTGACCACCCCCATAAAAACAAAAGCTAAATAAAGGCCATCTAGAACTTATGTTGTAGAACGGAGAAAAAAGGCCAAAGTCCCTAGTGTTTTGATGTGATGTTTTGAATATAATAAACTAGTTATGAATAGAGTTTCATTTCATTCAGACCAAACAATAAGAAACTGGGCCTAATTAGTGTTGGGGCTCGTTTTTTTTTAGTCATCCTGTATTCTCTTGGATCAAAATACGGTGCACAAATCCGATAAGCTTATACATTTAAAAGAATTAATTTTTAACCAGCATCACTATATACAACATCAGACATCGTTTTCAGAGTACGTAATTATATTCTTCTGTTTGAAGGATGTTTCTATTGTTTTGCTTAATACAACGTTATGCGGAAATTTAAATAAAAAAATCATGCCAAATCTAATCTGTATACAAACAACAGGCGCCAGTCTTCACACAATTATAACCTTTCTTCCCCAGAAAAAAACACCATGTAAAAAATAAACAGTTCTGAATATACGAAGATTAAGCCTTTCTGTATTTGATATAAATTATGACTTTCGAGCATAAATAGCGAAAAATTGCTGTGGCTGTCCCCATGATTCAACAGCACGGAAACCCAGATTCTTTAAAATGTGTAAATCAATTTTAATGTCAATCTTTACAAAACAAAATGACATTCATTCACAAGATAACTTATTCTAAGTTAGATCCATTTAATTTACGCGTTAAGTGATTATAAAGTTTTATCAACTTTGAAATATGATTTAAAAACACCAACTTAAAATACATTATTGTGATGCATCTAACATAATTACGTCCAATCAATTGGTGGATTATAAGATGCCAACCATAACAATATCTAGTGGAGATTTCGTATCTGTCTCTCTTACGCCAAAACTATAATATTGCTTCGATTAATTGCATTATTATATTGTTTTTAATTGTACTGCCTTTTAATGGTCAGTAAATATTACTATACTTTTTTTTATTATTTTACTTTTGTTAGTTTGCAGAGATCAAGGGGCTCCTTCCTAGGGCTAGCACTTGATTCTATTATAGTTTAAATTTATATCCGAGGGCTCTTTTAAGAATAGACACTGTTCCCTTTATGGTTGCTATCTGTATTTCCTTACAACTTGGTTTTCCAAGAATTGCTTCTAAGTATTTTTGAAGGTCCTTTTTTAATAGGCCAGTTTCTCCCGTCACAACTGGTATAATGTTTATTTCTTTCAGAGACCATGTTGTTTTTAGATCATTTTTAGGTTATGATATTTTGTTATCTTTTCTCGTTCTGTTCTATTAAGGCCAAAGTCGTTTAAACTGATGTATTACCTTTTACAGCTACATTCAGAATGGAATAGTAATGTAGTATATGTTCGTTCGTCATTACGCCATCCTCCGTCGGATTAAGCAATAAATCTACCAGTTTATCTCATCTAATAATATACATTTGGTATTTGTGTGTATTAAATCAATAACTATACTATTACTTCTATTAATTATATTATTTTACTTTTTTTTTAATTGTCAAATAAAGTTATTGTACCATTCAAGATAGCAAATATATGCGACCCGAAACAAATATATGTGACCCGAAGAAAAATAAATTTGCTAATCTTAAGAAGTAAGTGACGAACTGGGGAGAATTTTGCGTGGAATTCATTTATAATAAAATAATAACAACATTTCTTCACATTTAACCGTGAATGCAGTAGACATTTATATTTAGAACTTAGTGATATCGAAGTAAAAACTGTTTTATGAAAGTTATTCCACGTATCCCAAAGAAAGATAAAGTGGTTAAGTCTTAAAGGACACAGACTGACAACATGACTTGGCAATGTCGAATCAGAAACACGTTTACTTAGGATGTTTGCAACCTTCATCTGTCTTGTAGGTACTCAATGTGTTCTTTTTGTTTTTTTTGTTTTTTTTCTAGAAAGAATTCTAACTAGAAATGTGTCGGTGAAACCAATGCCAACAACAGAATCTTCAGGTTCCTACAAACAAATAAATGAACGCCTTTAATATAATATAAGCTTTGGGAAAATTTGTGGAAATTCTGTTCAATAACCGGAAGCCTGACGAATCGACTGACAGAGAAAGCTTTTAATATCCACGCAAGCATCTAAAACACATTTTAAAAAAAGAAAACAAATAACAACCATTAAATATTATAGGAAGCCATGTTTTGAACCTCGAAAAATGCGACCATTTTGGATTTTAGTGGAATGGACAGAATATTTTCTGATTATTATAATTATTATATTACGTTTTCTTTTTGTATTTCCTTTCCAGGAAAATGTTAGTAATTTTCATAAACGGTTCCTCCGGAAATGGCTTCGAACAAATTGTACAATCATTTTGCACAATTTTATTTTTCTGTCGACTTTATTTCTGTAGATTTCAATTATGAGCATTGTTCATGAGTTCTATTGTTTGGTCGCATTTTTACCTATGCAGGCCATTGTTGCTCGTTCTATGACTTTTTTTCTCAAACGTATTATTCTTCATCTTTTGCCTCATATTTTCAACATCTTTATTGTTTATTTTCTTTATTTAAATGTTAAATTTCTACAGTTTCAACTGCATTATAGTTTTATTCTTGTATTTTTTGTATTATTTTCTATTTTTTTCTTTTAGTTTACTTGTCGGATTCTACCTAATCTTCGTGTTTGTTTTATCTCTCTTTAGTCACTATTTGTGCACAATTCCTCAATACTTTTTTTATCATCAAGTTAAATTTAATACTTTTTTCGTTAGTTTTTTTTTTTATTTCCGTTCTTAGTTTATCTCATTCAGCTTCTTATACGTTTTCATTTTTTCTTCATCTATTCCTCTAGCTATTTTTTCTCTGATTTTTTTTATTTACTTTTATTTTCGTCAATTCATAACTTCTGCGCTTTCCTTTGACTTATACCTTCCTCCTAAGTTTATTTTTATTTCATTTTTTTTATATACTTCATCTCTAGGAACATTGTTTATTCGGATTATTCGTCGATGTTTTTATCACTTCCTCTCTACTGCTTCCTGCTACTATTTTTTTTTTTAATGTGTTTACTTTTTATTACATGAATTTTCGGTTTATTGTCGTTCTTATTCGTATTCTTCTTTTTATTTTACATAACTTGCGTATTACTTATTGTATACCCCAGGGTCAAATGTTTACTAAACGTTGGCTAACAGACTGGTTTATTCTATTAACAACACGTTCACAATAAAAACTAAATATTACTAAATATATGGCAGAAACACCAAAAGAGGATCTGTGTAAAAGTTTTGTACCTGGTAACATGTATAAATAAAATAGTAGATATATGTTTGTGCTCCTGTCTTTGTGTAAATATTTAACGGAAAACACTTAATCTATTGTTCACATAACATAAAATTAACAGAAATAGTAATCATATACCAAGGATTATTTATAACTATTAAGGTTTATGTTAAGGTGGCTAAACAGCGCGTAGAGACATATATCAGTAGGTTTAAAGGCTAACGTTTTCGTTTCAACTTGCCGGCATATATCAATTATTTCTGTACCTGCAAAATCAATAAGTTTTTCAAGTTGTTTGATATAAAATCTTTCTTACCTATCTCTTGATAGGTACATCAGTAACAAATGTAGCTGAGATGCTGAATGTATCCGTTTCGATTCTAGCGATGACACCCTAGTGACTTTTTCTATTGAAATAAAACTATGTGTTGGTCTGTCTCTCTATGTGTAAATTTTTAACCGATAAACACTCACAGCACTGGTCACATAACACTGAAATTGACAGGAAATAGTAATCATACACAACGTAGTAATCATTGTTCAAAAAAATTCATATAACTGAGAGTAGCTAACATGAAGTGAGGTTGCGAAAAAAATACAATCTTCTTCGCGACCTTCTTCTCAGGTTTTTTAACCACAGTAACATAAAAAACAAATGAAGTTACTCTTCACAAAGGAGGAAGGTTTTAATAACAATTACCTTACTCTATTAGTATAAATAACCACAAGGCTATTGTTCTTCTTGGCTGTTGGAAGAGTATCCTCACCTCCGGCAGCTACACCCAGGAAAGTTATGTATTATTCACTGCATCATATAACGAGGGTTACTTATAACGAATACAATCTTACTTTGGGCGGATGTATAGGGCGTACAGACATATCTCGGCAAGTTGAAACGCAAACTATTCATTTAAAATTGTCGACATACTTGAATTCTTTATGCGCATGCTCAAAATCAATTCATTTCTCTCAGTCGTTTGATGATAATTTTTCTTACCTATCTCTCGATAGCTACATCAGTAAGAGACGCTAGTGGAAATGTTTTGATCTCAATTCTAGTCAGATTTCTATATACATAAAACAGTAGATGTATGTGTGCATGTGAGTCTGACTGTGTGTAAACATTTAAATAATACAATTTTAAATTACTGGTCATCTAACACGGAAATTAACAAAAAAAATAGTAATCATATACCAAGAATGGTTTATAATGAGTACAATCTTAGATGGATGAATAACGCGTATGGACAAACATGGGCAAGTTAGAATGCAAAAATGTTAATTAAAACCTGCCAACATATGTTCTATTTTCCACATATCAAAATTCAATCATTTATTCATGTCGTTAATATCAAAGCTTTCTTACTTATGTCTCAATAATTTTATCGTTTGTAGACGCGGTTGGAGCGCTACATGTTTAGGTTTAGATTCTAGCTAATTTCACCCGGGTCATGTTTTTTTTTTCTTTTAATATGGAACTACCTCTGTATATTAGGTGCAATATACTATTCAATAGAGACTTGGCTTTGAAATAATGAATACGGAATCTTCATAAATTAGAATATAGTGGAACGTATTTAACGAACCAGCAAGACTGTGCGCCTTTCGCCATTTTAGGATTAATGAAAAAGAAATAATAAATATTTACATCTAACCAGTGGCTTTAAATAGTTTAATTTTTAAATATAGATAAGGTTATAACATTATGTGTGTAGTATTTACACATAGATTATTGAACAGATCATTATAAATTTATACCACATATGCTAGGTATTAGAGTCGTAAATGTGAGCTCTATTCAGTTTCGATCATTTCTGTGTAAATTACGCACAGCGATTTTAAAACCCATCTCGAAAATCAAATTTCCCCGCTTTTTGTGAAATTTGAAGAGTACCTATTATACATAAATTAATAGTTATTCCCCAAATTACGATTATTTAAAAGGTCCTAATCCTCGCATTTGATCATTTAAGTATTTCAAATTTTCCTTTACGGAAGTTGTTCTGACAGTTAAGCATTCTATGTTTCTTTTTTTAAGTCCAACAGATGAATTTGTACGAAGATGGGAGTACTACTATTAAAACGAGCGCCATTTTGTGCTTTAGATTTTACTTTACAACGTGTTCACCACAATTCTTAGTGCACTTTTGCTAAGGATGGACGATGGCTGTGCATTGGTGGCCGAAGCACGCTTTGGCGTAGGAGGATCGTCCGAAAAGAAAACAAAACTAAAAAAAAAGTAGTGCCAGTAAGATCAGCAACTTTGTTCTCCAGAACGTATTTTTTTATACCAATGACATCACCAATGACCATGCATTTTTGCTAGAAAAACGACGAGGCATTTCTGGTCTACAGGCACGAACATGAGGGGTGGTGCTTTCTTAGAGTGTCACAGCATCAATATCTAAAGCAGATAGATTCAACTTTTAGGTTACGAATGTATAAGCTTAATTATTACAACAATGCAATTTACTGTTTTTTTTTTTAAATTCTAATTGCGGTTTAAGGTGGCCCAGGAGTTACTTTTCTTGTTTGTGGGTGGCGTGGTTACAATCCTTTAACCAGGTACAATGATCTCTTCGTCCACTTATTATTGCGAAATCCTGAAACACTTTGCTTATAAGTATACACTACTATAATCTATAATTTATATATATATATATATATATATATATATATATATATATATATATGAAATAAAATACGTATTACATACGTTTGAAGCCAAAACAATATATTATTACAAAATAAACAGTATGCTTTGTTTCTTTTTTTTGCCATGTTGTTGTTGGAGCAGAGACTCAGAAAGTAGAAATCAACAACAAAATGCAAAAAAAAGAAAGAAAGAAAGACATACTGATGATGAAGTATATCTTCGAAATATATTTATGAATTTCAATATAAATTTCAAACAAAATAAATGTCTGTTTATTTTGTAATAATGCCTTGTTTTGGTTCGAACGTATGTACTACGTATATTATTTCATTCAAGCTAAACCAGCGATTCTAAGGAACAAAAAACCTCATCATATATATATATATATATATATATATATATATATATATATATATATATATATATTTATATATATATATATTTATATATATATATACAACCTGTTACAAAATTGCAACGAATAGGTAGTAGCATAAATACCATGTGCATATTTTTACGTAAGAATAGTTTAAATTAAATATAGTCCACATTACTCACCTTTATACACTGCATATTATTTAAAATTAATAAAGATCAGTGACTTAGCAGAGGGATTGATCCTAACGATAACATTTAAAACATACATGCACATGCGTAATTTTTTTTAATAAATTATGAGTGTCACCAATTTTACAAGAAAATAATGTGCCCAAATTACTCGCCATGTTGCCGAGTATATATATATATATATATATATATATATATATATATATATATATATATATATATATATATTCTAAAATTGATAAAACAACAGTATTATGATATTTTACTTTCATGTTATACACATGGAGTCGGTAAATGAAAAAGTTATGAAAAGCGAATCAAAAAAGAATGTGTACTAATTACTAAACTTTTGATTAAAATATGTTTTCCAAAATGTAAAAAAAAATGTTAGATTGTTATTTCGTTAACATAAAATCCATATGATGAATTGCAATAAACAAAAAAGAACAAAATAATTTGATAAAGGAACGTCTAATGTTTGGAAGCTAAGATTGAAAAATTGTAGATTCATTTCAAACCAAATCATTGTAAGGGTTGTGCCAAAAAAATATTCTATTACGAAAACAATATTTGTAAAAAAATCAAAATTTGAAAAGTATGAAAACAACATTTAAAAACAAACCTCGCTTTCGTGGGACCAATTATATATAAAAGTTGAGATTTAAATACATATTATTGCATAAAGAAAATACTTGCACTATTATGGTATACTCACAGATAATCACACTATATTTTTAACATAAACGATGTTTTGGTTTAAAGAAAACATGTTTTAATGTTTTATTAGTATGTTATGGTTAATTTTATCGCGCATGCCAAAAAAAAATATTAAATGACAAAATAAAATTAGATCGTCCAATTATAGTCACGACATAAAAGAGTAAACACATGGTAACCTATGGTAGGTAACAATGACTTAATTTATAAAAAAATACGTATTTTAATTAGGAAATTACAAAACAAAATTATCTTTCTTCCTAAACTCGCATATTTCACTTCGTTTATAAACGTAAAGCTCCATTTTTTTGCACGATTTGCCTTTCAGCATTTAAATTGGACAGTGATTTTACCATTATTTTTAATGTTTCTAAATAAAAGAAAAAAAGAACAAAGTTTCGCACATACACTAGCTATATAAACATTAACACGGTCTATGCTCATTAATTTCTGTATATTTATATATCTATGCAAGTCAAAATATATGTGTTAGTACAAACGATATGCCCAACGAATTTTTTGATGTACAGACGTGACATCTAGTATAAAGTTTATTCAGATACATAGAAAAATGTTCAATCTGTTTTCATCTGTAAATAAAAAGCCTTGCTAAGATGACAAAATTGGAAAATTAGTACTTGAATAGGTCATCGGAGTTTTATTTGATTGCCCACGGTTTCATGACTGCGCATGTGCGAAGTGTTCACAGGAGAGCTTCCTTATGTAAATAATATGTAGATTTGGAAGCAATTTCAAGATCCTGCAGTACAGGTATATGTATCGTATTTGAATCACTGTCTTAAGGTTTTGGTTACTAACAACAAGCGAAATGTTTAGAAAAAACATCACGATCCATACTGGATACATCTGCTAGAATATATATATATATATATATATATATATATATATATATATATATATATATATATATAATAAGAATTACAGTTAAGTTTACCAAAATGATCCAAGATTGCAAAACTAAATTAAGTTATAAATATTAATTAAAGAATTAATATTTATAAAGTAATCTCAACTAGATGTAAAAGCTCGATAAAACCAAATATGAGATAGAGCTTATAATATGAACAATTAGTTAATAAAACGTAAAAAAAACACTTTGAAAAAGAGGTAAAACATATTTAATTTTACAAAGGAAGCACTAAATAAATGGATAGTCCTTAATCCGCGGAGTCTCGAAGAAATACTTTTCTTTTTCATCGAGCGTAGGAGGTAGCAAAATGCGGGATCGGATTTTGCTTGCAAAAGTATTAAATGAAGCTACAAGTAAGCCATAGACCTTACTTGAAAACAAAAAGTGAAGCAGAGGGAATAGGGTGAATAAAAAAGTGATTTCTCGTGAACGAATAATCTGGTGAAAGGTAAAATTTCCAATAACGGTAAAATCCAAAGATGCTAAATCTAAGAAAGTTAGTTAAATTTCCATTCGCACAAGTAAAATCCAGGGGAAGCGCGTAATTGGAAGATGATCCAAAGTAATCCCAAAGGCAGAAATCCGTCGAATAATTCACAAATAGGTACAAGGAAACGGGAAAGAATTCCAATATATTATTAAAAGAAAGACTTCGAAACTCCGCGGATTTAGGACTATCCGTTTATTTAGTGTTTCCTTTTTAAAATTAAATATGTTTTTAACTCCTTTTCAAAGTGTTTTTAAAATGTTTTAGTAAATACTTGTCCTTATATATATTTTTGTATATATATATATATATATATATATATATATATATATATATATATATATATATATATGTATATGTCTGTATGTATTTAAAAAATATTATGATAAATAATTACATCAGCCCCTTTAAGAAAGTTATTTCTTATCATTGAGCAACTTCAGTTGTAATAAGTCGGTCAACTTAGCTCATATGAATATATCGTCATATAATTACTAAATCACTCTGACTGACGTTAAAAGCATTTAAAAATAATAAATATTTAATTTCAACTGTATCTCTAGCGGTTATCGGTAGCCGAGTGGTTCCAATCTTTTCTAATAAAGCCAGATATGACTTCTGTTGCCGGGCTTTGAAGTTTTCGACTGGCGTTAATCGTGACGAACTGTGCTGATGATTCCCTAAAGGAGGAAACAGTGGTGTATGTATGTATTTTATTATTATAGTAAATAATTGTTCAGTCCCGTTAAGAAACTTGTTTCTTATCGTTGAACACTTTCAGTTGTAAAGTCGGCTTACTTAGCTCATATGTATAGATCGTTATATAATTTCTAGATCATCCTGACTGATGTTAAAAGTATTTAAAAAGAATAAATTTTTAATTTCAACTGTAACGCTCGCGGTTGTTTGTAGGGATTTAATTATTATAGTAAATAATTATTATAGTAAATAATTATATATATATATAATATATATATAATATATATAATATATGTGTGTATATATAATATATATATATATATATATATATATATATATATAATGTAACTCTTGGTTCGTTAGTCAAAATAACTAAATAAATGATTGCTTCGACATTTTGGTATAATATATATATATATATATATATATATATATATATATATATAATGTAACTCTTGGTTCGTTAGTCAAAATAACTAAATAAATGATTGCTTCGACATTTTGGTATAATATGTTTACTGTACCCATTCGTGTTTTTATATATATCTTTTTAATTATAACATTATACTTTATTTTTCTATAATAAATAGGTGGTTTTCTTTGTACCGATAGGCCATTTTTTTATGGACAATTATTTATCACCGCTTGCCGTCACGTGACCAGTGTTTTCAATTTAGCGGTTTTCCTTCTAGATCTGGAGATTTCGTTTGCAATCTAGCCGTGAATTCTAGAAAATCTGGAGATATTTCGCACCCACACACCCGCAATTTTAGAAAAAAAATGAAGAAACGCGCTTGAAAATACTTTGAAACATAGAATAAACTCATTCATGTAAGTAAAAAAAGTAGCATTTATTGCCTTTGGTAACAATTATTTATTGATAATTTGTTTTGTTTTTCGCCTTTTTTTCAGCTAACCAATCTTAAATTTCACAATAAAATTAATTTTCCAAGTACATTTTACCAACCTCCGTAGTTTAGTGTAAAATACGATCGTATCAACCCCCCTTAGTCAAAATTTCTAAAAGGCAAGAAACAACAGCAAAAAAGACTTATACCAAACACAGTATAATTTAATTATCTACCAACCTAAATACTTTTTAAATGTTAAAACAAATTTTTTTTTTTTTTTTTCTAATTTCCAAATATGTTGTTCAAAATGGATTTTACACACTGAATAAAAAATGATAATAATAATAAACAAATGTCCGCTTATCGCTTAAGGAGTAAGGAGGCTAACTTTCTCAAAAGTTGTAAACAAATGACTAGGTATATCAGAATTTTTCTATGAATTTTTGACACCCCTAACACGAAACTGCGAAGAAAATATGAAATACTCGTTATTTCTCTTTTAAAAGTGGGTTGTTTATTTTCTTTATTGATTATACTTACAAAATAAACTATTAAAGTTGTATAAAAAGTAATAGAAATATATATATTTTTTTAAAACAGTAATGAAATTAATTGAATTTTACGAGCTCACTATTTTCAATTTTTAAATTTTAAAACTCTATCAAAATGTTTCTATTGATTCAATTTTTACGATATTTTCAGGGTCAATGTGAAATTTTATGCGCTTTCCAATAAACTTAATATAATATTTTAGACAAACGTTTTTTTTTTAATTCAATCCCCCCTATTTTCAAATGCTTATAAAAAAAGTAAATAATTAATTTACTCACCAAAGTTTTATATATCACAAATTGAAGATAAAAGATCAATGTTTAGAAATTTACCTATAAAGTCCGAAGTTTAACACATTGGTTCTTGCTTCTTTAATTGAAAACAATTAGGGTTTTAATTATATTTTTCGAGTAGTTATAAGCTTGGAAAGACAGGGGGCCTAATTAATTCACGCCTCCCATTTTTAAATGTCTATTAAAAAATAAATAATTAATTTACTCACCAAAGTGTTATATATCACAAATTGAAGATAAAAGATCAATAAATAATATATTCAAATTTAAAACAAAGACAGTAGTGTTTTAGAAATTATCCTGTAAAGTCCTAAGTTTAAAACTTTTTTTAAGCGCGTTGTTTTTTGTTTTTTGTTTTTTCTAATGAAACCTTGGTCTTTGCTCCTTTAACTGAAAAAATAGGGCTTGACTTACATTTTTCGAGGAGTTATAAGCTTGGAAAACGGGGTAAAATTATTCAATATTTTTCACGAAATTTCTGACACACCTAACAAATGACTAATCTACCATTAACCCTAAGTTCGAGTTGCACTCCCAAATTTAGAGTTAATGATAGTCATACATTTTTTATACAATTTTCAAAGAGTGAAGTATTCAATTATTAAACGGCATGCAACCAGTTTATTGTTGGAAAGACAACTTTTAATAAAAGAAATGAAATAAAAATAACTTAAACACAGTTTCAGCACGTATAAAAGATACTTGAATTTTACTGCATTTGGTATCAGGTATTTTTTTTATAGTTTACAATTTCTTGAATATTAATTATTTTACACAAATGATTTTGTTGTTCCTACTTACTTGCCCCCCGTCATTCATGATTTTACTTATTTTTACTAATGTTTGACGTTTATTTTATTTAATTGCCAGAATGAACCAACTTTTTAAGATGCAGCATATGCTAAGACTTCAGCGAAGTTTACTGTATTTAATTTTTAGCAAATATTAATAACAGAAAGTTTTCCACTTTATTTATTTTTTTGCATAATTAATAATGGAAGTATGTTTTCTGTTTTTCTTAACATCTGTTGAAAAAAATAATTTGTACAGTCTCTTGAAAAAAATCAAACTTTTCTCTACATTCAACTAACTATTTACAATGGTCATATAAATCATTCACCTGTTCTGTTTATAATAAAAATTCGATTTTCAAAAAGAAACGTTTACTGCCAAATTTCTTTAAAAGAAGTGCAAGTTTTCCTGATAAAAAACAAAGAAACTGTCATCTAACAATTTATGGTAAAAAACTAATTTTTTAGGCGGGGGGGGGGAACAACTTTCATTGATAACAAAAATTTCAAAAAATAATAAAAGTAAATAAACGAACAAAATGCAATTTTTCTTGAGGAATGAGTTCGATTTTTACAAACTAAGCCACAGCAACGCATGGCCGCGTACAGCTAGTATATATATATATATATATATATATATATATATATATATATATATATATATATATATATATATATATATATATATATATAAAGCTGAACGTCTGTGTCTGTGTGTGTCTGGTCACGAATAGGCTCCTATATTGTTGACTATTTAAAAAAAAACTGATTACATATAATGATAGAAGATGTATCGAGAATCAGGAAGGGGTATGTTTGATCCGGCAGAACGGTGGTTCATAAAAATTGTGGGTCTGCGTTCGTGCCTGACCCCCAAAGTATGGAAATAAAAAATGAAAATACACGTTTACAAGTGTTTTTGATATAGATGTATATAAGAATACTTTGCTAGGTATGTTTCAACTTAAATAGGGATGGTATAAAAATTGTGGGGGCTGCATCCGATCCTGTACTCCATGGAAATATGGTACACACTTTAACAAAGACTTTTTATATCTATTTGTGTAAGTATACTTTGATAATTATTTTTCAGTTTGAAGAAATATGGTATAATAACATTATTCGGGTTTTCTTTCGCACCTGACCTCCATAGAATGTAAATGTGCCACAAAGTTTTACAAGGTTTTTTAAAAGGGCTTGAGGGTTCACAATAACACCTTAACTTTAATCTTAATTCACGTCAGCTTTTATTTATTTTTGAGTTGAATCATATTGTGTCAAATAAATTCACCTCATAAATTCACGTTCTTATTAAAGCGAAAGCTAAAAAAAAAAATCGGAACTTTAGACTATTCTCGACAAAAAAGTTTGCATAACTCTGTTTTTCCTTCTCCACTTGCATGTGACACTCTTTCGAAAATAGAATAATAAATAAATAATACAAAATAAGAACGTTACTTGTTATCGTGCCAAAAGAAGGAAAAACCCCCGCTGACGTGATTACGTATCTTTTTAAAAACATTTACATAGCCTTTTTATTTTTATTTATATATCTGTTTAAGCTTTTTTATCAGTGGACTAGAAGGATTTCAATTGATTACAACCCTTTCTGCGTGTTCTTTACATTAGAAAAGTACAACCCTGAAGCGAAGCTGTTCCGCTTGAAAAGGGCACCATTTTCTTCTTATTCATATTTATATTGATTCTTTGCTTTAAAACTAAAGTAATTACGTGTTTACTTTTTTTAATATCCCATTTTGCTGTTTCGGATTATTTTACTAAAGTAAGTAAACCTTCATTATTTTTCAAAACTGCTTTGCTTCTTTGTTTTTCGATATTTCGTCGATATTATTTAGTAAGAGTGTTTAGCAGAACAGCCAACAAACGATTACCCGAATAAATAAATATACAAGAAATAAATGTTACCATGGTCAATAAAAGTTCAGTTCATGTTTTTTTTTAAAATAGTTCTTAATGCTCTTTACTTGAAATAATTTCAGCAAACCGAAATTAAAATAGAATTTGAGGCGATAACTATTTAAATGAAGTTTTATATAAAGTACACATGACATAATCGAATATTCCTCAAGCACAAAATAAGGAAAAACATTAAAATATGTTTATAAATATTCCTTACGTTGACGGAACTCTCTTAAATTGTTAACACAGATTGTTCAGGTGCCACTCGTTAAAATTGAAACCGGTCTCTCCATCTCAAAGTCGCTGCCATTTTGAATGTTTTTTTAAACCGGTCCATCAATTAAAAAAAAAAATTTTTTTTTTTTTTCAAACTACTTAAAAATAAAAACCAATGAACTTTTCTACCATAAAAGTAAATTTTATTGACTATGGTAACATTTATTTATTGTATATATATATATATATATATATATCAGTGCAATTGTAAAAAAAAACATAGTAAAACGAACATGGTCGATCACACGCGTAGATGTATACAAACAATTATACTAATATATAACCAAGCATAAAAAATCCCAAATAAATATTCTTATACGTATATGTTTACATGTATCTATATGTGTGTGTATGCGTGCGCGCGCGTGTGCGTGCGCGCGTGCGTGTGCGCATGTGATTTCCAGTGGTGGCACCGACTAATCAACGGTGGGCCTCATGTGCGTAGAATAACATCTTGTCGACACAGTTTGAAGGCACCCGAAACGTTAGCTTTTTCCCGATAAACATCCTCGAGCTAAGAACTGTCGGGGTTGGAGCCATCTTCGCCTGATGGGAAAGACAACAATTGCGCTCAGGTCACGAGAGATCAAAGTCTAGACAGAATTCGCCTACAGCAACGAAAGTGCTAAAAAGAAAACCCTTACACAAACAAATACATTACACCGAAAGAGATATTTACTCATATGATATTAGGCAATAGGTTTTATCATAGACATGTTTTATTGCATAGAATTGATTGTACTTCAATCCATGATACATGATACTATTTGAACAGAATGTAGGAGATCAGCAGAGGTTACTCATCAACGACAACGACTAGAGTATCCTGAAATCGTGAAGACAAACGTTCTCCCCACATACATAACCACGCATCTAAAAACCCAAATATAAATATACATATATGCATATGTAAACGTACACACACACACACCCACACACACACATATATATATATATATATTTACATGTATATTAAATGTACTTTTCATGCCTTTCGATAACTTCTGCTATGACTTTGTGCTATCGCACTAGTCGTTTGCCACCATCGTAAATGACCATAAATCTTCAATGCACTTTGAGTGACAACAAGCTTCCAAAATGTTTTAGCTCCATTCTTAGTAATCCAATAACGGTTGTTTTTTTATTTCTCTTTCCGCTCTTTAATCCTCATTGGCTCTTCAAGGCAATTTGGTGTGACGCCAGTCTACGCTGAGACAAATATTTTGGGAGGTAGGGGCTGAATTGAATTACAATTTTTTCGTTTCCGTTTTCTTTGTTTGATGTGGTGTTGCTCTATCTTTTTTTGTTTTATTCTCTTTAGAGATACCCCTTTTTTACAAGGCGGTCACCACTTATCAAGGCCCAAAAGCGACTCAGGGATTAGGATTGTTACGTGTATAGTACATTAATGTTGAGATTTGATAAAGTGTCTCACTTAAGGGGGAGGCACACACACACACACACACACATATATATATATATATATGTATATATATATATATATATATATATATATATATATATATATATACGAGCAAAAGTACCCGTCGCTGAGCGGGTTCAAAAAAACCCTACTAAATGGACTCTGATATATGAAAGTATGATAGGTTATGAAAAGAAAGGGGTATAAAGAGATAGCTTCGAATTTGGGGGTATCAAAACCGAAGCAAAATATGATAAAAGTAAAAATAAAATATATAAACCACATAATTTATTATACCATTCCTGTTCACACTGAAACACTTATCACAATGTTCTGTGGATCTAAATTAAGAAAAAAAAAACCTTGTTAAAATTTGTGGCATTTTCCATTCTATGGAGGTCAGGCGCGAACAAACACCCCATAATTTTATTATACCATTTCTTCAAACTGAAACATAATTATCAAAGTATACTTACGCAGGTAGCTATGAAAAGTCTTTATTAAAGTGTGTCCCTATTTCCATTCTATGGAGGTCAGGCGCGAACGCAGACCCCACAATTTTATTATACCATCCCTATTTTATTCAAAACATACTTATCAAAGTATTATTATATACATCTATATCAAAAAAACTTATAGCCTTTTTTTTATTTTTACAATTCTTATTTCCATACTTTGAGGACCAGGCTGTACGCAGACCCCACAATTTTAATGAATAATCACTATGCCAGATCAAACATACCCATTCCTGTGTCTCAATACATCTTCTATCATTATATGTGATCAGTTTTCTATAAGAGTCTACCATACTATGCGTGACCAGACACACACACACACAGACGTTCAGCTATATATATATGCTTATATATGTATATGTATATGTATATATATATATATGTATATATATAGTAATTTATAAAATATATATGGCGATTAAGTTTCACTGAATATTCGGCGTTTCATCCACTCTAGGATTCCTCAGGCTTATGCGCGAATTCTGTGGTTGTTTATCGTTTTTATATGGTCCTCTTCTTTTGAGGATTTAATTAGCCAATCAGCTTTCTAGTATCCACCGCGCCCCTTCCTATCAGCCAATAGGCATGCATTTTATCGAACAAAGGATCTGTTTTAAAACTAGGTTAGTGATTTCAGGCAGACATTTTCTTTTTTTTTTGTAAGTTTATATATAAATATACATATGTGTACATACATATATGCACATATATACATATATATACATACATGTATGTGTGATCGTTTATGTATATTCATGTTTATTTAATTTCTTTATTTGTTTATGTTCTATTGTTTTTGTTAGTTTTATCACTATTTTGTATCGCTATCCTAGAGTAAATTTTATTTTGTGAACACAGTTATTTGCTATTTCTCTTCTACAGTTTAATAGATTATTGGGGTTCTTTAAAGTACAGGATAGCACATTTTTGATGAAGGCATAATCTACATGGGTCGTCTAAATGCCTACACGTGATAGTTTGTCTTCTTATTTTCCATGCGACTACCGGCGAATGTCCGCTTTCTTTGAGTTCCCAGTACTTATTCGCTAGTGTTGTTTTTATACGGTGTTTTTATTGTTGAATGTACTTTTGTGGTCATAATATCGGGTTTTGAAATCTAAGGAAGACATGCCTACGTAGTATTTCTTGTTATTCGGGTTTTCTTTCGCAAACATTGTTGCCTGATAAACTACGCTTTTTGTTAGACATTGATTTTGAACTGGGCAAAGTGTGCGGTGTCTAAAGTTGCATTTATCTTGTTCGTTATTAGTATTTTTATTTATAGAATCGTTGTCTTGTCCGGGTTTGGTTTGTTATTATTATTATTATTATTATTATTATTATTATTATTATTATTATTATTATTATTATTATTATTTCTGCTAGTGTTAGTTTTATTTTTGCCATGGTGTCTACTTTTTTATTGTTTATTTTGTTGTTGTTTACATTGTTTTTATTTAATATTTTGTTATTATGTGCTTTTATTATCATCTCTAAATTTTCGCAACAACTGTAGGAAACTTTAAGGTATTTTTTATTGAATATTTTGTGTAAGGGGTTGGTTGCGGGAAAGTGTTTTTTAATAAGATCTAGAAATTTCTTGCCAAGTTTTGTTTTTAACATTTGATTGTATGGGGCCGTATACCAAATTATAGTTCTTTTTCTTCTATTTTTAATTTTATTATAGTAATTGGTGTTTTGTTGCTTATATTTGATATCGCTATGTTTGTATCCACTATTTTTAGGGCTGTTTCGTAGATATTGGTTGACCTGTTAAATACATTTTCATTGCTTGAGTTATTACTGAGTCTACTTACGATCGAGTTAGGAATGTGTTTTATAATTGATGGTCGGTGATTGGACTTAGGGTTTACGTAAATTGGAGTAGCGTTATCTTTTAAGTATGGTTCATATGTGTTGTTATCTAAATTTAACGTGACGTCCAGGAAGTTTTTTTTTTATTTTTATGTTAGCTGATACGTCTGCTTTTAGGCCTAATTTTTTCATTTCCTTGTGTATGATTTTCTTAAAGCTTTCTCCCTCGACTTTGTTGGAGTTTTTTTATTATAGCCAGCCCGTCATCTCTATATAGGCCGATATCCGTAGTATCGAATATGCTTGCGATTATATATAGAAGAATACTCCCACAAGATCTGATGCCTCTGCAGAATCCCTGGCACCCATCGCCAAATGAAAATAATTTTTCATTTTAGTTTTTATCCATTGGTTATTGTTATTTATTAGAACTGATTTTCTACATTTTTTAATGATGTTGATTTCTTCCGAGGATATATCAGCGTATGCCTCGGCAATTTCTAGGGCAATGTTAAAACGTTCTTTGGATATCGAGGGATAAAAGTCTATGATGTCAACCTGTATAAACGTACTTTTATCTTTGTTTTCTATATTTTTAAACCAGGTGATTGCTTCGGTAGTATTTGCCCACTGGTTTAGTTCTAGGTCTGGTTTGATTTGTTTGTTTACTCTAGAAAGTATTGTTTTGCTAATTCTACCTATTTCTGGTTTAGTTGGGTTTATCAGGCGGGTGTTGGGATTATTATTAAAGTCCCATTTGTGGTCTTTAAGCAGAATGTATGTCTCTCTAGGTTTCAATTTGCACATATTTCGCTAATTTTTAATTTATCGGTAATTTGTTTACTTTCAGTATTTATTATATCTATGTAATCGCATTCGTTTGTGTCTAGTTTTTTGTAGTTTTTGTAATGTTTTCTGTGAATAGTTTGTTATATTCTTGCTTATCTATTTCATAGAATTTTCTGGTTTTATCTTCTTTTACAAAGATTTTATTAGAGTTGTTTATGTTTCTAACGATTTTGTGTAGTTTCCGTTGGAAATTGTTAGGTTTATTGTGGAATTCTAAGTTTTAAATTACGTTTAAAAGGTCATTTTCAAAGTTTATCAGAATGTCTACTGTTTTCGCATTTGTAAGGGTGTTAAAACCATAGGATTGTTTTTTGTTTACGTTTTCATTTTTAAGGGAGAAATTTGCTCGCCATCGCAATCGGCGTATTAGTTCATCTGTTTTTGTTGGATTAATTTAATAATATAGCTATGCTTGCTGGGTGTGGGGATGTTTTTTAACGATGTTTCGAAATTTACTCTTTCCATATCTATTTTTAATGTGGTGAAATAAATTCTTTTGAGAGTGCTCGAATCTTTCAGGAGCTAAGTATAACTGCTTCATTTACTCACATAAAATTAATATACGAAAGTATAGATTTATGCGTAAACTTTAAGTATTTACTTCAAAAGTGCCCAATACGTAGGTAGAGCTATTTAGTAATTTATGAAATATATATGGCGATTAAGCTACACTGAATATTCGGTGTTTCATCCACTCTAGGATTCCTCAGGCTTATGCGACAATTCTGTAGTTGTTTATCGTTTTTATATGGTCCTCTTCTATTGAGGATTTAATTAGCCAATCAGCTTTGTAGAGAGGCATACATTCTGCTTAAAAGAGCTTTCTAGAGAGGCGTACATTCTGCTTAAAGACCACAAAGAAGACTTTAATAATAATCCCAGCACTCGCCTGATAATCCTAACTAAACCAGACATAGGTAGAATTAGCAAAACAATACTGATATTGCTGATTTTCAGATCATTTGAAACCATAGCAGCAAGTTTTAGTATTCCAATCAGTCAAGGTAAGAATGTTGGGATATATATATATATATATATATATATATATATATATATTTATATATATATATATATATATATATATATATATTGAAAAAGGTCCCTTTCTCTCGAAATTAATCAAAGTTCCATACCACACACGGGCTTTACATACACCGGACATACCAGAAACTTGTTTATAAATAATTATACATTGAGGTTAGGAAAGATAGACGAATAAGGGCTAGACACTCATCTACTCAAGCGTACCTGTCTACATTTATTTGTTTTTCTTTCTTTACTTTCATAATTCCGGTCTTTCGCCGCATTGTCTTTGGCTTTTAAAAAAATATTCTATATATTTCTTTACCAAAAATGCTTCAAGCAAACTACTACCTACCCTTATATATATATATATATATATATATATATATATATATATATATATACATTGAGAAGCCGACAGCGCCATGCAACTAGAATTAGGGATGTTGCGTATGTCTTATCTCTTTTGCAGTTATTGAAGCAGTGTGTGCCCGCTGTGTGTTAGTTGCCTGAGTGCAGCCACGTTCACCTAAAACAATACTATTTACGACTGACATTCTGTCGTTTTATCATTTCTTCTGCCCATCTTTATTCTTTAACTCTCATTATCACAACCCAAGCCTTACGGCGATAGCGCAGCAAGCTGGAAGATTAGAACGCTGGAAGCCTTCAGACCGGTACTGCGCAGATGCGGAGGCTCAAATATGTTCGCTTCCTGATGACATTGTCGTGTCACTCGAGTTCGGCACTTGAACTAGTGACTGGACTGGCTTATTTAGGATCATCGCTGCCCACCTCACATGAAGGAGCACCTAGAAAAAGTAAGATCATCCCCACTCTGCTGCAGAGTTGAGTATATTTGTGCAATTACACGGTACATCATTTACTTTAATTATCAATGTTAAGTCGCTCTATCTGATGAATACGCCCCTTAATATATCGCCATTAAAATACCATACGGACAAGTTGAAGCACCGGGCACTTTGGAAATAAGATGTTGAGCAAATATTTTTCGGAGAACAGCGATTGAATTCCTGTTCGTATGGGCTGTTGTTACATCCTACTAAAACCACAAACCTCGCATTTGAATTCGACTTCATTTTTAACTCAGGCAGAAAAAATATATCGCTTATCTGGTTGTAACGTTCTGAGTTAACACACAGGAACTTGTCCGAATTATCTTCAAATAGTAAGATCAAAACAGTTCAGTTTCTCCTAGAAGCACATCTTATTCTAACTTTTCGCTATGTAGTGACTTTTCATGGAGTTCTTAAATAAATTCTCCAACCCAATAATCACAATTATCTTTATTACCTCTTTAATCCAGATGAAAATGGGCTACATCACTCATTAAAAATAGGGTTATTTGTTTTAAAAAGTCAGCCGCTACTTCTTATCCGATACTGAAGCTTTTGCGGTGTATCTAATCTGTATGGATGGAAGTAAATCTCTTCATGTAATATACGCGTTGTTTATCAAACACTAACTCCAAGTCCGACAAAATGTTTCTAACCAGATCGCTGTGGACATCTGAGAATATCTTCTCGAACGCTCTCAACATTATATGGCGTTATTATTGTGCTTTTTTTCTGTAGTGTGCCTTCTGTTTGAAATTTTGTCGCTTTTAGGAATTGCCGAGAAGTCGACTTGAAACGCCGACGGAATTCTCTCTGAAAATATATGACGGACTCTTAGTTTTCACGTTGCTCTCGTATACAAAAAAAAACCTTTTGTTTAATTTTCCATATTATAAACTTTTATCTGAAACAAACAAAATAATAGATTCTCTCTTCTATAATAATACTTTACTAACGATCTTTCTCTAGAAAGTTCCGCCGATTCCTGTGCAAATCTTCCGTATTCACCATCTCAAACTGATAATGCAAGTATACGCACATTCCCCAACCGTTTTATAAAGTGATAGACTCTCCTCTTTGAGCAACTCTTTCATCAAGGTAGGAGCAAGTATTTTCTCTTTTAGTTTTAATCCTCTCACTAGACTCTAAATCACCGGTTCTTTTATTCACAGTAATAGCTAGCTCAAGACACTAGTTCGTTGCTCCACTTATTTAATGCATAAGTGTCAGACATATTACGTTGGGCAACGTATACACAATAAGGAACGCCCCGTTCCAATTTTGATTTGAACAGAATGACCGAAATGGCAAATGGACAAACAGCTTACTATTAGAACCAGTAGATTACATGGCAGAATATTAAGAATGCCCGTTGTCCTTTAATTTCCTTTTAAAGTAAACCCTCTTTCTTTATTTGACGTTATTAGTTGCACGATCCAGCGAAAACTAGAAGCTAACTTTAACACATTCACACATAAGAAGGGGATTTTCTACAAAGGCCTCGCCTCTATAGAGACAACAGACCAGCGTGTAGTTAAATCATGTATAGTTGTGGCTTTTCACAAATTAGGATATGATTTGGAGTTCTGTAAAAATCTACATATTTACTTTAGCAATTTATTTGAAATCATATCAAAAGAATTGGCGTGTTTTCGCCTAATTTAGTTTAATTTTTGCTAATGCACGTGGCCCTGCCTGCTTGGTTTACATGACATGACAAGCTTAATGCCCACAGAGTGAATATAGTTCCTTCGACAGAAAAACTTTCACGTGGCATGTTAACGACCTTCACGCGATGCCTTCTGTAAGTTCCCAATATATTTGTAGAAAGCATCCTAACCAAAAAGATATCCAATGCACAAATTTAAAACAAAAGTATTATCTGATTCATGGGAAATTAATGAAGGATTCGTCACAATAAACACTGAAAAGGTCATCAATTTTTTACTTGATTTCCACAAGCTGCATGGTAAGACAGGCGTAAGTTTTAAATGGGAGGGAGTAATATTCACTAGAGGGCACTGTTTGTTCAAAATTAGTTGACATTATCTAGTAAGTCAACATTCTCAACAGGCAACAATCAATCTTTTCTAAAGAAGGTGTTAATACCTGTAAAGGTGCAGCGCCTAGGTACATAATTGTAATCAGGAAATGAGAGTTCTAATGATTCAGGATATACTTTAGGTTGAAAATTAGATCTAAAAGCGATCTTCAACTGATATAATAAATTAATGGTACCAAGCAAGCAAGATGCATGACCTACTCGTAGATCCCAACTTATTAGATTAGTTTATTGTTTCATCTACCTGGCAGTACAAAGGTACAGTTTATACCTATGATACACTAGAGCAGGCGTTCTTATTTTCCCTCGCGGCAACTGAAAGAAGGAAAATCTACTACTTTGTTAAAATGAAAATTATTAATTCACAGGAATATATATATATATATATATATATATATATATATATATATATATATATATATATATATATATATATATATATAATGCGTATGAAATGATTATTTCACTCTCCGCGTGTTTCTTTGGCTTTTCCGTATAAAAAAAGCAATGAGGTCTGATCAATGCAGAGGGAAACACTCGTCACATCAGACAATTGCTATTCATTTGGACACTACCCTTTTTAAGGGAAGCTAGTTTTCCCCAACAATATTATTACATTTTTGACGTCAATTTTACGACTTCTGAGACTCTCCATTAAAGTGCCTCCGATAATTCCAGCCCAAATCATTATCCCAGCACCACCTTGTTTGTACCTTAAACACTGATAACAATATCGCCCATCTAGGAACCATACCTTGCTCCAGCCATCTGGGTCATCAAGAGTGACACGCACTTCATCCGTGAACAAAATTTTGGAAAAATCCGTTTTCATGTTGTCCTCTGTCCATTTCAATCGGGTTTATATGTGATGTTTCTTTAATGGAGGTTTTGCCACAGGCTTAAGTGAATTTGACACTTATTTCAGAAGGCGACATCGAGTACTTTTTGAGAGATTCTTCAATCCAGCTTGGACAAAGACTTCTCGACTTGTCTGCCCAGTGTTCTTAATAACGTCCCGTTTTATTTGGAGTAGAGAACGGCGTGAAACAACTCTAGATTTATTTTTATCAGCTCTCTTACGTACCTTTGTAGGGTCCTTGACAAAGTTCTTCACAGTTTGATGGTGCCCTCCCATCATTTTTTATATTCCAAGGGTACTTTTACCTTTTGCTAACTATTCTGTAATAGTACTCTTTTCAGCACTACTCAAACCAACTTTACGACCCATTTTATTGGCGAAAAAATTTGACATATCTCAAACACTGTGGATTCAGCGATTACGATGGCAAGTTGTTTACATTGCGCGTAACAGTACGAAAATTTCACAGCACGTGCAGTTCAGCATTGCCAAGGTTTCCGAAGCTTTTGATACGAAACTACCGGTAAGTTTCTGAAACTGGTAAAAAAAATGTTATATCGTTAATAATTTGACACGCAGTGTATATGACTTTTAAAAATGTAGGAGCCGATGTGTTGACAAACAAATATGTATTGACTACAGATTTGATGATCTCTCCAGAAAAGCATTTTGATAGTTTTAAAAGTGGTATGGTTAGATTTGTTTGTTTAAGACGTTATACGGTTTGGTTGGGAATTCGCAAGCCAATGAAATAATGAGTGAGACACGCTAAAATGGCACAGCTTTTAAAACCAGGAACACTTTCAGCAATTATTCAATTATTAGTCTCCCGACAAAAGCAAGATGACCTGTAAATTCACCCTCGTCCGTTCGTCTGTCCGCACTTTTCTCAATAACTACGCCTTGGAATTTTTGGAAATTTTGCACAACCATGGAACATGTTATGCGTAAATGTTAATAGAACGGATTCTCCGGAAAATTCCAGTTGCCCACATAGGACTGTCTTTTGGTTTAAAATGGCTAAAATTGACACTGTTGTGCATATTAAAAAGTTGATTCCTTGGATTTTTATAAAACTTTCTGAAAAGTTGTAACTAACTGATTTCTATATAATTTTGTTTTTCTAGACTTCGTGGTAATTATTAGGTGTACACCATGGGGTCTTTTAGGGCTAATAAATAACAATAATAATAAATAACACTCAATTTTTGAGACTATTTTACCATATTTGTCCAAAATTTTCTGTGTATATGTCTATTTAGCAGTTTTTGCCTCGTGCTGAAATAAAAATTTAAATATGCCAAGCCTTGAACTCTTTTGGGGTAAATGGGGGGGAGCAATTGATGGACTAAATCATTTATATTTTGCATGGTACAACACTAAAATTTGCATAGGTTAAGGCCTTAAACTGCACTGTTTGTTTATTTTCACCAGGATTTGACGTCTCCTGGGGGGTTGGCGGCTAAATTAAGTGAGGGGGGGGGCTATGCTGGACTTACACATTTTGTTATGCTTCGTTCACGGTGCATCACGAAGTGCGATGCATGCTTCACTTGTTCATTTGTAAATTACTTCATTGGTTTTGCCCTAATACTTAGGGTTAGTAAGTATAAGTGAAATATCTTCTATCGTACTCAGCTTAAAGTTATTGGCTGACAACCGTGTAGATTTTTCAAGGTTAGTATACATTAAGTCTAAAAAAAAAAACACCATTTTTCAACGCCTTTTTTTTTACACAGGAATCAATGTCCGGGGCCACTCGAGGATAAGGGTTAATGGGTATACATTAGTCAATGTGATTATAGTGTAGTAAATATAAGTAGTGGGAATTTAGTAAATTAGATGACTTAGGGGGACGGCTCATCGAGAACTTGTTTACATTGGACTTGAAAACAAACAGATTGTAGCAGGCAATCGGAAGAGATTTCCACTGCACTGTTTGTTAACTTTCACCAGGATTTGACGTCCCCTGAAGATTTTTGGAGCTAAATGGGAGGGCAAATGCTTGAACTTACTGGGCCAGGCATGCTTCAATAGTTTTTTCTTCTAATTTCTGTTGTTACCCATTTCTCGAGAAAAAATATTTCACGTCCTATCTCGTTGACATTTTTATCAAAATCAACCCCGATGTGTATGCGAGGTTGACGCGTATATACAGCGTGCGTAAGATATTTGATGACACTTATATTTATTTATAATTTAAATTAAAATATACTAATTAATGTTTTTATTTGTTTTCAGAAGATTCAATGGCAGATACTACTATAAATAATGATATGAAAATATACGCCATAATAGTGTTTATAAAAGACGCACACGAGATTGGATGTATAACAAATGTATAATCATGTCACATCAAAATTATGGTCGCCTAAATCAGCAGACCTTAATTGTTTAGATGATTACATATAGGGTGCCGTTGATAAGAAACATAATAAGTCTTTTATAACACTAAATCCTTCCTAATGGAAGCAGTAGCCTGAGCAATGGAGTACATGAATAAAGACTACTTTATAAAAGCTTCCAGTCGCTTTCGAACTTCAATTTAGTCAGTGACAGAAAACGTAGAAATAGATATACCTTATAAAACATATATTAATATTATATTTATTTATTCATTTTTGTTACATGAGTGTGTAAGTGTCAACGCTTTAACACTTTCATTTTCAGATTTTTTTTCTAAAAGTGTCTCAAGCGATTTCAAACACGTTTCGCACTCTGTATAAGTTAGTCACAGGTTAAAGCATTGTATATAAATATGAAAATATGTCGAGGGAGAGAAAGGGAGGCGGAGAGAAAGAGAAAGATATAGAGAGAGCTATATATTACTCTATTACAATTCAATGATGCGTATAAGCAATAAATACGCAATTCATTTCTAAATGATTTTAAATGATCAAAGGTTGTTGCTACGTGATTAGTGGATTTTTTAATAAATTTGAACACGATACAAGTGTTGACTGTTTGTGTCGCTCACAATATCTTCTCCAGTTTACACGCATCTAGAGCATTGAAGATCGATCCCACTAACATATATATTGCCCAAGCACATCCCCTCCGATTAATTTGTCATGTATATTTCACTTTTTTTACATATGAATCTCACTTATACTGGATCAGAGACGACTCGAGGATAAGTCTTAAGAGTGTATAGTAGTCAATTGGACAATATCATAATCGTCAGTAATGGACATTCGGTAAATTTGTTTACTTAAGTGGAACGGCTCATCGAGAACTTGTTTACGTTGGGCTTGAAGACAATCAGATTCTAGTCTGCTGGAAAGGAAAACGGAAGACAGCTCCACAGGTGTGCAGTTCTAAGAAAGAATCTTTGTTCATGGAACCTACGTTTAGGTTTAGGCGCAAATAAAGAGTGGGGAGATTATTGATGGTGTTTTCAGCTAGACGAGTGTTTCTTATTTTGGATTGAATGTAGCTTTATATGCTCTGTTACGTCGGTGTCCTTTTACTGTAATGTAGTATTGGACACCCACTTTGTGACTCTTTATAGTTGCAGGAATTTCGCCAGCCTCTGCATAAAGATTTTGACTGGGGAGTTTCTACAAGCGCCGAGTGCTATCGCATTTCAAATATTAGGTCTGCTACGTCGTATTTGAGCGAATTATTCCAATTTATATCGAACAGGTGTACTGGAAGACTTACAACCGTGCTAAGTAAGTACAAATTTTTATATAAATTCTCGGACAAAACAAAAATGATTTTAAAAATAATAATTCATATTGATATGGTAACCGTCCTTTTAGAAGATGGCTATTCTTGTGGTTCCTTTTATACTATTTTCCTTTTCCAGTTTTTTTTTTTGTTATTTTTACTTCTTTTTAACTATTCTCCTCTTGTACTTCTTTGTCTCTCTCTGTCTATTTCTCTCTTTCTAAATTCCTTTGCTTTTCGACATCCCTACTATGTTCTCGCTCTGTCTCACTCTCCTCTCTATTTCTGTTTTTTTTAATTCTTTCCATCTTTCTATTTCCTCGCGTACTCTCCTATATTTATCTCCCTCTTCCGCTCTTTTCTGTTTGTGCTTCTCCACTCTTCTGCTGTTTTCTTTTTAACACTCCTTTTATTTACAGTTCCTTCTTTTATTGATCTAACACAATTATCTTATCTATTAAGCCTCTATTATTCTGCCCCCGCCATCTTTCTAGTTTTATCTCGATTCTATTATTCCCTCTTCATTTTTGGCTCTTTAACCCCCCTCCCCTCTTTCATTTTCCTACACTTTCGTACATCTCTCATACAATTCTCCTCTCTTTTGGTCCCACTTTTTTTTACTAACTGCTTTTTATATTGCTCCGATTTTCGCTACTGATATCGCGCGCTTCCCCTTTCTCGCATTTCTTTTTTTTATTTCTCTCTCTCTCTCCTTTTCCTGCTCTTCGGCTTTAAGCTTTCTCTTGCCCGCCTTCTATTCCTCGCTACCTCTCTTTCTTTCTAGCTCGAGGATTAAAACTGCTTTTATTTTTCCTCTGTTTTACTCTTCTGCACTTTAGCCCACTCACTCATTCGTCTACTCTGATTTTCTACAATTTCTCTCGTATGTTGGTCTCGTTTTCGCTTCTAATATCGCACACACTCCGGCCTTTTGGCTCTCTTCCCAAACTATATCTCTCTCTATGTGTGTATCTTTCTCTTTCTCTCTCGCCCTTTTTCTCTCCCGCTGTCTTTCTCTGCCTTGTCTAGTGATAACAGTCAGAGGTGTAAAGCATGTGAAAATCAAAGTTAATCAAATAACGAAATCGATCAATCAATCGAACGATTGATTGATAAGATTGTCGAAGAAGTGAATCGAACGTTTAAGTCCGTGTCGTAACATATGTAACACTTCGCTAACTTCTGACGAGTTTCATTTTCTTTTATAATTACTTTAACACATCAAAAGGCCAATTCAAGAATCATGCGCCTTTGCAGCGAAACTAAAACTGGCGATTTACTGCGAAATATAAATCATCGAATAAATGACTTCGTTTTAGCAAGTTACCTAAGACGAACCTAATGCGCTCGTTTACACTGTAATATTGTTGCAACTAGAACTTTGTGAAACTATAATCATTATGTTACTAAAACTTGTGTGGTTGTTAGATGGCGTCGAGCAAAAAAAAAACTATGGAAAACAAGATGTTAGAGTGGTGGTTGAATAGAGAATAGAGAAAGCAATAGAAGAAGTAGAAAAGATTAATACAAGATGATGGCTTTATAAATAACTTAAATATATATGAAACAGAAAATCAACATAAGTAAAAATACAAGAATCGCAAGGAGAATGATGCCAAAGGTGCATGACGTAAAGCAGAAAGAGCGAGGTTACATCAATGGAATTATAAAATTTGAATGGTCAGTAAGGTTTAATGACTAGCAGATGAATATACCGGGTTGAAGTTCATTACCAGGTGGCGCTGATTAGAATACACCCCCTCACACACATGCACGCGCAGAAACATTCTCTCACACATATATATTTCGGGGTTTTTTGCGGATTGCCGGATTTAAGTTACGCCATGATGAAAAGAAGACTTATTTTTTTATCATTCATCCTTACAATTAAAAAAACGTAAAGTCAATCGATCGATTTCGCCATTACTCATCACATGCTATATTGAGAGATTTTATTAAGGGACAAATAAAAATGGCGTTATTCTAGCTACACCTTTTGTTGATCAAATTAAAACGTAAGGCATTTAAATGAAAAACTAGTTTGTCTTGAAATTTACTGCTAGAGTTTTTAAATTAATTTTCTTAGTTTTAAAATTGACTGCTTTCGCTTTTAAATTTACTGTTTAACTTTTAAATTGATTACCTGTTTTTTATTGAATGCGATAGTTTTTAAATTGAATGCGTTAGTTTTTAATCTGAATTTGTTATTTTGAAAGGTGTGCATAGAATAAAGTAAATATCCCAGAGACTAGTCAGGTCTAAACATTACAGACACCCGCAACAAGGTCAATAGCCATTAGTCGTGTGAGCTCGTGTAATGAATGAATGCGTGAATGTAGGATGACATGGAATTCTTAAGGATAAACAAAAATGACCGAAAAATCGGCTAAAATGACTTAAATAAATAAAAAGTAAATGTCTTAGAATTACTTTAATGCATTTAAGGATTAATTGAATGGCCTTAAGAATGATTTGAATGCTTAAATGATGACTGGAATCCTTCAAAAACAACTTTAATGATCTGGAGTATGACTTGAATGGCTTTGAGACTGACTGGTTGTAAAGTTGGTGATCATTTTACATTAAATAATTACAGAAAAGTGATCCCCAACTTTTTATCACAAAGTTACAAACATAAGTACATCATGTAGTAAGAACAGATACTACACTTTGATCTTGGCGAAAAGGCCAAGAAAAGTGTATTTATTTGCTCCCCCACCGAGCAAATTGGGCACAAGCCCGATTTTAAAAGTGAGGAGTGGAGGGGAAATGGGGACACACTCCCCGGGGAGTAGAGGAGCTGGATAGTGGCAATTGGTATTAAGGGTTGCCCCTACATTGACCAAGGTCTTATATGTGACGATGCCCCCGCATATGGTCCTCGTTTGCAGTATCTGCCGGAACAGATACTACACTTTGATATTGGCCAAAAGTATTTATTTGGTCCCCCACCGATCAAATTAGGCACAAGGCCGATTTTTAATGTAAGGAGTTAAGGGAAATAGGGGCCAACTCCCCGAGGAGTAGGGGAGCTGGATAGAAGGGTTGCCCCCACATTGACCAAGGTCTTATATGTGGGGTTGGTATTTATTTTCTCCCCCAACCGGGCAAATTAGGTACAAAGCCGATTTTTAATGTGAGAAGTGTAGGGGAAATGGGGATCAACTCCCCGGGGTGTATGGGAAGCTGGATTGTTACAATTGGTATGAAGGGTTGCCCCTACATTGAGCAAAGACCATATGTGGGGCTGCCCCCACTTATGGTCTTTGCATGCAGTATCTGTCGGAACAGATATTATACTTTGATCTTGGCCAAATGACCAAGAAAAAGGTATTTATTTTCTCCCCCACCGAGTAAATAAGGCACAACGCCGATTTTTAATGTGAGGAGTGAGGGTAAATGGGGACCAACTCCCTGGGGAGTAGGGGAGCTTGAGAGTGACAATTGATAGGAAGGGTTGCCCCTACATTGACCAAGGTCCTTTATGTGGCGTTGCCCCAAATATGGTATTTGCTTGCAGTATCGGCCGGAACAGATGTATTTATTTGCTTTCCCATTGAGCAAAATAGGCACAAGACCGTTTTTTATGTGGAGAGAGAAGGAGGGGGAAAAGGGGATCAGTTCCTGAGAGGTGGGAAATGGGAGCTGGATAGTAACTCTTGGTCTGTAAGGTGATGCCTATATTGACCAAGGTCTGAAATGTGGGGCTACCCCCACATATGGTCTTTGCCAGCAGTATCTGCCGGAACAGATACTACACTCTGATCTTCATATTTAATTTATTTCGTTTAAAAAAAATATTATAATTAAAAAAAATTCCAATATAAAATTAACAAATTAAAAAAGTAAAATCTCTAAAAGACAAAACAAATTTAGGCCCTTATAAGATCTGGAGATGTTGCAGGGCCTTTGTAACTAAATAAAAATTGGAGTCTTTGGCGAGTTTACTCTTGACTGGCAACATTTACCACAATACCTCATTCACTCTGTGGACTCTAAACTAACTAATGAAAACCCCAGCGTTTTTGCAAAAAGGATATATATATGCAATTTCTGTATGTGTGTGTGTGTGTGAGAGTGCATTTAAAAAATAAATAAAGTGTGTGTGTGTGTGTGTGTGGGTGGGTGTGTGTGTGTGTGTGTGTGGGGGTGTGCGTGTGTGCGTGAAAAAAGTTCAACTCAATGGAAAATAAAAAGTTCTTGAATTTGGAAGAAAAACAGTTCGTGTTGGGGAGTAGGAAATCTAGAAAAAAAAAACCCTAGTGCATTGTTAGTAAGGTCCCTCCCTGAGCTAATCTAGAAAGTTAGATCACCTACTGTTTTCCGGGGCACCGTAAACAAGCGGAGATATCCCTAATGGGGACTGGGAAGAATGCATATCGGGTGTAGGGAGTAAAATAAATAGATTGTTAAAAACAAACAAAAAAAGGGGAATATATTAGGCGGCAACCTTCGAGTAGGGGTTGACCAGGGGGTGATAAAACAAAAAGATAGGGAGGTAGTGGTAGGGTAGCCTCGGAAGGTTCTAGAATGCCAAAAAAAAACCCAAAAAAACAATCGGGGGACGGGATCTCATATGTACCACCAGTCAAGAGTCTCTTTACTTTTTATTTGTCTAACCTAGCGGGATGGGCTCCGTAGGACCCAGTACCGCATGTGCCATGCCTATGTTGGTAACACGAATTCAAACTTGGCGCCTCGTCGGATGCACAAGCTAGCGTCATGCACCCACCTCTTGTCAAAGACCACTCGAGGCAACCTCTTCCAATCGCATCTGATCTTTACTTTATGCAAATGTTTAAAGTAGACGATTAGATCCCGATCCGGAACAGATATCCCTTCGCGGGCTCGCTTGAGACGTGTGATCCATATGACCATCCTCGCTACTGCTAGTATCGCTAGAAACTCCATTTTTTTTCTCCCTAGGCAGCGGCGGATAAATGATCCCCACAAAATATGATTCGTCGAGTTCAAGCCAGCGCTTGCCATCGATGCGAGCTGGTACCTCATTGACGTACCCTAGGAGGGTCGTGAGCCTGCTGCAGCGGAAACAGGCATGACCGGCTGTTTCTCTCATGTCTTCGTCGCAGCGCAGGCAGTAGACCCGGATTTCTTCATTGTAAAGGTTGAGTTCCTCAAGGAGGGGCAGTGCGTTCCGGACAAGTCACCAGGTAAGGGGAAATTCCGAATTTGTAAGAAAGTCCCGTCCCGGCGCCTGACTCCACTGGAAGCCGACCTCCTTCAACAACATCCGCGTCCGTTTCACTAGCGGTTCCTTTTTGCTACACCTCATTAGCTCCCGATAAAGCCTGTTCCTAGACTGTTCGAGGACACTGGTCCCTGGCGACGCTCTAAGTGCGGACCGGCATTCGGCGTCGAATGTTTGTTCTCCCCTCGGTTAAAGCACGGCGGAGACCGAGCGGTCAGGTGCGAGATTGGAAAACGAGCTTTCAACCGCAGTGACCCATGGAACGTCTACGTTCAACGAACGGCTCAAGAAGGTCAACCTCTCTGTTTGACACAGGAGATCGGGCAGCCCTAAGCCTCCCTCGCTCGGATTTAAAATACAGACCTCTCTGCAAACATAATGCTTACCCTCGTTCCACAAGGCCGTTTTTTTAATGTGGAGAAAGAGGGAGGGTGAGGAAGAAGGGGGACCAGTTCCCGATGGGTGGGAAATGGGAGCTGGATAGTTACAATGGATATGAAGCGTTGTCCCTACATTGACCAAGGTCTTATATGTGGGGTTTACCCCACATATGGTCTTTGCTTGCAGTATCTGCCGGAACAGATACTACACTTTGATCTTGGCCAAAAGTCCAAGAAAAGCGGTATTTATTGCTCCCCCACCGAGCAAATTAGGCACAAGGCCGATTTTAATGTGAGGAGTGAAGGGGAAATGGGGGCCAACTACCCGGGGAGTAGGGGAGATGGATAGTGAGAAATTGGTATGAAGGGTTGCCCCTAAATTGACACAGGTCTTATATGTGAGGTTGTATTTATTTGCTCCCCCACCGATCAAATTACGCACAAGACCGATTTTTAATGTGAGGAGTGAAGGGGAAATGGGGAACAACTCCCCGGGGGTTAGGGGTGCTGGATAGTGACAATTGGTATGAAGGGTTGTCCCTACATTGACCAAGGTCTTATATGGGGGGGTTTCCCCCACATATGGTCTTTGCTTGCAGTATCTGCCGGACAGATACTACACTTTGATCTTGGCAAAAAGTCCAAGAAAAGCGGTATTTATTTGCTCCCCCACCGAACAAATTATGCACAAGGCCGATTTTTAATGTGAGGAGTGAAAGGGAAATGGGGACCAACTCCCCGGGGAGTAGGGGAGCTGGATAGTTACAGTTTGATCTTGGCCAAACGGTCAAGAAATGCTTAAAAAGCTAAGAACAGCATTTTAAGAACATACTTTTTATCTTAACCAAAAGGGTCAAGCATAAAAGTGTTACGGATAGACCGACAGACCGACCGACCGACGGCGTGACTTGTAGAGTCGCTTGCACGCGACTAAAAAAAGGGTTGTTTCAAACGGAACGAGATATTTAATAGATACTGCCACTAAGCACGATTCGAGATGGAAAATTGAAACAATTATAAAATTCGTAACATACATAATAATTTTAAGCAAAATGTTGGTTATATAAAGAATATATAATTACGTTAGAATGTTCGTTGTTCTGAATGCCCCATTGCAAATTTTACCATGTATATGTTGTCTGACTCTTCAATCTCAACGTGAACAGACCATATAGTTGGTAATCTAACCACGTTTTAATTGGTAGATTACATTAATATTATGGTTTTGGTTGAAGAAATTGTCTTTAACAAAAATACAATAATAACGTTTTGTAAAAAAAAAACAAAAAAAAAGTACATTTAAACTAAATATAATGTTCACCTAATTTTCAATGAATTTCTGACTTAATTACCTTACCAATGCAAACGATTATAAATTAGACATCTAGCCTCCGTATTCGGTTTTATTGAAATTCCGATTCCAACTAATCGTCCCAAAACGAATATATATATATATATATATATATATATATATATATATATATGTGTGTGTGTGTGTGTGTGTGTGTGTGCGTGTGTATATATATATATATATATAATATATATACACACACACATATATATATAATTATATATATAAACATACACACATATATATTATATATGTATGTATGTTTATATATATAATTATATATACATATATATGTATGCATATATAGTTATATATAAATATATATATACACACACATATATATATATATATATATACATATATATATATATATATGCCATAATCACGTTGACACACAGGTTCTCGTTAGATTACCGATGTTAGGAAATAATGAGCCTGACCAGTTCCAGACGGGTGACCATTTGGTAGTGTTCTCGTAAGGACATCTTCGGGAGATTCATGAAGAGTAAGGCATTGCTCATCGGATAAACACTGGATTAGACCTCTCAGCTTCACTAAAAAGATGCTTGTAGACACGGAGTGTTCAATTTGACAGCTGGAGTGCGGAATGATAGCGCAGTGGTAGAGACGTTGACTGCAGGTTGAATTACTTGCTTGTCTACAATACAGTATAGTCTGTGGATGACTATATATATATATATATATATATATATATATATATATATATATATATATATATATATATATATATATATATATATATATATATATATATATAGTGTTATAATGGAATAATTCCAGGAGTAAATCCGGGTATGAGAGCTCAATGTGGTAAACAGAGCAATAATATAAAAATATAACACGGAGCAACTATGTAATTATGTAATTTCCGTGTTATATATATATATATATATATATATATATATATATATATATATATATATATATATATATTCGTGTTGGGACGATTAGTTCGAATCGGAATCGAGGAATCGAAAAATTTGGAACTTTTAGGGGTATCGGAATCGGTATGGGAATTGGACAAATTTGTGACTATTTTCTGATGCCAAAATCGATTCTTTTAATTGACGTTTTTATTTGATTTTCTATGAAGAAAAATATCCTACCTCTGATAGTACTAAAATAGTAAAATAATGAATATTTATTAATTTTAAACTATTAGTAAAACTAAAACCGGCAGACCATGTCCCCCCCCCATTTGTATTTTTACGTTTAACAAAAGATCTGTACATTTAACATATGTTGTTATGGCAATCAGAAAATTATAAAAACTTTATATGATAAATATTTAGATATTTTTAAAGAATCGGAATTGGAACCGCAATGCGTAATTGTATCGAAAACCAGAATTTTATACGGAATCGGTAATTGTATCGAAATTTGGAAATAAATATTGGAATCGTTCCATCCCTTATATATATACATATATATATATATATATATATATATATATATATATATATATATATATATATAACATAAGTCTTGTCAGAACTACAGCAAGTACTACTTATGTGAAAAGTACTTTCCGGGTGAATTCATATTGGTAAAGAAGGCTAAGTAGATGACTAAACAGAGCAGAGGTTAATAATGACTGTTTAAGATCAATGGATGATCACCAAGGCTGATGATATACGAGATAAGTTATTCCAGCAAGGACAAGTACAGGATCTGCCACAGCGATGTAGAGAGTGTGAGCCACACGACATTCAGTTGTAATTTTGTACTATGAACGGCTACTAAACAATGCGGCACAATGGAGTGTGTAAATATAGCATGTATACTATTTAATAGTTACAAAATGAATATTTACATTTACAATTTTACACAAAGAATGATTCCACAATAACTTAAGGATTATTTTTTAAACATATCACCAGGAGTATGAATGACATTCGTAAAGCGATGAACAATGGCTGTGCATGGACACATTAAAATAGCTTTTTAAAATGAAGATCATTCGAAAAGTAAAGTCTCCTGTTAATACAGAGTACAAATATGAATATCTACAACGACGAAACAGGTACCTTTTAAACTAGCGACCGTTTAGGCTCCTGGAAATATTTTCTACATATTCACCCCTATTTTACGTGCACGTTTGCCGGCAATTCATAGACACATCTTTGCTTCTGACGCTCGTTCATGTCAGGATTATCTTTTTAGGCTCTCACAACGCCAATATCTGTAAAAGTGATAGAAAATTTTCAGATCGTGAATGCATAAGTTCATTCATCATAGTTTAAATACTCTATGATCCTTTCAGGCGAAATAAAAATTAGAAAGTGTTACTTTTGGAAATTTCTAGTAGCTTATGATTATTTTTTAAATTACATTTTCCTTACAATAATTTACGTCAAAAATAATAAAGTTTACTATCCAGTGATGTAGGGGAAGAGCAAAAAGGATAGTGCATGGGAATAATTTGAATAGATTATTGATAAAGTTGGAAATAGTAATATATAAAAAGGATCCCATGAGTCTTTGAATGGCTATGTATATTAACATTAAGATCTTTTTCCAGGCGGTGCGCAATCACCAACCACACCTCTACTGAGTCAACATTGTTACATACAAGTAGTAACTTGTAATTAATATATATATATACACATATATATACAGATATATATATATATATATATATATATATATATATATATATATATATATATATATAAAGAAGGACACAAAGAATATTAATATACATTGAACCTAAAGACTTGCAAAATTGTTGCAGGCTTTCACAAAAGAGAATGTTTTAAATTTTTAAATGAAATATACTAGAACATTTACATAGATATACATACTGATCTGATTGAAGTTGTTTAGAACTTGATAAAATATTAAATTTATTGAATATTTTTTTGATTCTTATCAAATTATATATATATATATATATAATTAGACAGTACATTACAATTTCCAAAAATGTATTGTTCAACACGATACAAAAAATATATATAATTAGCAAATTATCAATCCATTAACAATAATCTACGAACACACATATACTGAGGCCTCCCTTCACGTCAGCGTAGCTTAACTGTTTCTAGTATTCAAACCTAGAAACAGTCAAGATACACTGATGAGAGTTAAGACCTCGAAACACCTGTGTTCTTATAATACGGTTTGACAAGTAATATCATGCATAAATGAATATCTTTTTATTTCTTTGCGTGCAAACATAGAGGATTTCCTAAGGAAAAAAGATTTCCTATGATCGTAAAGGTTGTAAACGCTATTTACCGTATTATCGTGTAAAAATCCACAAAAAATCCACACACACACACACACACATATATATATATATATATATATATATATATACATATATATATATATATATATATATATATAAAGGTATATTTCGCTAAACAAATAGGATAAAAAGTGCTCAAAACGTTAGAGCTAAATATGTATTTTATTATTTCTATCTAGTTAATCCACATGAGGATGAAATAATAAAAAACAACGTATATATCTATATCTGTATCTGTATCTATCTATCTATCTATCTATCTATCTATCTATCTAAGGCGAGCACCGTGTGGAAAAAATAAATGTATGGATTCCGGGATTGTAGATTATATTCTATTGCAGTGGTCTATTGATTTGAGCTATGCACTGGTAATTAAATGATTGCGCATTCGATGCTGGGTTTTAGATGAGTGTTTCTATAGTCACACTAAAGAGCTGTAATGCAGCGACACTATCTATGGATCAAATTCATATGCATATTTGGCAATGAAATTCTATTTCCAATTAAAACGTGACAGACGGCAAACCTCAGTCTTTTTATTACCTTTTCTATTTTAGTTTATCCGTCCCGTTTTAATTGTAAATAGAAATTGTGACCGATAATATTCAAATGCCCTCGATATATCTTTATAATAAACTAGACCACCCGTGACCCGTTGGGTCAGTACGTTATATTAGCTATGGAATTCATGTATGAGCGTGACACTTGTGGCATAAAGAAAATAGTTTTTTTTTACATAACAGAAGCATTTCTATGAAAGTATATTAAAATGAAAAAAGAATATAGATAGATTTCTATGAGTCGTTCTGTTTATTATAATTGTTATTTTTTTTTAAATTACAGTTACTGAATTATAAGTGGTTGGTCATACTTATAGGTAAATATGCACTGAACAGGTATCATAATCCTTATTATAGTTAAATTCAAATTTTGATATATCATCTTTTAAATGAAATTGTTAGTTGAAAGTACAGAATAATAAAAAAAAAACACTCTCCACATGTTAATAATGGCTTTTTAAATAGAAAATGAAAATAAAATGTAACTTTTTCATTTAATTTAAGCAAACATTCAGTACCCATTGTGTAAAGGAAAACACTATTTAATGTAATAGAAATGTGTGCATTTACCGATTCAGCTTTCCGTTTGGAAATGTAAGCAGACGACTTTAAAAAACATGGGAAGAAGAAAAAGAAATTTTTTTGTAATAACGCCCTCTAGTAAAAAGGTCTGCATTAGTTAAGGGGGGTAACTCTATCCAGTTTTACATCGCTGCCTTTTTCTCTCTCTCACACATACACGTAACTATTTCTCGCGTACGTAACGAAAACAGAGGGAGTAGGAGTGTTGAAATCTATTAGAGGGAAAGTGAGAGGTGTTTTCTTTCCATAAATTGTATAGGGTAATATTTCATATTATCAATAGATTCATAGATAAATAGATTTTATAATATATATTATAATTATCTATGAATCTATGTATTATTTGTATATATAAATAACTATTTGATCAAATTAAATTAAATTGTTTGTATTAAAAGCGATATAAAAATTCCGGAATTGGAATAACGGATTGCAGACGTTGCTATTAACGCATGCGCAACCGGATGTTGAAAACCGGAAATCTGATTGCAAACATACAAGATCCATAGACTTTTAGTATTATATAGATAATATCTGATTGTTAAATGTGCAGAAATGCAACCAATAAAATACTAAACAAGTGAATAATGTTCACATAATTATTGAAGTTATAAACATGTAGGGTCCTGTACTGCGATGCGATGTTATTTCTGACTTATCGATACTTTATTGTGGGTGATTTACTGAGCTCTAATCTAGTTGACCCCCCCCGTAAAACGTTAGCAATAAATACTCGCCTAGCTGAAACAACCGCCAACAACCTCTCTTACTGCTTATTTATGGTTACAACTAAACAAAAATTCCATAAGCAGAGTGACTTTTTTTTACCTAAAACTATCAGTCGGTGGAATGAAATACCTAGTGTCTGCTTCCCAACTGAATATAACATTGCTGTCTTCAAGATTAATGTGAGTAGATTCTTCTTGGGTTTTCTATATAAATATACAGCTCAACCTAATTATCGATGTGACGTATCTTGTTTTCACCATCTACATAATGATTTACACTTATCCTTTAATGCATTGTAGGCCAGTATAAGTGATGACCAATCAAGTGAAAAAAAATCCTAGAACTTCGTCTAATAAAACAAACTTTATGCTAATCCTAGATCTTCGTCTAATAGACCAAAGTTTATGCACTATTAATGATACGCCCTCCCCAATGTCCAAAGAGTAGCAGTCACTGATGTGACATATCTTGTTTCACCATCTACACAAGGCTTAATACTTATCCTTGAATGTCTTGTAGGCCGGTATAAGTGGCTACCCCCAAGTGAAACAAAGCCCTAGAACTTCGTCTACTAAACCAAACCATGCCTTCTTTTAATTAAGGGTAACTCCATTCTTCTTTTTAGAACGCCTAATAATTCATCACATTATCATCTTTATTACATTATTCACAGTGGATTGAACCAAGTTACTAAAGAAGCGTGCTCTAAATTGTTTTAATCGTATAAATATTGTAATAGAAATTTTCATTGCTGAACGCCCAGATTAAAAAAGACGTATCTGTAGAAGTGATTTATGTTTGTTTTTTTTTGTTTTTTTGTTGTTGTTTTTCTCTTTGGTCTCCTTTTCTTTACAGACCTCTAAAAGATCACACGTAACCGCGATCCGTGAAACCACGTCTGCCGATCTCTCGTTCGCACTGAACTAATTAGGTATTACAAAAATGGCCGACGGTTGATCGGGCAAACATATTTAATTACGAGCGAAAATCTAGTGAGGATTGAATTTCCGCAACACGTTCGATAAATGCGGGAGGCGTGAACAGTCGAAAAGTGATAGGGAGAAGAAAAATCCAAAAGTTATAACGTAGAATGAAATCAATAAAAAAGCAAATAAATATGCAATCGATGCTGATTAATTACAGAAAAATATTCATTTATTTTTTGTAAAAAAACAAAAAAACTGGGGTAGTAGTCAGTGAATTGCGCATTTTAATTAGTACAATTTAAGAGAAAATAAACGTGAAAGTTTCGCGAGAGATTACCAAGTTGAACAAGTGTGATGTAAATAGAACGCTATTTTTTAGGTTATCAAGGCCAACCTCCACAAGAGGATAAAAGTAAATGATACTGTATTGATTCAGATAAAATATGAGGAAAACAATAGGGAGACTAACATTAATCAAAAGTGTGAACGGGTTTTAAAAATTAAACAGTGGACGTGAAATGGACAAAGTTGTAAACTGCAGGAAGCAGTCTTATAGCAATATGTTAAACAGAAACAAAAGAAGCCCTGTCTGTGAAAAATCTGTGTTACGTTAAGTTCCTGAGAAAGAAAGGGACATTTTTTATGTGATTAGCGAAACGAGTTTCTGCTGTGAATGTCTTATAATAAAGAAGATTAGAGCTCTGTCGATAGTGATCATGGTAGTAGCGAAAACGTATACAGAGGGAAAGAGCGATAGACATACAGAGAGACAGAGGTAGATAGATTAGCAACATTCAATTAATTAGAAATGGTGGCATTAAACAAAAAAAGGTAATTCTACTAGGTAGAGCTTTTTTAATTCTACTACAACAGGAAAAAGTGCTCTGTAAAGCTCCTATCCATATACGTTATTAGTATTTGTACTCAGTTTGCATCTAACTTGTTATATAGATAGCGGATGGCATTCGTTCTGAGGTACATTCTACTCTGATGGAGCTATTTGTCCAATGATCATCGTTAAGGAGGATATATCTAAACTTTAATTCCTATTCATAAATCAGCTTTAATTTTATAGAAATTTATTATCGATGTTATAGCAAAGTGCATTGGATTATTGCTATGTAGATGATTGCAACCGTGCTGTCTCACATAGGTTCATCCCATGTGGCGTATGAAAGGTAAGCTAAGCATGGAGGACAGTGTCGCTCTACATATGTTAGTTAATCACCAAACGCATATCACATCTTTGTGTTTGAATTTCATGTCCTTAATCTGTTGCTTTGGGAGATTAAGTATTCAGCATTGTGATTTAGTTTAGGCTGTCTGCCTAGTTATATTTCAATATCGGAACCAAAATACGCCCTCTCCCCCCAAAGTCCTACTCTAAAATCACTGAATTTAAATAATTTCATAACATAGATTTCTTTATCTGTAATGTTTTTATTTTATTATCAAGGCCAAGAAGCCACTCGACGATAGGTGTTTAACAGTGTACAATAGTCAATGGGGCAATAGCATATTAATCGTAACTAGTGGAAATTTGGTAAATTGAATTACTTAAGAGGAACGGCTCATCAAGAACATGTTTATGTTGGACTAGAATGCGACCATATTGTAGTCAACTGGAAAGCAGGAAAACGGAAGTGAGTTCCACATGTGTGCAGTTCTTAGAAGATGCTTAGGCACAGATTAAGTTTTAAGGCACAGATAAAGAGTAGGGGCAATTATTTATCGTGTTTTCAGCTTTTTCTAACAATTCATTTTCTGTATATTGAAAATAAGACTTTAGACGGCTGATAGTTTATTTTTGGTGAGAAATATTAAGCATATAGGGTAGAATAGTATTTTCCTAACTAATCATTAAACCAACGTATTACTAATAACTGGCATCGCCCGCTCGTTTAATACGGTTTAATATATTTTAATTTGTGCTGAATTTGTATTTATTATTAAAGAGCCAATTCTCTAGCAATATTCTATTGCATCAAAAGTGTACTGATTTGAAAAGCTACAACATGGCGAGTGGCATCAGCAAGAATAGAAAACAAAACAATTAGCACTTCAGCCGCGTTTCCTACCGTTTGAACTATTGACAGCTAGATAATAATGCATAAAATTAAGCCACTTTAATATACCTTTTAATTTGCACATGCGCAGAAGTAACAGAAATATATCGGCAAGTTAAAAAGAACAGTTTGCATTTCAAATAGCCGACATATTCCTGTACGAGTTATTCCTCCATTCAAACAAAGATTTTACTAATTGCAAACTATTCTTGGTATATGATTGATGTTTCTTGTTACTTTCAGTGTTGTGTTACGAGTATTTTCAGAGGTTTTCGGTTAAATATTTACACACACATAAATCTATTGTTCCCGTTACATAATTAAGTACGTGGACAAAGCGAGCTGACAGCTTAAATACCTTTTGCTCTTGCCGATTATAAATATTTTACTAAGAGTTATTTAAACAAAATTATTGGCGGTTTGCGTCAGTAGACAAACAAACACTTGATTTCTATATTTGACGTATTTTCGTGTGTGTCAACTTCTCTTTATTGTTCATTAATGTGACTTATGCAATTTGATATAAAACCACCAAGTATAATTTTTTTATTATTTCTTTTGTAGAACTTGGTTAATTTTCCTAAAGTCCTGACGCTCGGCTTACAGTTAGTTCGATTGTTATCAAAATTAACACTAGCTGGTATACTAGGTATCGGATATAGGACTATCTATTATGGAACATTTGGAGGAACTCTAACCGTACTCCCAGTGTTAATGGATACACATTCTCTGTTCATAGACTAAAGAAAGAGTAGAGCCAGCAGTCAAGTACATTGCATGAATACGGTTGATACTAATTAGGGAATTTGAACCTAATTAAACTGATAGCATTAATAAACAAATCCAAAAATCATTCGAAAGCTTATTGGTAAAATAATGAGTTAACAAATGAAACAATACTTGTCAAGAATCTAACTAATATACCCGATAAAAGCGAACTAACTAAACGAAGAACTATTTATCTGGAGCCTTTCGTTATGTTAGAATATTAAATTATACAGCCAGGCGAAATTATGGCACGTCGCATACGAACAAATCGAATAATAAATAATATCATAATCGTTTTAAATTAATGTTTGCTTGAACATTTGCTGGAATTTTGGGGTTTTCCCCCATTAAATATTGAGCTAGGACCAAATTTTGTGGTCTTTTCCGATTAATGCTATTATTTTAGTTTTGACTAGTTTGTCGTATTCAACATTCTCTAAATACGAGATATGTCATTATATTTTATCATTTCGCCTCCATAAAACTTTATTACTTCACTTTCAACAATTTTAATCTATTTGCATATCAGAAAATTACACTTCTTCATGTCCAATGCCATTATTAAACATGCGAACAGTCCTTACAAGCATAATAAGTTAGTTAGTTCATATTTTTATTTGCATGCCCCCTAATACTTCTATAAATAATAAATGGCTTACTCCTTTCTCATAGCAGGTCTTTACTCTACCTACTATGAACGTAAACGACACCCTACTTAAAACAAAAAAAGAAACAACAACAGTAAAAAGCTCTCCCCTTTAAACATTCGGCTTTTCACATGAACTTCACCATGATCTTATTTGTTTGATCTGACCGGCAGCTTTCTCAAAGTTTCATACGTATTTCCCAGATATTAACGCTATTCGAAATATTTACAAACATTCATTAATACAACTATGTGAAACCAGATCATATGCTTTGCCTTAATCTTTCTATGCCGTAGCTACATTTTTGTGTCTTCTCTTATAAGTAACAAAAACGATTTGACCTTTCGTTTTTCTACTACCTCGCCTACATTATTTTTTCTTCAGGTATAACCCTTTCTTTTTCAAGGTATTGGAAATCACATCTGCCAAAATGTCTGTCCAAAGTTGTCACATCAAAGAAAATCAGGAGTTTTCCTATAGTAATCGAGTATAGAACCTTTGATGCATCTTTCCGGCAGAGCACTCTTCGTTTATTCAGGAATTACATCTGCCAAATTTCCTGAAATTATGATTTTGCTATAACGGGAAAACCTGGTACCTCTGTACCACTAACAATGGTTAGCTAGTCGTGAGAGATGCCGGCGAAAAGATAGAAAAGGATAGAGAGTAAGTGTAGAAAAGAAAATTAAAATAAAAAAAATCCATGTTCAAGTGACAAGTATTCAAGGACTACACTGCGTCGTTGACATGTGAACAGATCAGAACAATAACGTACAGGCCTAGGTTTAATAATTGGCCGAAAATTGTTTTGATACATTAATGGGAAGCGTAGAGGAATGACATAATACAACGGAGAAAAAATGCATTCACAAATTCTTTACGATTTATAGAATAACACAAAATTAAACACTGACGTAAACTTATCACTAGTGCTATGACAACAGCATATTCCTTTCATTGTTTTGACTCTGAAGTATACACCCGGCACAGTTATACACACAACCGAAAACCACATCACTATATAGAAAAGTATATTAGATATCAACGGATACACACTCAAAACAATGAAAAGAATATGCTATTGCGCTAGCCTACTTATCACCAGCTGAAATAATGGGTGCAAGAAAGATAGGAAAAATATAAAAAAAAGCATTACTATAGATAATGCAAAGTGTAAATCATATGTCGTCGGATATAAAGTTTAGTTTTGTCTTTTTGAAATATCGGGCAGTATATTCTCAGAAACATTGGAGAATTGGTCTATATAATGAAAAGTAAATAAAGTTTTTCATATACCTTGATACATAGAAATAGTCGAAAATAATATAAAAATATCATGAAGAATATAAAGGACACTTACAAGATCATCCCCAATTGACAATGTACCATGAACTACAAGAATTTCAAATTCTACTAAAATCATAAAGACACCTGTTCAAATTGCAAAAGAAAATGTAAGAAAAAAAAAGGTTGACTGCTTCATTTTAAACTAAAAAACAAATGTTAACAACAGAATTCTCTGGATAAGTTAAGCTCGGATAACATTGTTATAATTGAAAAAAAAAAACCTAGCACCTCTCTAACAATAAAAATGGTTAATTAGTTGTGAAAGACACCTACGAAAAGTAAGATATAAATATATGAGAGTTTAACACACACACAAATAAGAAGTCATACAGGAATGGTAACCCACAATGATGATTGCATAAAATTGAAACCTTAGGTAATAGGTGCAAAAGAGTAATTATTTTACTATATATTTTCTATTTTCCAGCCATACTTTGATTCCAGTCTCTCCTAATCTTTTTTCAAATTTTTTCGGGATTGTTTCTTGTGCTCTTATTATTAGAGGTATTATTTTGATTTTCTTCATCTTTTATATCCCTTTCAGCTCTCTTGCTAGCTCTGTGTATTCTCCTTTTCTTTAATATTCACCCTGTGGTCAGCTAGAACAACAAAGTCTATGATTTGATAATACTTTTTTTCTGATTGATTTTTACAACATTGATTGCTTGGATTGGTTTATCAGTTTGTTTGTCCATCTCCCATAAGATTTTATGATTTTCGTTTCAAGTAGAGTTGCCGGTGTATGTTTGTACAACTGCTTTGTTCTTTTGAGATGCAGTTGTTTGCATACTTCCCAGTGTACTACCCGTCCCACTTGGTCATGTCTATTCTTATATTCCTTTTGGGCCAGTTTGCTGCATTAACTTACTATATGGTTTATCGTTTCGTCTTTTTGTCCATAAAGTCTGCATTTGCAGTTTTCTTGCGTTTTGTCGATCTTTGTTTCGATGTTTTTGGTTTATATCGAGTTATCTTGTGCTGCACTTATTACGGATTCATTTTCTCGGCTTATGTGTCATTTTCGCATCAATGTTCAAGTGTTGTCGTTATTTTCTTCTGTTCTTTTCCTTATAAATCTTCCGTGTAGTTGTTTCTTCTCCCATTTTTATTTTCTTCTAGTATATTTTGTCTCTCTGTTTTCTGTTTTATTGATGTTCCGTGTCTCTCGCTGACATGATTATTCTTTAACTGTTTTACATTATGTATTTTTCTAGCTCTTTTTTGGTGGCTTCTATACAAACCAGTCCCCTCCCGCCGTCTTTTATTTTTCATGTAGAGTCAGTCAACATCGTCATTCGAGTGTAGTTCTTTGAGCATGGTCATGTGTTTCCTGTTCTTCTGATCTACGTGTCTCAGTTCTTCTTTAGTCAACCCCATGAACGGTCTAGGGTGTATTACTAGTGATACTGCCCATGTATTTATGCCTTTTATTAGGTCTCTGCTATATGATTTTGTTTCCAGAAGTGTTCTCGTTCTGTTGAGGTATTCCTTTCAAATTCTCTCTGTCATTTCTGTTGCTTTGATAGGGTTTGCTTCCAGTACTCCTACGTATTTATAGGCGTCTTGTTCCCCAAGTGCTTCCAACTCCGTTTGGTTGGGTAGTTTCACGCCTTCTTTCGTTTCTAGTTTTCCCTTTTCCCATAACTAGTGCTCCGCACTTTTTCACACCAAACTATTTTTGGATATCCTGACTGAAGATCCTGGTGTTGCTTATTAATGTCTCTAGTTCATTTCCGGTCTTTACGAAAAGTTTCAGATCGTCCATGTACATCAGGTTGTTCATTGTTTCCTCCGTTTGAGAAAACTTGTATCCGGCTTGACACTTTTTCAGTATATTGTTACGGGGCATCATGGCTATGTTCAACTCTAATGGTTAGGGTGAATCTCCTTGAAAGCTGCCTCTTTGTACGTTATTTTTTATTGTGTGTTGTCCATAAGCTATCAATTCCAGTATCCATGTTCTCCTTGCATTTTCAATCACTTGATGATCCAACTTAGTATTTTCTACATTTTTAAGCATTCTATTATCCGTGCTTGGGTAATCCTGTCGTGCGCCTTTTTGTAGTCGATCCATGCCATGGCTAAATTCTTTCTTCTTCTTTTTACCACCATTAGTATCGTTTGATCTACGTATAGCGGATCATGTGTTCCTCTTTTTACTTTCTGGCTTTCATTCTGTTTCTCAGGGATAAGTCCGCGATTATTTAGTGTTATATTTCTTTTCAACTCCTTCCCTTCTTATAATAAAAAAATAAAACAATAAATGAATTAAATCTGTTAAACGTGCCTTGCCCAAAAATACTCCTTTAATAACACTTTCCATCCCCTTTTTTCTTCTGATCATATCAGCCACTAATTGACACATTTTGTTCCTCCCCTATCCCAACATATACTAAATCAATATTTAATATATATATTCTTTAAAATCTTAGTTGAAAAGTAACGATAATTTTAAAATACTATTTGAAATTGGCTCACATGATGCCCAGTTTCGCATTTGTTTTCTTTAATATTCCCTTCTTTGTGTTAATATAGGCATCTACATGAAAAGACAGACATGTAGACTGAAGATGTATTTGTTATAAATACCTACAGATTGAAACATCATCACTCCACTGCATGGGGGCTTCTGGCGGTATTATGGAAAGGTAGATGTGATTTTATGTTTGTATATTTTGTAAGTCAAGATTGTATTTATTTAAATTTTCATTTTATTTCCTATATTTGTGGCTGTTCAGTGATTTGCCTTTCTTAATAGACAACAACGGGTCGGGGCATGTGAATAGATAAATACGTAAGGCAATCAACAGTAATACCCTCCATAGATTTCAGACTAATTTGCCGTTAATACCTCTGCCACGTTCTTTTACCGCAACAGCAGCAAGTTGATTTCCACAGGGACAAAACCTATACCCAGAAGGCCACACCTTACTTCTATCCTTTACTGAAGACCTGATCTGCACGGATATATAATACCGACGGCTATCACATGCTACACTGGACACGAATTTCACGGCAATTCGAACATCCTGTGTTGATAATTCGAAGTTATTTGTGTGAACATACAATACAGCTACCAAATGATTGCGTCTCACGGAGGAAAATTAAATTTAAATGTGGTTTTACATCAAACTATACTATATATCCCGACTTGTCAGGTTTAAGACCAGTTGGAAGATTCGAATAAGAACGATGCATGTCTTAGGTTTCTATAATAAAAAAAGAGTTACAGTATTTTTTGTCTTCTTTTGAACGCAAATAGAAACACGCGATTAGTTGAACAAAAAATAAGACAACGTACAGATTTCTAAGGTTATATTTTTCCGGAACCTGATCGGAAATTTGAAGGCAACAAAAATGATCATTCCTGTGAGATTGGCAACCACCTTCCGATTCATTGTTACAGGCACAATTACTCCTGTTTAAGATACAGGTTGTGTTAATAATTTTTAAGTTTGCATTGCGGATCGAGATCGGAAAAAAACTGTTGGCCATTTTGAAAAGCACACTTGTTTGGCTTAGTAAACGTGACGCTAACAACTGAATAAGTGAATATATAATAAATGTTGCAATTAAGAGACACACAGGGAAATTATGTGTAAAAATAAGAAATATATAATATTATGTTTGCTAATAGTTATACTTGTTTATTCGTATTTCTGACAACATTGTTCTTGTAAAGTATACTTTATTATCCCTTGAAAGTTTTATATTCCTTACTAAATGTAAAAAGCGATAAAAACTAAGAGGGCTGATGAAAAGAAAAAACACGAGTTCATTATTATCCGCTGATAAAATAAATAATTTTTATACGGGAGATATAAGTCTACTTTACATTTAGGTATGGTCTGTACATAACTATAACCATAACTGATCTGATTCGAACAAAACTTTTAATAATGCTCGTAGGATATGTATAAATCCACGTGCCTCCTTGTTTTGGATGAAATAGTAATGTAAAAGAGACTATATATTTTAAGTTACGCAATTAATTTAGAATGGAAAACTCTGGAAATAACACACGGTTTTCGCTGCTTACTGCAGCATTTATATTTGTCATACCGGATTTGTTTTTGCCAATGGCGACAACAAATTCTAGTCCAGGATTGTACATGCGGAACATTTGTTTCACAGTCGCCCCGCCCCCTTGCTAGCACTTTTATTGATGGTATCAATTGTCACAAATATTTTTCAGAGTAGACTCTAATAGATTTAGTATAATTTGTTTCTGCTTATCTTGTCTTATCTTTCATCGCTTTGGTCGCGGGCAGTCCATTAATAACAATCAAAGCGGGCCGTTTTGCTAAATTAAAAACTCAGGAAATAGTGTGTCATTATGTAAAATAAGATTCATAATATTTATTAGACCATTAGTTTTCTACGTAAGAAGTATAAACATAGTGTCCTTGGGTCACTGATTTAGCAAAATATTTCTTTCTCTCACATCTATTGAAGAACGCTTCATTAGAGGGTATAAGTATACGTTTTGCTAGAGGTATATATCAAATTAGATATAGCAAGATAAGTTATACTGTTAAACATTGGACGCTGCTTAGAATATAGAATAAAATAAATGCAACTATTTTATATTATATAAGCTTGAATGACCGGCGTTTGGAGGTGTGTGTTGAGCAAAAAAAAAAAAAGAAAAAAAAGAAAAAGGGTAATAGGCAGTCAGGCTCGAACGCGTACCGCGAAAGAGGTAAAGAACGGGAAGAAAAAACATCTTTGCCGTTGTCATCGCAAAACCGGAAGTGGCTAATGCTTAAGTTAAGGCTAGTCAGTCAAAAATGGGGGATGACTGTCGAAAATATAAGCGAAAAAATCGACCCCTCCCTGTAGAAAAGTGCCCAGTTGTGGGTGAAGGAATAAATGTTTAAAGCCAATGTTTCGATATTTGTCGCCCGAATGGTCGACCTTGAAAACGCTTTCAATCCTGTGAAAATCCGTTGCGTTTGTCGAAAGTTTTACGCAGACATACAAACATGCATACATACATAAAGCTAAGCAGAGAGATGAGATTTATATTTTAGATTCTATCGTGATGGGTGTATGCGCAGTATTACGGATAGAACATTAAAATATTACTAATAGAATTATTAGTGCATTAAATGTTAAAAAAAATAAAAGTTTTATAGATTAGGCTTAACATTATGAATATAGGCTTATTGAGACGATAGGGATTTATGTTGTCATAACTTTGAAGCGTTAGTCTTGCTGAGGGTTGCTCGGAATGGAAGTAAAAGAATACTAGTATCTAAGGACGATGCTCGGATTTGACATGTTATCTGAACACTTGTAAGTTTCGCCAAATCTCGCGAAACGAGAAGTCGGCGGGTTTCCTCTGGTTTTCAGACGGAAGACACGTGTGTTAATTTTGTCTACGTTGCCGGTTTGTTAGTGTTACAAGGAAAGATTGCTTGTAAGCAACGACGCCTTTTCCCTGTAAAGTTTAAACGTCCTTTCTTCTCCCCATACTTATTCGTCGGTAAGATAATTCCAACAATATTTCTTTCTGTAGGCGAGAGAAATTCCTTGTTATACATATCAAGATGTGTTACGAATCTCCGCTTGGGATAAAGACTTAACACAAAGCAGATTGCATTCAGACATAATAGTTTACTGCGAATAAGAAGCTAGATTTATTAGAACATCGTAAATTGTTTGCTTACATCATATTTAAATGTGTGCTTGTCGATAGCATCGCGGTAACAGAGTATTGGGGAATTCAAAAAGCAGATACATATAGTAAAGAAACAATATCGTAAGTAGCTGTTTGACTGCCAGGAAGATGACGGATTTTCTTTATAGAATATCTATTCTGGTCGGGGATATTTATGTTTGAGGAGGCTAAAATGCAATAAATTTGGAGGCATACATTTCATTTATGCACATTATCATAATATATACTATGTTCATACAACAACCTTGGTATTTAACACGAGTTCTCTAAAACAAATAATACGTATTCCTCCTTTTAATTTGCACAGATGATATCGCGTTTCATTTCCGTAACTAATTGTAAGCGTATGGTGCTTTACGGGGAGAAAGAGCGAAAGGCTCTGTGTAGCTTAATGACCATAAATATATTTTCCAAACTTAGGATCAAGTCCTTGTCATGTATTGCGCAGTGTAGAGGTAAACACTGAAAGTCGATATAAAAATATTACATCTCCTCACAAGATTTTTGTGATACATGAAATAATACACACAAACACATATTACTGTGACATTTTTTCCAAGTTTAAAATAAAATTTTATTGCATATCATTTTTAATGTGTCCTCACGTACAGACCGCATTGTTGAAATTCCACAGCTCTGGCAATCAGGCTTTAGTAAGATGTATTCCTATTCCTCCTCCTGCTGCTCATTTGTACCAGAAATCACAATAATGGTTCAGTCCTCACATAAGGCGTACACCAATAACATTTTGAATTTTCAAGAGTCTAGGACAATTTTAAATGCCGGTACAAAAAAAAAATCTGGAAAGTTATGTAAATCGCATAATCTTTATGTTTGTTTCATTTATTTGTGGTATTTAAATTTCAAACCCCCAGCAATTTTCGTATGTCTGCACTAGTCCTTCCATCTCTTTAGGCACTTCATTTGTCGCCCATCAGTCGCATTTTCAAAATGCTCCTTTTTTAAACTCTCGCACTGCATGTTATTATATTTCCGTATCTTTTTCAATTGTGGGAGTTCGTGCAAAACTGGCGTTTATATTTTCCATATGCGGCATGTGTCATTTGTAAAATTCAGGTACGACTTTGTCCACTATTGTGCCTGTTTAATCTGCAGTTCATATGAAATAATTTTAAGTTAGAAAAAACGTGGCGACAAAGAAAACGACCTCTGGTGTATGCAGGTGGATTTTGATTGTTACAGAGCCGAACATTTGTCTTTAACCAATTACGCATCAAGGGGCATACAAATTGACAAAGAGGCCCTCTGGATTTGTTTCTTTGATATAATTTAATCGTCTGTTTTTGTATATACCTAGTCCTTTCACCTTCTTGTCCCCCTCTCCGTTTCTGTATATATATATATATATATATATATATATATATATATATATATATATATATATATATATATATATATATATATATGTATATATATATTTATATATGTATATGTATATATATATATGTATATACACTCATCCACATACAGTTATATTTCACTGTTTCACAGCTCATCAGTGCGGCTAAACGAACAAATATCTGAAGCCAGGATCGAAACGCAATGGCCCAAACGTCAGTCGGAGCATTTTACCTTTGCGCTAGGCAGGCAGTGAATTAAAAATATTTTGACATTCGACATATATATATATATATATATATATATATATATATATATATATATATATATATGTGTATATATATTTATATATATATATATATATATATTCACTAAGTAAGTCTGATAGTCTGATTTTTATAGATATTTAAACCAATTCAAAAGTCCGACTCATCTATATACTATGTTTCAAGGCTGCAGACAAAAAATGCAGATTAGTTTTGTAGTTACTGTTCCGTACACACACAGGCAGTGTCATATATATATATATATATATATATATATATATATATATATATATATATATATATATGTGTGTGTGTGTGTGTGCATGGCATTGTCTACGTGTGTGTACAGAACGATCACTACTAAACTACTCAGCAATGTTTAGCTACTACCTTAAAACATTGTATATAGGGGGTTCGACCCTTACGTCGTAATTGAAGAGTGGAATAGCATTCAAGTGGCTACATGTGAAGCTCTGGTAAACTCCATGGCAGAAGGCAGTTCTGGATAATAATGGTGGCCACACAAACTATTGAGAGTTGACATGTATATGATAATATTAACTATTTTTCGTAAGGGATGTACTCACGATCGTTGCCAGGGATTTAGCCTTTAATGGCTATATGTTGATTTATTTTGAGGGGGACATAAATTAATTAGCTGCAGACAGGACACTTTTCATTGTGTCAAAAATCATTTTGTCAGTGTTGTTCCCTGAAGAGATATACTTAAACATTTTAAGAAATGTGAGGGTTGTACTCACTTCTGTGATACACTGTATATATAGTTTTGGCCAAATAATGGAAACAATTTGTGGCCGTGGGTTTCTAATTCCATCACCCCTAGTAATCTCTTTGCGAACAGTTGTTGGGATTATCATAATTATTTTTTTAAATTCTGCGATAATTTTAGATGATAGGGTATGTGCCCTACTTCACAATCCTTGCAAGGGCACTACGATTTATTTCAGAACGCCTCGGCTTTTCATACATTTTTGTTTAGAAGAGGATATTTTCCATTTATTACACACAATCTGTTATCACTTTTCAATACGGCTACTATCTCAGCCTCTTCCGTAAAAATAGAAAATTTCGTCGAGGCACCAGAAAACTGCCCTCTTTAGAAATCTGTTAGATATGTCATTGTAATTTTTAGTAATGTTATTCACAGTCTGAAATATAAAAAGTTAACCAATTCATAAAATGGAACAATTAGCATTGAATAAAAACATGAAATCAACATTGTGGTATTTTTCCTATTTTTACAGGCGTCTAAAAATTTAAGGTGGGTCCATTATTTTCTCCAACTGCTATAGAGAGAGGTGGCAAAAACTAATATATATATATGTGTGTGTGTGTGTGTGTGTCTGTGTGTGTGTGTGCATGTGGACACAAAGAATGTGTATATCTATTAAATAGTTAATTGCTTGCTTAAAATATAAAACACGTAGTGGGGAAATATTAAACTTTTAACCAAATCAATATTACAGGGCTCAATCTTTTTACAGGCATTTTTTTCTTTTTCTCTCGTAAGGTTAAAGAAGTTAACAAGCGGTCAAAGATAATTAACAGACGTTAAAATTGACCGTGGTTCAATACATTCGTATGCTGGCATAGAAAGACACCTCAAAAAGACGATTTTTGGATGATCGTTCAATTCATGCGGCACCCATTTATCAAAGTCTTTTGACTTCCCTGTAAGCTTTAAATGGATAACGATTGTTGAGTAATCGATCCTGAGTTCAACAGCAACTTTTCGTGCGGTTTTGCTAGGATCGGCTTTAGTTAACGCTTTAATGTTCGTTATCAACCGCAGTCTGTCGGCGGCGACCGTCTTCATCTTCGAGGCTTTCGTCACGATTGCGAAATTTCTTGAACCACAGTTGTGCCACAGGTTCGGTAGGGGTTCATTGATATCACTAGTTATGTTGGCAGCTTTTCAGTATAGTTTTAACTGGAATTTTTTAAAAAAATCGTGCGGATTTGAATTTTGTCCACTCTGTTGAAAAGCCTGCAAAAAATTGAATGAAGAGATTGAGAACCGTAACGAATAACACGATTCGATAAAGCGAGAAAAGTTTGTCACAATGATATATAACATGGTTATATATATATATATATATATATATATATATATATATATATATATATATTAATGTAATGTATTAATTCAGGAATCATATATAAAAAGTAACATATGTGAGAAAACGATATTGTTTTTCACCAACCTAATATTAACAATACTGACGAGTGTTATTAAAACGAAACACACACATACGTATGCATACACAAATGTATACACATACGTCTCTATATAGGAATGTATGTTTATGGATACAGATCTTTATTACTAAAAATATTTGCAATTAATTTTTTTTAATTCTAAATAAAGCAAGATTGTGAAAAAATGCCCCCCCCACATAAAAAAACAATGATGTTAGGCAAATACCTTACTGAAATATTACTAAAACGTACAAGAGATTGTATCATAATACAAAAGAAGTTTTCATGTTACAGTGTCAGCACAGCATGTCTATAAATATTCATAGGTCAAGGTTTAAATCTATAAAGTTTTTATTCTGCGAGGTAATAATTAAAATAAGACGCCCTGATTGTAAAGCTGACCCGGTGTCAAGAATCAGGTTTTTCAAAACCAGACTTTTGTTTGGATAGCCGTCCATTGTTCTTGGTGTGTTGCGCGTCGATAACCTATAAGATGAGAAAAGGTCACTGAGTCTCATAACATTTGAAAGATATAATCAGAACATCTTTTGCAACTGAAATAATATGAAGGTGTTATTTGCCAAACAACGGACAAATGTTGTCTTGGAACAGTCCAATGATTTTTTTGACTGTACAATCGCCGTTGTGGAATTATATAAACCTAGCGTTGCCCGGGATTGAATGTGAATACACAGAATGTACACACGTCATTACATTTATTGTCATTGAAATTGGTGAAATCACTAATTTTTCAATAAATTTATTGATGGCATGTTTTAGTCGGGGACACATGTATATGTACTTAGGGAAAACCTCGCATGCATCCATGTACTAAATAAGTTCGCAACATATTGTCGACTATATTGCATTTTAGAGAACATACAATTGATTTTATAAACTTTTTCTCAATATATTGGTTTGAATTAAATTTTAAAATCAGGAAGCCAAGTGCCATGTATCGATTACATTCTAAACAGAAGCATTTATTACGAACGCGTCTCTATATTATCAAAAAATCTACTATTGATCTTATACGATTGGTTTCTTTGCTTGTTCGATGATAAATTGTTCATATGCAATTGTGATGTTACAGTTATTAAGTGTTAAGATTAGTGAACATCCGCTTCGTTCTTTAACTAAGTTTTTCGATTAGCAATTTTTGATATTATCGGAGGCATTTCGATACAGAACTAATCTAAAACACTTCTAAACACAATAAGACATTTGTGTGATTTTTTTTAAAATCAGCTTAGTCGTATCGAAGTTCGTAGGGAACAAACTCACGCACGCAGAGGCATACACTATATATATATATATATATATATATATATATATATATATATATATATATATATATATATATACTTTCTGTGTGGGTGCAAGGAACAATTAGCGAAAATCTTGAGTATTACCTTAAACGCAGCCAGGACATATATTGTATTATTACTTATGATATCAATACTGTACATTGTAATCAATAGGGGATTAACGCTATAATAATGGATAAAATACAATATGTAATAAGTAAGCGTGTTTTACGACCGGGGCACGTAATTCAGCTACGATATATATATATATATATATATATATATATATATAGAGAGAGAGAGAGAGAGAGAAAGAAAGGGGGAGGGGGAACTGAGTGTGTCCCTCTTCACTATGTAATCTTTCTTGCATTCTAATAGTCTTCTAACAATTCGTTAATTATATATCTTACACACTGCTTCAAGCGAACTTTATCTCGTATATATATATATATGTATATATATATATATATATATATATATATATATATATATACATAACTACTTAATTTACTCACATAAAATTAATATACGAAAGTATAAATATAGGCGTAAACTTTAAGTATTTACTTCAAAAGTGCTCAATACGTAGGTAGAGCTAGTTAGTAAGTTTTAAAATATATATGGCGATTAAGCTACACTGAATATTCCGCGTTTCATACACTCTAGGACACTTCAGGCTTAGGCGCATAAGCCTGAAGAGTGCTAGAGTGGATGAAACTAACTAACTATATATATATATATATATATATATATATATATATATATATATGTATATACACATACCCGAAACAGTGTGTCATTCAACACGACTGATGAACCGCGAACACGTGTGGCTATTGTTATTTCGAGAAAGCGTGGTTGTTTAGTGATTGCAGGAGATTAAATGTTATACGGAGAAAATCATTTTCCAAATAAGGAGTAAAAATTTAATTATCCGATAAATTTTGTGTATAATTTTCAATGTTAAAAAGCGTCTAACACTTACTATCTCTAATTCTCTAATTATTTATATATATATATATATATATATATACATATATATATATATATATATTTTTGTTCTTTTGAATATAAAGAGACTGCTGCTGATCTATTTGGTAATTGTAACATTCTATTATGGTGGCTAGCGTGTTGGGTCGTTTATGGTGTGTGCATGTATAGTCAGAAGTACATCTTTTCCCTCAAAGATATTTCCAATACCAAATTAATTATATTGACGTATTCATTGGGTGCCGGTCGTAAAATCGATTGTTGCGCAGATGATTGCAACGTAGATAAAAGTGGATGAAGTCTGGGATTTGAGGAGCAGCGTCTTAGGGGATTGAGAAATTAACATAAGGACAGTATATATATATATATATATATATATATATATATATATATATATATATATATATATATATTATATCTTTTATGTAGATTTATGTTTTGCTTTTAAGCTCTAAGGTAAATATCAAATGATGTCAAACCTTACACCTTTATTCCTTTTATAAAGTATAAAATTTGTGTTGTCTTCTAAATACTGAACTTTAAATACTGAACTTGTTGTGCCACGTATTAAGTTCTATTATGCAATCGCTTTTGTTTGCATTGATTCTTCCTTGCTTTATCATTTCGACGATTTTGTACTCAACACTCACAATGTTTTCACGTATTAAACGGATGTCTTACTGTCGTATATTTGAATATAACTGTGTATTTCATGCGGTTATATCCAGATTTTCAACGCAAACAATACGTGCTTTTCGGTTTAATAATAAGAAGAGGAAATTTCGACGCGAGCTTAAAATGACAGAAAATCAAACGCTACAATAAAAAGTTGAATGAGACCTATTAAACCTCGACATTTACATGACAGAAAAAGATGTAGCTAGTGTGACGTTAGTAATGGCCAGGTCAGATTTTTCTTTTCAGTATAGTCACACAAAGAGAGAGAGAGAGGTAGAGAGGTAGAGAGAGAGACAGAGAGACAGAGAGAGAGAGAGAGGAAAATTGAAGAGTTAAGGATTAAATATATATATGTATATATGTATATATATATATATATATATATATATATATATATATATATATATATATATATATATATATTGAAATGAGAAGAGAAAATCTCACAAACGTTGTTCAAACAACATTTAATTCGTACTGTTTCTTTCTTATAATGTTCATAAGAACTGTGAGAAAATGAATTAAATCTAAAACAAGGAGAAACATCAGGAGAACTGGCTTGCTACTGCATTTCTTCTACAACTTAACGTGAAGCTTGTGATTTTGGCTGAGGCTGTCCGCATAATCTGTGAAAATAAATCATCTTACTGTTACTTGTAATAATTGAGGTGTGTTTTATAAAATACGCTGATTTGCCCAACATACATTCATATATGTATATTTTTGCACTGTTCAGGAAGATCCCATATTGTCATAATTCAATTTAGCCATCCATACAAATTAGTATCCGATTTCGCCAGGATTTAACATAACAGAGTTTCATGTTTTTTTTTTTTACTTTTTTGTTTAGAATTAATGATAAATGATTCAAAGACTAATCTAAATTCCTATTAATTTGTTTTTTTTTCTTTTGTGTATTACAAACCATTTTTTTCTATTCATTATGTTGGTGCAAAAATAACGTCGTTTTTTGACATTTAACTTCAAGTAAAAAAACGACATTATTTTTGCCATATTTTTAAAACAGAAAATACAACTTTGTTATATATGAGTCGAGGAATTGCATTCATCTGCAGTACATCAAGCTAATTAGCATATTCTTTTAAACATTCATTTTAATTAATTCCCTATGTGTTTTTCAGTATGCTTATAATATAATTATATTCATCTAGATATTCTACATGATTTATATCTGCGTATAATTTGCGTAAAAATGTTATAGTAAACACAAACTTCTTTCTATATATATTTATGTAGGCGTGTATATATATATATATATATATATATATATATATAATTATATATATATATATTTGTTTATAAATGTTTGCATACCAAGGTTTTGTGTCAGTTTTTATTCTACATATATGAAACTTTATTTTGAGGGTATTCGTGCCTATGAGAAACTTTATATTTGTATTTTTACCAGGGAAAATCGAAGCAAACTGTGAAAATGAAAATAGAATTTGCCATGTAAAGGTCAAAAGACAGCATTACGAATGTGCAGGTGTAACGTAATAGCTCTTGGTTCATATTTAATGTTTAGCCATACACCAAACATGTCTAAATATTTCAGAAATTAACATCAAAGTTAATCGTATGGTAGATGTGTTTGTTTGATTCTCGCTGCTGGCACACGAGTCATTTTTTGAAAACTTTTTAAATCGTTTCTATATATTGGGTCCAATATAATATAGTAATAAATATTAAATCTGCATTAATCAAAATATCACATTTAAGCCTATTTTACGACCGAGCAAAGTCTGGCGGCCTGCTAGTATGTGTACAAGATATAACTAAGTGACAGCATTGCATGCGATACTTTTTCAAATCTTCAGAAAATACAAAAAAAGAACTTCATAAATATTGCTGTTAGCTTTTCTTTATTTCATTTTAGATATCTCTCCTGAATTATTATTGCTTATCGGCAATGACCCCAAATCTTTTGCGATAAATATGAACGTAATGGGTTCCCCTTGGAAGCCATTTTTTTATAAAACTTTTAAACTTGACTGGTCCAATCAGCATCCGGCGTTGTGTTTGCTGAATGAGAATTGGTTATTCTTGACCTCGTTTGATTTATCTTAAATCGATAAACGTGACATTTCCTTTTTTTCTGTTATATAGGATTTTCTTTTGTCTTCCATATTTTATATTTTTCTGCTACAGCAAACATCAGTTTTTCTGCCTTTTACTCGTGCCTGTAAATATTACAATGTTTACGTTTGTCAGATAAGGAAAATGATATTTACAAAAAAAAATATATATATATTGAAATTCTGATGCAAGAACAAAAAGGGGCATAATGCGGTATAATATCTTAGAAGAGAACGCTTTTAGTTAGTAATACTCTCTCGAGACAAGACATGGAACCACTTGATGTAAGTAATTAAAAAATAAATAATTTAAAGCATACAACAGCAAGATTAAAAATTCACCAAAATGTTAGATTTTCCGACCCAGAAAACAGCAATTCTTGTCCTTATTCAGAAAAATACAAACATATGTAAAAGATATGTTCATATCACTTGTAATTCGTTTTTGGGAATTTTTGTATTTTTAATAATTTTTGTAGATAAAAAAAACATGAAATATACCGCTAAAGAGAATAATGTAAATTCTGTTCATTTATTAACATATAAATGATCAGATAAAAAGAATTACTTTGTTTAGATACGTGTGTGTATGAAAAGTTCCGTACATATTTTGCGAGTATATTTGAATTGTTTGAAATACTAATTAATATTTCAAATCGTTGAAATATATAAGATCTATATGTATTAGCTCAGATGGCGCATTCATTTATATTTTATTGCAACGTAAACCTCATTACTGACGTTCGAAAATGCGTTTGTTTATTTTGTACAAAAATATAGTAACACTTGACTTTATATAAAGTAATATTGTGTGATTCACCGAGAGAAAATGTATATAAAAAGAATGAAGTTAACAACATTTGTGGATTTTTGAGATTGTTATTATTAGTTAATATTTTAAAATCTTTCTATAATGCGTTTCAAGCGTTCATTTCTTCAGATATTTTCCTATTTAAAAGTCTTTTTGTTAAAGGTTTTCAGTTAAAAGTTTTTTTTAAGTTAAGAAGGGCCGACATTATATCTAACTAAGTCTTGACAGGAAGACAAGTAAATAAGAACACACAAACCAACAAACGTCATGAAATAAAACTTTTAACTAGAAAAACCTTAATCTAATAGTCTTTTAACTAAAAATAAACACCTGAAAAAGCTAAATGAAGCTAGAAAAGCGTTAGGGAAATATTTTAAAATAGAAAAAAAATAAAAGACTAAAAAATCCAAAAATGTTGGCAAGTACAATCTTTTATATATATATATATATATATATATATATATATATATATATATATATATATATATATATATATGCTTCCGTTAAGTCTCGAAAGACAAAGGATACCCCGTGTAGGGGCAGTTGGGCGTGTAATTGTGAGGCAAGGGTCGCGCAATCCCTAATCACATCTCTCCTGAATCGACACTCTTTGGGTCCAGTGGCAAGGATAAGACCAGGACGACTGGAAACAATGCCGAGATAAGCGGAGAGCACATACAGCACCTGGAAGTCCCAAATGGTAACCCATTTAGTAATGACCAGGCTCAACGTTGCTTAACTCCGGTGATCCAGCGGGAACCGGTGTGTCAACGTGATTATGCCGTATATTTGTAGATAAAAAAATGAAATATACCGGTAAAGAGAATAATGCACATTCTGTTCATTTATTAAAATATAAAATATCAGATAAAAAATTATCATATATATATATATATATATATATATATATATATATATATATATATATATATATATTTGGGTCTAAACACTTTAAATTTTAGATATAGGGTACTTGGACAGGGATCTAACTTTATAATTTGATTTGAACTCAAAACAAATAATGTTTAGGTGTCATAATTGAGGTCAATCCTTTTAGTTTTTTGCAGTGTCTACGAAATTACTCAGTAAATTTGAATTTAAATTTTAAACATTTGAAATTTTACATAAAGTGTATTCAGACATATGGCACGCTTTTTTATCTTTTGCTGATAATTCTACTTCCAAGGGGTCAAAATTCAAAAGATTTTACCTTTGTCGTCTCTAGAAACCTCCTCCGCCAATTTTGGGTCTAAACATTTGAAATTTACATAAAGATATTCAGACATGCAGCAAACTTTTTAACCAATTTTTGGTCGAAAATTTAGCTGGCAAGTGGTCAAATTTGACAAAATTTGCATTTGCAGACTCTACCAAACTCCTCCGCCAATTTTTAACCTAAACACTTTAATATTGTATGTAGGTTACTTGGACATGGTTCAATTATTTTAAGTTTATTTCAGCCCAAAATAATAAATGTTATAGTGTCAAATGGGTGTCAAATATAAAAGAAATTTGACATTTGTTGTCTCTACCAAATTTTCTTTATGGTAGTTAAGGAAGCCTATTTTATAGAAAGGTGTAGTCGTAAATATTCAAACTTTTTAATACATGCACAAAAAGTAATGAACAGTGCATAGGACCCAAGCAAAGACGGGTGGACGTGCTAGTATATACAGTGACATGCAAAAGTATTGGATACATTACATATTTTATTCATAACTTTTATTAGGGTTCAAGATGTTACCTAAAATTTGGTCAGTATATTCCTAGTACTATTCTGATTTATATTTGAAGTATTAATTGCAAAATCAAAGTTTACAAAATTTATATTTAAGGAATAATATGAATTAACAAAGGCAAAAGTATTGGATACACGTTTAAAAAAATCTTTTTCTGAAATAAATTTAAATGACTTTTGGTTAGCGTGTTGCAATAATGCAGCAAGTTATCACTGACCAATCAGAGAGCTTTATATTAAAATAATATTATAAAATTCTTCCAGTTTGCGCCGACTCCTTCAAAGTCAACCAATTCATTTGTAAAAATGCCTAAACTAAGTTGTCGATAGACATTCGTCAAAAAAAATCATTGATAAGCAAAAAGAAGGAAAAGGGTATCGAATAATATCAAGGGAACTTAATCTACCACTTAGTACAGTTGGAAACGTTATTAGAAAGTTTAAAAAAACCCTGTTGAAGCTGTTGCAAATCTTCCAAGATATGGTCGGTCAAGGAAATTAAACGAAAAAAACCAAGGTGTGTAAGTAGAAAGGTACAAACAAAATTGTCTTACTTGTGGTGAACTTCAAACCGACCTCAGAGAAACTTAGATTCATGTGAGCAAGGATACAGTCAGTAGAGTTCTAAATCGTGCAGGTTTTGTATCAAGGCTCCCAAAGAAAATTTCCAATTTTGAAGCTTAAATATGTCAGATCACGTTTGACACATGTTAAAGCATATGGGAAACAACCCCAAGAATTTTGGAACAAGGTAATCTGGTCAGCCGACACGAAAATCGAAATATTTGGAAGAAACACAGTAACACATGTATTTCGTAAAAATGGCACCGTCTATAACAAAAAGAATACCATTCCTACGGTAAAGTTTAGCGGTGGTTCGATTATAGTATGGGGGGTTTCATCCAAAGCTACTGGCGAACTAAAAATCATCAATGGTAGAATTAATGGACGTATGTTCAGGAAGATTTTGGAGAAAACCCACGAGAAATCTGCTGATTTGTTTGGACATAACAGCAATTTTGTGTTTCAGCAGGACAATGATTCCTAGCATACTGCCAGACTAACCAAAGAATGGCTTGGAAATAACTGAATTGGCGTTCTTATTTGGCTCAGTCAGTCTCCAGATCTCAACCCAATTGAACATTTGTGGAAAATATTGAAGTTCAATGTTCACAAGAGGAACCCAAAAATATTCAAAAACTAGAAAGAAGGATGGCGAAAAATACCTGCATATCTTTGCAAAAAACATCTGTGCAACTATAGAAAGCGATTGGAAACTGTTGAACGCAATATAGGCTATGAAACCAAATATTAAATCAATGTAACAATATTTTTCCGTGAGTTGATTTATATTTTTCATTTAATATAAACTTTCCAAACATTAATTTTGTAATTACTACCACAAATATTAGTTAGAATAGTAATAGGAATATACTGACCAAATTCTAGGTAAAATCTTGAACCCTATAAAAAGTTATGAAAAAGTTACACAACTTTTACATTTTCGCATAGAAATATGTAAGGAAAGTGTGGAAATGTATGTTAGGATTATAATGGGGTTGCAGGCATGTGTAAGAAGGCAACGTAAAGTCGTACATTTTCTGACAATCATAAATCCAAGTTGATTCAAAAGCATTTTTATAACGGAAAACTTTAGGTTAACATTTTCACAATGTTAATCTAATAATTGTAAACTTTTCATAACTATGCAAATAGACCCAAAATGATTAAAAGCGTTTACAATATTGCGGCTATAACACATGCTTTTTTAATTAAATACAGACCATAATCCTGATCATTATATTGTCTTCTTTACAGACCACTAAATTTAATTCTGTGTTCTTATTTTAAAAAAAATCTGACGGAAATTCGTTTTTAATAGAAATCTTTGCTTTCGTATAGGCTGAATCGCCTTAAGTATTCTTTAAATTATATTAACTAGCTGATTGAAACACGCTCATGAACGTGTTGCAACATGATACCGTTTATGTACAAGCAGATAGAAAATATATCATGCCCTACTTCGGTATTGAGTACTCTTGTATTAACTTCATTAAACTTTATTCATTACCTCTGATAATATTAACATTAAGCACCAAGGTAACAAAATTACACAACTACTCTCTCTCTCTCTCTCTCTCTCTCTCTCTATATATATATATATATATATATATATATATATATATATATATGTCTAACCACTTCATATAGGTATATGTCTATCAATTTCTTTGGAAATATGGCTTCTCAGTTATATTTCACTTTTTTATATACAAATCCTTAATTTTAGAAGCTCAATTGTATTACAGAGCTCATAACAAATAAATGACGAATGTCTCTTTTACAATGTCATCATGTTGACTATCTTACAATTTATACCTTTAATTTAGTTGACAATTCAGTTACAATTCTGGATAGTAACTCTTTCGTAGCACAAAATCGTTCGTTTATATCATTGTATCAATGAATGAATCTATTTGGTCCTTAACTCATCAGAAAAGTAACAAATATTAATCCATCAAAAAGAAAATAAAACGCATAAATACAAACTCCCAAAATCAGCTTTCAGTATGCCATTTTGAAATTAGAAATTTAGTTACTTAGATTTAACTTAGCGATATTTGTTAATTGTATAAATTTTGATATATACTGCTAAATAATTTGATTTAGTATTTAATAAAGATATTTACCATTAATCTATTTCTATTTACTGGGATCATATAAATAATTATAACATATATAGTATATGTCTGCATATTTACTAAGTTTTTTTATACGTGATTATTATAAAAAGTATAAGTTTTCTAATCCCGGTTCTATTAATTGCAGATTTAAGCTGAATTTTTAATCGATACATAATTCAATTTGTATTACTATTTTCAATTCAATTTATTATTACATGAATTACAATCCTTTATTTTCATTTAATTATGCTTCGTGATCTCCATATAAGACTTCCATCTGTAATATTTTATAATATTTATTTAAATTTACTTAAAATACCGTTGATTTGCTTTTAAATAAAAAAAGACGTTTTCCTTTAGTGAAACCAGTATCTATTGCACGATTTATTATTATTATTATTATTATTATTATTATTATTGTTGTTGTTGTTGTTGTTGTTGTTATTTTATCCTTATGTTTGTAAACAGTGTTTTTAGAGTTATATGTTTCTATTTTTATATGTCTTAAATACAATTTGTACTATAAATTGAATTTATTTATTCATTTAAATTTAATATTAATATTATAAAGATTTCCATATAACATAACTCCTCTGTCTATCTATCTATCTATCTACCTATATATATATGTATATATATATATATATATATATATATATATATATATAAGTGAAAATGTATGTCGATCAGTCTGTCAGTCTGAGTACATTTCCCTACCAAACAACTCTGTAAATTTTTTGTCTGGAGACTGGAAATTTGACGTAGGAGTTATTGAGATTTGGGAAAATGTTTTTAATCGGGTTTCGGACAGAAATTTTTTGCTGTTAATGGGGTTCAACGATTTGCCCTTTTAAAACTCTACAAAAACTTCTCCGACAATTTTGGGTCTAAACAGTTGAAATTTTAGATGTATGTTACTCGGACATGCATCCAACTTTATAATTCTTATTGACCCCAAAACAATGAATGCTAATGGGTCAAAATTGGGATCAAATTTTCGAGAAAATTGTCCTCGGCGGTCTCTACCAACTTTTCTCTATGGTAGTTTAGTAAGCTTAGGCATTAGCGTACATATTCATACTTTTTGATAGATACATATGCACTTAAAGTTATAAACAATATATTAGGCCAGACCAAAGCCGGGCGGAACTGCTAGTATATATATATATATATATATATATATATATATATATATATATATATATATATATATATATATATATGTATATAACTAATAACTAATATATGTATATAACTAATATTAAAAATATGTCTGTATAATTCTATCTATCTATCTGTACCTCTGTCATTCTGTCTGTCTGTCTGTCTCTCTTTCTCTCTCTTTCTCACTCTCTCTATCTCTCTCTCTCTCTCTCTCTCTCTATATATATATATATATATATATATATTATTACCACAAAGGAATCGACAGTATGAGATCAAATTATGTCGGCCACATGATTCCATCACTCAGACACAAGTCACCTCTAATTGCAAGTACAAGCGCATTTACCACTTGGCCAAATTCAACAGCTAGGCAACAAGTTGAGTGTGGACTATAAGTACGCACTCTTACCAACGTTCAACATATGAAGCGGATACGAACTTCACAAAACTTTCTCAGAAACTGTAATATTTTATATTATTTCATCCGTGCTGGCATGGTGAATTCCCTTGTCGGATATTTTGGTTTTTGAATATTATGGTGTGCGAGAAACCGAATAATAAATGGCTTGTATATTCGAACACTTTTTCTTTTATTACTTGTTTTAATCTTCCAAGGAAACGTTTTTGAAAGCAAGCACGAATATAAAAGAAATGCTCATAAATCGTTTAAGAACAGAAAGACTATACGTTTTACTCCTACTATTCATGTATATATTGTTCAGTTTTGTACATTTGTTATTTTATCAACTAATGTTTTTGCAAGACATGAATGAAAGCCGAAAACAGGAAAATATGTAAATGTAAATTTAATTATGCTGTAATACGAGAAAAAAATGTTCTAAATTTGTATAAATAACACGTAGACGTCCTGCTGAGAAAAATACAGTATACATATGTATATATGAGTAGGTAGTAGTTTGCTTGAAGCATTGTTGGTAAATAATATATAGATTTTTTTTTAAAGCCAAAGACAATGCGGGGAAAGACCGGAATTATGGACAACTACATTTGTTTGTTTTTCTTTCTTTACTTCCATAATTCCGGTATTCCCCCGTATTGTCATTGGCTTAAAAAAATTAAATTATATATATATATATATATATATATATATATATATATATATATATATATATATATATATATTATATGGTAGCCACCACTTATCAAGACCCGGAATCCACTCGGGGATTATGGTTATTGGGTGTATAGTATCAATGGGATAATACCGTAGTAATCATTAGTAATTGATATTTGATAAAGTGTCTTACTTAAGGGGGCGGTTAATCAGGCACTTGTTTATGCTGGACATGAAAATATACAAGTTGTATTCAGGTGGGAAACAAACAAACGGAACAGAGTTCCACATGTGTGCACTTCTAAGAAAGAAGCTTTGTTTATGAAATCCACGTTTTGATCTAGGCACATACAAAGATTGTGGGAAATTATTGACAGTGGTTTCAGCTAGATGGGTGTTTTGGCTAGGGGTGACAGAGATTGGGGCTCAGACGATCACTTCCCATGCAAATAACGAAAAGACAAAGACAGGCTTGCAACGTCGCTTCTGTGGGAGGGAGGTTGCAGGGAAGAGAAAAGGGCACCCCCACTAAGCCACGAAGTCAATTTTGTACTCTGTCAAGGAAGGATAGGCTGCTTTTAGCAGCTCCTGTCCAGATATGGCAGCAGTACTCCATCCTTGGAAGTACTTGGTTTTTATACAGATAGAGAATTGCATCAGTAGTGAGATATCTTCTGAAGCGGTAGAAGGATCCCACCATCTTTCCAGCGACCTTGGCAACAGACTTGATGTACGTGTTCCATTTCAGATCAGGAGTAAAGGTCAAGCCCAGAAGCTTCTCAAAACATGGAGCCTCCCCAATACGAGAGCGATCCATTTCAATTGATGCCAGATGGGGTTCAGAGCGTGGATGATCTAAAGATAGGAGCTTGGTTTTAGATGCATTAAAAGTAACCGGCCACCTCTTCCCCCACTGTATCACGCGCTTAAGATCAGAGGAGAGAGAATCAGAGAGAACTTTGTCATTTACGGCCTTCGATGTGTTCCCATATATGGTCGTGTCATCAGCATAGACGTCAACGAATTATTTAAGTATGTGCTTTGGGAGATCATTGATTTAGATCCGGAAGAGTGTTGGGCTAGGATGGACCCCTGAGGGACCCCGGCATTAATACTGTGGGCCTCTGATATCTGCCTATCAACCACAACTCTTATGAACCTATCAGAGAGAAACGATTTAATAATTGAGACAACATTTCCAGTTATATCCTAGCTAGAAATCTTGTGTAGTAGGCCTTTATGGCATTACTTATCGAAGACTTGGATATGTCAAGAGCAATTGCCCTAGAAAGCAATCCTTTGTCGAGAGATTCAACAATCCTATGAGATATAACCGTTAACACATCTGGTGTAGATCTAGCTGAACGGAAACCATATTGCATGTCACTAAGAAGGTTATTTCTGTTGAGGTTGTTGACTACTTCTTTATTTAATATTGATTCAAGGAACTAACTCATGACAGACGGGTGACTTATTTGTCTGTACTGAGAGGGAGATGACTGATCACCTGAATTCGTAAATACAAGGCATACGGGTGATGTTTTTCAGTGTGTTTTGAGGCACTTCCTCTTACGGCAACGCTTAAACAGTTTTGTAAGTATGGGGGCAAGTTCTGGTTGAAGCTTTTTCTACACTATTATTGGAATGCCATCAGGGCCAGTTGCTTTACTGGAATCAAGATTCTTGATTAGCTTGGCGACCTCACGTACAGATATTTGTATGTTGCATTGCGTGTTGTCTGTTATAGGAGGAAATACGGGGGGTTGATTTGCTTCGTTGCATAGGGTAGAGTTAGCTGCAGAGTTCTTAGCAGATACTTTGGCCTTGTATGATGCTGACGAGATGACCTCAGGTTTATTGATGATGGTTGGGATAGAACGCACGCTTTTGTTAAGGACTCTGTTTGCTATTGGCCAAAACTGGTGGGAACCAAGCCGCTGCTCAGCTTCTTTGTATTTAACGAACTGAGCATATAGCTCTCTTGCATTTATTATTACTCTTTTACAGTGGTTGTTGTAGTCCTGAAAGCAGTTTTAGTCTCAGTACATCTATTACGTTGGTAGCTATGGAAAAAAGTGGCTTCTGTAGGCGATGGCAGAAGCACATTCTGGGGAGAATCATAGCGGGATATTAGGTTTTTGCTGGAATGTTGTGGATGGTATGAATTAGTCTATGTTTACAATTATCCATTTGGTCAGTTCTGATATTAATGAAGGACACATCCTTTTTAAACATGGAATGCAGAGGTAGATCGGATATAATTGTGCAGAATCTATCCCACTCAGCCATAGAGTATCGATATACAGTACGGTGGAGAGGTACGTCTGAAAAATTATTACAGTATATATTTTCAAGTTTTATTTTTGTTCGGATAAAACAACAACGGAAGAAAATCAAGTAGTTATAATAAAGAAATAATGTAATTATGATTTTTTAGATGGGGTGTGAATGCTTGAGTTATGCTGATTGATCGTACTATTATTATTATAATCTTGGGTTTTATTAGCACAACGTTTCTCTCGCTGCAACCTGCGACCTTCTTCGGGTATTGGGAACACGCTCCTTTTCCTACTAAGTAAAACGAGGGTTGACCCAAACTCAAGCACACTGTTAGAATTCCTCTAAAGTAGAGCCAGCATTCCTTTTCTTTAGTAAGAAAAGAAGCATGATTTCAACATCCGATGAAGGTCGCAGGTTGCAGCGACCGAAACTTTGTGCAAATAATACGACAGATGAGAATAATAATCTGATGTATCAACATAACTTAAGCAAAAGAATGTGTTTATCCAAAAGCAGAGATGCGAAGAACAGAATAGAAATGATGAAAAATAAAATTGATTATATTCTGTAAGAAAATTATCATGTCTTACCTCCCTTGTATTTAACATTTTTTTAGTTTACTTCAGTTAGTGTTAAGAGGTCAAGAGGCTACCTCCTGGAGTGTACACTCGATTTCGTTACGATTTAAATTTATATCCGAGGGCTCTTTTAAGAATGGACGCTCTTCCTTTTTATGGCTTCTATTTGTCTTTTGTTACAACTTGGTTTGCCAGAAATTACTTCTAATATTTCTAAAATTTAAGCCAGTTGTCCGTTATCACAACCGGTGTAAGGCTTATTTCTCTCAGAAGTCATGTCGTTTGTAAATCATTTTTAAGGTTCTGCTATTTTGTCATCTTTTCCTGTTCAGCGCTACTAAAAGCCAAAATGGTTTGGGATTGTGACATTGATAATTAGTGCAGTTCTTTCCGGCTTGTCCCATATTACAATGTTTGGCTTGTTGGCATTGTCTTTTATGTATTTTGCATAGAACTCGGTTACTTTTCCGTTTGATGTTACCGATGGTGGTTCATGTTCCCAGAATGTTCGACGATTTGTCAGCATTGCATCTCTCCACAGATTTTCCAGGGAAGGTATTTACATAATGTGTTGTGGTGGACAGTGAAGCGGTGTAAGCCTGTGCGTGTTCATTTATGCTAAATGCCTTTCTTTTGAGACGCAAGGTGGCAACGTCGCAAGAGACAAAGCAAGTGAGCATTGTTTTTATATATATATATATATATATATATATATATATATATATAATTATTTTTTTACTATAATAATTAAATACCTACATACACTAGTGTTTCATCCTTTCGGGATTCTTCAGTGCAGGGTGCCACGATTACTACCAGTCGAACGATTCGAACCCCGCGACACGAGACATCTCTGGCTCGATTAGCGGAGGCCGTATCCATTCGGCTACCATTAACCGTGTGAAATAGCGTTGAATTTTAAACATTTTAATTTAAATGTTCATTACGTCAGACAGACAGTGATCAAATCGTTATACGATGATCTACGCATAAGAGCTAAATTGACCGACTTTTTAATGTATATATACCTATAAAAGTCTGTGTGTAAGGACATTTCCCAACCTATATACTCAACGAATATTTGATCTATAGAATTTAAATTAGGTATATAGGATAATCAGTCATGTGGAAAACTGTTTAATTTGTTTCATTGGAGGAAAAAAAATGGTGGTTAAGAGGTCAAAATTGAAAATTTGTTATTTGGGAGTCATAGGACGTTTATCTCTTTGCTAACCGTTTCAGGAATGCGCATGCGTGAATAGCTCACATTACAGATAACTTATGATAAGAATAAGCAGTTTGGAACACCATTTGAGAATCGTGTCACGCTGGGTTGATGACTACTTACTTGACACAATGTCTTTTAGGTTTCGGCAACAAGCATAGCTCGAATATTTTTTCTTTACTTTACTTACAAAAGGTGAACAGTTAAAAAGAAAAAAAATAATACTCGCATGCATATGTCTTAGTTTCTGTATAAATTAAAAATATATTATTTATGCAGGGCAGCCTGCTGGTATATGTAACTTAATTTATCTTTTTGAATATTCTATAAAAGTGAGAATAAACCTATATACTCAACGAATTCTTAATCTACAGACGTGACATTCGGTATGTCGGATATTAAGATATATGGATTTTTTTTAAAAATCTGTTTCCATTAAAAAGGGTTTCTAAAGGGTCAAAATGTAACACGTGTTACGTTGAAGGTCACCGGATTTTCATCTGTTTTTTTTACTGTTAAACGACTGCGCATGCGAGGTCATAAAATATTATTGTTTCATTATGTTAAGTATGCGTTGGTTTGAAAATACACATTGAAACTATGTCAAGCTGGTGTAATTGTTATCGTACTTGACTCAATATCTATAAGTTTGGAGTTCGATCTCAGCTCGAGTACTTTTTTAATTTACTTACAAGACGTAAACTTAGAAAAACTCTCATTCACGTGTTTCAGTTTCTGCCTTTTCTTTTCATTTTTTAAAAAAGAATTTGACGTTACATTTAATATTACACTAATTCTGTTTATAATAAATAAAAATTATTCATTAATTGAAATATAATATGCATGCATATTTTTGATCGGGTAACGCCGACTATATCTTGTAGTATTCTACAAACGTGAGAATGTGTATGTGGGAACACTTCTCAACCTATATACGCCAATAATTTTTTAATCTAGAGATTTGAAATTTAGTATATAGATTATTCAGACATGTGGAACAATTTATAATCCGTTTTTATTCAGAAAGAAATGTGTGCTAAGCGGTCAAAATTAAAGAATTAGTACATGGGAGGCCACCGAATTTTTATCTGTTTTCAACTGTTTCACGACTGCGTATACGCGGTCGTGAAACTTCCTCATGTTAAGTATGTGTTACTTTGAAAGCACTCTTTGAAAGTAATGTCAACTAATGTAATGGTTATCGAACTTGGCTCACTGACTGGGTTTTGATTTTGATTTCAGCTCGAATATCTTTTTTTTACTTACAAAACGAGAACTGTTTAGAAAAAAAATACTTAACTAGACATGTCTCAGTTCTTTCTGTTTTATGTACTTCATGTTTTTAAACTGAATTTAACATTACGTTTAATACCTACGGTATTTCTGTTTATAATAAATAATATTTCTGCCTTAATGAAAATATAATAATAATATTTATGCGAATTTTAGAACCCGGCAACGGCGGGTGGCTAGCTAGTATATCTATAATATATTTAACATTACGTTTAATACCTACGGTATTTCTGTTTATAATAAATAATATTTCTGCCTTAATAAAAATATAATAATAATATTTATGCGAATTTTAGAACCCGGCAACGGCGGGTGGCTAGCTAGTATATCTATAAAAGTGAGAATGGGTTTGTGTGAGGACATATCTCAACCTAAATACTCAAGAGAATTATAGATGTACAGACTTGAAATTTGGTATATAGGATATTCAGACATGTGAAAACATTTTTTACTCGTTTTTATTCGGAAAAAATATGTGCTATAGGGTCAAAGTTGGCAAAATTGTAACGTAGGAGTCATCGGATTTTTATGTTTGCTAACTGTTACATAAATGCGCATGCGTGCATTGTTTATATAGCATATTAATTATGTTAAGAATAACTAGTTTGAAAACACGTTATAGAGACTGTTTCACGCTGGTCTAACGGTCATCGTACCTGACTTACTGTTTTTAGGTTTTTGTTTGGATCTCAGCTCAAGTATTTTTTTTTACTTACACGAAATTTACGGTTTAGAAAAAAAAAACCTAATTCTCGATGCGCATATTTAAGTTTCTGTATTAATTAAAATATAATATTAGAGACCAAGTTACGCGCGGGGGGTGTCCTTTTTTGTTTATCTGTGTGAAGAATGATCTACACACATATACATTTAGACATTTAACTCAAATCATGTGTAACTATTTATTATCCATCTGACGATCGCTCGAATGGTAATGACTAAGGTTGAAGAACTATATGTTTTGATTTCGACTATAGCTGATGAAACTAAAGTCATATATTTTGTTATTAGTTTTGAAACCACTACTCTATATTTGGTACAATATAATAATCGATGCTTGACTCTATTCATAATTACGAAATATGCATAAATTAATATATCATATTAAAGCCTATTTACAACCAGGCAACGGCAGGCACCCTGCTAGTATAGTATATGTTTGTAAAGAATTGCTATTGCTTATAGCGCACCAATATACCCGTGTGCTTCTGCATACATAAATTAAAAACAAAGCAGTAATTATACGGGAAACCAAATCGCTGCATGTATGAATAACAAAGCTGAAATTCTGTATAAAATATTTATAAAATATAATATAATACAAGATGTAGGATCCGGTTTTCTATGCATGTTATAAGAATTAAATCAATAGAAACCTTTAGTTTTCTTAGTATAGGTTTCGATCAGAAAATAAAATATGTTTAATTATTTATTGTAAGCCGCACAAGCATTAATCAACTAAGTAATTGATACGGAGTCATTTTACGTCGATGGAGAAAACAAAAATGCGAATCTAAGTAGATTTATTCTGTATTTAATTAACGGTATTGTGTGGTTGGAAGGATTATGGTTTGTTGTCGGGTGAGAGAGATTTAGTTTTACTACACGTGAAGCAAAGTGGAAATGCAGCAAGGGGTAAAGTATCAAGAGAGCTAGATCGGAACAAACAACAATTCTATTCTAGAAGCAACTAACTCATAATAAACATTGTTTATGGCGTTTAGTTTTCCCAGTCAAATATTATACTTGCCTTTTTACCTTGAATATTGCCACTTGAGTGTAAGCGGCTTCGATTTGTGGGTACATTTGCAGAGATACTATGTAAGGAGTTGAGCTACAAAATGTCTGTTAACATTACACTTGGATTTTGCATTAAAGTACAGTAGGGGCCTGCGAGTAAATTCCAAGGTCTAGCAGTTCGAGAAAAGAAACTATTTGTACAGACGATTTTTCTAGCATCTGGACATTTCTATAGAGTAGGCATAGTATTTCGCTGTCTGTCTGTCTGTTTAGTTGTATGGTATTTACGGCGAGGAGGGTAGAAAGGCTTGGAATTCGTAGGAGATCTGTCGATGGGACAGGCGTTTGGTTGACAGTGCGGGACCTACCTATTTGGCCACTCTTTTTTGAACCCCGTCTTGGAGTGGGAAACTAATAGCAGATACACCAGCCGAAATGTGCCAACGATACGATACTCCATGCATTGGAGAATGCTGGTCTAGAAAAGATAGAAATACTCTCAGGGGTAAATAACTTTTTAGAACTATTTTTGGACCCGTCTTCGCAGCAGTTTGGAAATGCCTTGAATATATTTGTACAAATCTATGTTCCCTGTGAACATTAAACCGCGGAGTTTGAACAAAGAGTTTTAGATAAAGTATATTCAGCTATGACTATCTCTTGTTGAGAATGTTTCTCATAATCATTAACAAATAAGTTTAGTGTTTGCTGCATTAAATATAACGAGCGATTTATGTTTCCATTTTATTACAGAATGGAGACCTTATCTAAGGTTTCAGCCATTTCCTTAGGTATGCGTTCATTGGTTTACCCCCTGCGTCTGGTACAGAGCGTACCGTCATCAGCAAATATACTGATTTCGGGGAGAATTTTATCGTAGAGGTTTATTCATGAATAAGAGGTATAATAAAGGTCCGAAGAACCCTGTGCCACACACACGTTGTTTTGTTGTTTTGAAGTACTGCTATCGAGGATAGCGTGTTTTTTTCTCTTATTTAAACATACTTAGTTATGTTAATATTGTCCAGAAATACGATATAATTTACTTTCCTTGTAAACATATTCCTGTCCTACCGTGGCAAAGACTTGGAACATATCTATGACCACGGCTTGCCTCATCGAGTGTATGATATCTACGTTCAGATATTGCATATATTGTATCCACAATAGAACGTACTTGCGAGAATTCATATAATTTGTCGGAAAGTGTGCGAAAGTTGTTAATTAAGGACTTCAAATATTTTGGCAAAGAAAGTAAGTAAGCTGACGGCGCGATAATTTAGTGTATCAATTCTTTCGCGAAAATTCTTGTGAACTGATACCACAGAAAAATTTTCCAGCAGTCTGGAAAGCAATATTGTTTAAGACATTTGTTGTAAAATTTGGACAGGAATGTGAAAACCTCAGTGCGATAATATCAGGTTCACATGCTTTTGTTCCGTTGAAGTTTTTATGGTATCACAAACTTAGGTAATGGACGATTTTCGAAAATAGTGGTTGTCCGCAAAGAAAACTCTGGGATTGGTGTGCTATGTAGGTTTGCCATAGGATAACGAGAAGCAAACACTTGGGCAAGCATGTTAGTCCCCTCGCTTGCCGTGCAGACGACCCCAAAGCTGTTGAATACTATAAGAATTGTTGGCTGGCTATTATTTAATACAATGTTATACTATTTCTGAAATTTATTCCTAATTTCTGCGAGTAAAGTTCGATTACAGGTCCAGCAAATGCCATAATATTTTATTACTAGCGGGGGTAGCCGGCGTTGCCCGAGTGTTTGTTTCCGGGACGGGGAAGGGGAGTTTTAAAAAATGTTATGGTAGGTAAGTAGGAAGGATCAAACCCGGAGTCATGAGTAAAAGTAGGAAAATAAAGTGTGAAAAAAAACAAAAAACATCTGCAACGTTAACAGTTCGGCCACCAAGAAAAGTCCATTCCAGTTGTTTAGGAAAAAAGAAAAAAGAAAAAAACGACTACGTTAGGTCGGCGCGAACGTGAAAATATAATGTGAATTGTCCAGCACGCTAACCACTACGCCACAGAGCACTGCAGCTTAGTTTAGTGATTTTAAATAACTTCACATGAAAGAACTACGAAGCCAAACCGGTGTTCTCTTCTCAACTGTTCCTTGTGAACGATCCCCAAACGGTGTTAAGTGGTGGCAGGGGGAGAAGAAATTTATTAGAGAGAAAATATTTTACCACTTCCATTGATCTTAACCGATTTTGGCCGTGACTTCTCAGCAGAAAAAGTATAGAAATCTAAGATTATCGAGGAATTTGAGAAATAATAAGCCTATAACACATCAGATATTGTTCTGCCGTTTGTGCATATTATATTTGCATGAAATATCTTGATTTTTAATCCTATTAAGGTCAAAATCCCCGGGAAAAAATGAGTTCCTTTTATTTATATTTTATTATGTAATCATCTAACATAATCTGTCCCTTCCATTATCTCTCTCTCTCTCTCTCTCTCTCTCTCTCTATATATATATATATATATATATATATATATTATATATATATGTATATATACATTATATATTATATATATATTATATATTATATGTGTATATAATAATGGTTGGTCGGTTGTTGTTTTTTTACAGCACATCAACACTTTTCGGGTTATTTAATGCCGAATCCAAAGATTTTGAAGAAATCGGTTTGTATTCAACCCATAGTTGGAACCCTAACAGGTACTATCACTTTGTGGCAGAGTGGACCTGGGAGCAATGGTAATTAAAGCGTAGTTCCACACTTCCCAAAGACCACAAGCTGGGGCCTCAGCACTGGATGTAGTTTAAGGTCATATCCAGGACCCCCATTGAGGGACTTTTACCCTCTGCAGGGGGTCATTCGGCGTATTCTAATGCCCCACCGACAGGGCCGGTATATAATAATGAAGTTTCGAATGGAAAATAGCGAGAAGGCGGGCAGAAGAAACGCTTCAAGGCAATCTAAAGGGGTCTATCCAAGCCTTATGTATATATACCAAATCGTGTGAAACGCTGGCAAACAGATGGGAGTGGCATGGTTCGATCATGGTTCGATCAACAGTTGCCTCATGAAAGATGAATGGGCAGGGAGCGCACACTCCACAAATCAAGGGCAGCAAGCACTTCATCGACAGATACTCACCATAGTTGCTTCACCTATGGAAAATACTTGACCTGACAAGTCTGCCGCGAACCCACCAAACCCACTCAACTATAAACCAGTTATGTTCGTTTTGTTAACTGACAAGGATAGACGAGCATAACGTGTATATATATATATATATATGTACACACACACAGACACACACACATTTGTTGTAAAAATCTAATGGATAAAAATCTGAAGAAGTTGGTGGGGACAGGATATTTTTACGGAGACATAAATCGTAAAATTGCCAACTCATTAATGAAACAGCTGTAATGGAAAAATCCAGGAAATAAACGAATGTTATCAAAAAGACAACGTGAGTCTTTGAATTTTCAACAAAATGTTGCACTATATATGCTCTGCCCCTATTGAATAGACATATTGAGCTTACCTCAAAATTAGCGGTGACTGGTTTTAAAATAGCAATCTAGACCCGTAAAACAAAAACGGTATACATTGAAAGTAACGACATTTCAAAAACAAACTTAATATATATACACTTTACATTGGGGTAATTACACCAAGTCCGTGGCAATTGCACTAATTAGCTAAAAGTGCTCTTTTAGCACACACGCATATTAAGAGCACTTTTTGTTGGTGAAATTAAATTACCCTTTATGTATGGTGTATATATATATATATACATATATATATATATATATATATATATGTGTGTGTGTGTGTAATAGTATTATTTGAAGATTGCTCAGTACGTATGAAGAAGATATTAGACATAAATTGAGACATTCAACAAAATACTACGGCTTAATTAATCGACACTGGATCCCAAGTCCACGTTCTCTGTTTGAGAGGTTTTGTATCGTTGAGAGATAAACTCTTTCTTTAGTAAAATATAACGAGGACCTCGTTGGGTAACGAATAACGCGGTAAATAACGAAGCATAAGAGCCAGTATTTCAGGTGTTGATTTCTTAATACAAGCGATACAAAGGTGATAATTCAAAATTACCGATGACGTAACACATTTTGGTGTCGTAATTACAAACGACTTCATCGAACAGTATAATTCCAGACTTTCCGCTGAGCATTTTGGTTCTTGTAACGCTAATCCTCTTTTCGCCTTCATTGTTGTCGGTAATCACACGGAAAGGACTGCAGTAGATTTTATGTTTTTACTTTTCGGCTGATCTTGTGGTCACAGCGGATATAATGAAGTTATAAGTAATATGTCAAGAAATAAGTTAATAATAATGACAATAACAATAATAATAGTAAGAAGAAGAAGAAGTAGAAAAGAAGAAGTATAATACAAATAAGAAGAAGAAGAAAAGAAGAACAAATAAGTATAATAAAATAATAAGAAGAAGAAGAAAAGAAGAAAAAAGTATAATAAAAATAATAAGAAGATGAAGAAGAAAGATAATAATATTAACAATAAGAAAACTAATAAGAAAAATAAGAAAAATAACACTATTAAAATATTAATAATTGGAAACAATAATAAAAACAATAAGAAGAAAATAATAATGATAATAATAATAATAATAATAATAATAAAAATAATAATAATAATAATAACAATAATAATAATAATAATAATAATAATAATAACAATAATAATCACGAAACATCGAAAAAAATAGGAGGATTATTTGAATCAGGGAGATAGCTGAGAAGATAGCAATAAAAGAAAAAATGGCTGAAAGTTTAAGGAAAACCCTTGAATTCAGAGACATGCATGAACTACGGACGCTAAGCGGTCATATATATACTTTAACAGAAGTAAAATAAAAACATAGAACATATAGAATCAGAAAAAGAGATAATGTATCATTCTAAGTTAATCCTCTCCAAGATTAAAAAAAAACATGTAGTGTTGGCCTCAACTAGAATCACACAAAATAGGCTACTCCACTTCATACTGAAGTCCAATAATCGATATCAGCAAGAAATTGATGTTAAACGGTTATTACAATAACGCACACTTATTTGTAAGCGTTATCGAACAAGATAACTAGTACTGAGAACTAGGAGAGTTTTAGTTTAGCCTTTCCTCCAGATCACACCACCGGTTGTTAACTAAGTGAAATTATCGGTGATGGTATGCGTTTCAACAGCAAGTGCGTACACTAATTATACACTATTTAATTGCGTACTGAATATCTTAAAGTTGTTTGATATTTATTTATCGTCACGAGTAAACATTTAAAATATTACTTTAAACTTGTGAGTGTTTTTGTTTGAAAATGCAACCATGCAGATGATACGGTATCGCTCTTACTTTAGATTTCGATAACACTAAATAGGTAGGTAGATAAGTTAACGATGTGTCTTAAAACAGAAATTGTTAATGCATCTCTGGAACAATTGCTCACTGGATAAACGCTGGAGTCTTTATTTAATTGCCTTCGGACATCGATTATTGGCACAGATTCTTTGAAGCCATTGTGAGAATTAAATAATTTTCTTAGGCATAATGCATATTATAACGCACACATGCGACTTCTCATATTGATTTAATAATAGAACAAACGTAAAGAATCGTCAAAATACACAAACTGAATTATAAAATCCGTGATAAAAGAACAAACTTGTATATATGTGTTCATGGATTATCATATGAATTATTAAACCGAATTCGATTTCTATCTTTTTATGATATATTCTGAGAGATCAAAAAGAATTTTCTACGCATTGAATATTTTAACGGTCTCTCATTGCCTCACTTTATCTTTCCATGGACAGGGAGTTACCGAAGAAGAGAGAGTTAATTTTGTGATGGTGAAATGTTAATCTGGCTTCCTTGTCATGAAAATATTCTGGTATTATTACTAATGCGGTGAATTTCTATCTGCTAAATCGTTTAAATATATCATACACCCCCCATATATATATATACATACATATATATATATATATATATGTATATATATATATATATGTATGTATATGCTGTCAGGTCATGTCATATACAACTGGTACCATGTAACCCAGTACTAACTGCCTCATGGTCGGGTCACCGGCGACTAAACTGGTTCCCCCACCAGAGGTGTTTGGTGAGTGAGGAAGATGGCTAGTCTCCCTGGAAGATTACAAGAGAGACCTTCCAAAGGGCGAATGAACCCTTTTTCGGGGTCAACGGTCAACTAGCACCGTGTGCGTTTGTGTTTATATAGGTGTGTGTTGGAGTGGAGAGAGTTCCCATAAGCCGTGGTTAAGGCAACCTTTCTAGGAGAAGCAACTCTCTGATATAAAATACCATGAAGCGGAAGACCAGTATCCGCATGTAGCTGGTCTGCAGTTTAACTTGTTGCTGGCTATCTTGTTCTTGCTTGTTGCTGGATCTCAAAATTTTTTAACCGAGAGAGAGACTTGGTTGGCATACAAAGCTAAGACTCTGTAACATCATCTGTGTATAGATACTGCCTCAGCCATTTGTCTATAAAAATGGTCCTGTGGCGATGGAAAAGCTGTGACGCGTGGGGGCTTGAAATGCTGAACACATGTAATAATTGATCTCAATGACAGTCTTCAGTATCATTCCTGCTGGAGCGTGGTAATTCACCAGTAGGACTAAATAAAAAAAGTCATTTGTCTAGTGTCATGGTGTCTGGGATAGTGGCACTCGTCTGACAAGGCGTTGCAATTATGTCTCTAATATATATATGTATATAATCTTATAAATATAAACCCAACTACAGTAACAATGTAATTTTTGCAATTTAACACTTTTACGTGCAGTAACGTTTAATGAGAATATGTTAAATAAATCACGATTTTTTTCAAAATTGTCTCTATGGAATACAGTATGTGCTAGTTTATTTCAAACACATACAAAAATTTTCGTTGTAATGTAAGCAAAACTGCTTATATAAATTGTGAGATGTATGGTAGAAAATGTATTGGATTCATTATTTAGCATTTTAAGTACAGTTTAACAATAAAGAGGAAAACGGAGAATTTAAAATATACGTATCATAATAGTACTATCTTTTGTATATTATTACTCTTTTCTACTTCACATAACCACAGACACATTCACTTTTTTTAGATATCTAGATAGATAGATCGATCGATAGATTAAACAAAAATACATACACATACATGAATATATATGGACACAATTTTGTGTTCCCTGTACACTTTTTACGCAAATATTATGCAAGGATACATCATGTAGAATATAACCATAAATATAATTACACGTTATGGTAAACTGAAGACGATCATATCATCAGAAAACCGAAAAAACAAATAGATAATTAATTAAAATGAATGTTTAAAAGAGTGTGCATATTAGCTAGATCTGTTGATAGTGAATGCAATTCCACAAGCTATATATAAGAAAATTGTATTGTCTTTTTAAATAATTAGAAAATAGGGGTTTTTATATGAATATCAGTACACACAAAGGAAAACCGAATTTATAAGCGTATATATATATATATACATATATATATATATATATATATATATATATATATATATATATATATATATATATATATATAAAGTATTCCACCGATCTAAATTCCCTAAATTTTTAATTTTTAAATTTTTAGATCAAAACTTTTGGACGTTTTTCACATACATACGAGCGCATTTTCACACACACACACACACACACACACACACACACAAACACACACACACATATATATATATATATATATTTATAACTACTTAATTTATTCACATAAAATTAATATACGGAAGTATAGATTTATGCGTAAACTTTAAGTATTTTCTTCAAAAGTGCTCAATACGTAGATAGAGCTAGTAAGTACGTTATAAAATGTATATGGCGATTAAGCTTCCCTGAGTTGGCAAATTGAAACCCAGAAAGGCATACATCCTGCTTAAAGACCACAAATGGGGATTTGATAATAATCCCAACACCCGCTTGATAAACTCAACTAAATCAGAAATAGGTAGAATTAGCAAAAAATATTTTCTAGAGTAAACAAACAAATGAAACAAGACAGAATTAAACCAGTGGGCAAATACTGCCGAAGCAATCTACTGGCTTAAATATATAGAAAACAAAGGTAAATGTACGTTTATACAGTTTGACATGATAGACTTTATCACCCGATATCCGAAGAACTTTTTAACATTGCCCTAGAATTTGCCGAGGCATACACTGATATATCCTCGTAAGAAATCAACATCATTAAAATATAGAAAATCAGTTCTAATAAATAACAATAACCAATGGATAAAAACTCAAATTAAACAGTCGTTTGATTTGGCGATGGGTGCTAGAGACTCTGCAGAGGCATTAGATCTTGTGGGATTATTCATTCTATATACCCTCACAAACATATTTTATACTACGGATATCGGCCTATATAGAGATGACGGACTAGTTATAATAAAAAAAAACTCCAACAAAGTCAAGGGAGATAACTTTAAGAAAATTATACACAAGGAAATGAAAAAATTAGGCCTAAAAGCAGACGTATCAGCTAACATAAAAATAACAAACTTCCTGACCGTCACGTTAAATTTAGATAAAAACACATATGAACCCTACTTAAAAGATAACGCTACTCCAATATAAGTAAACCCTAAGTCCAAACACCCACCATCAAGTATAAAACAGATTTCAAACTCGAACGTAAGTAGGCTCAGTAATAACTCAAACGATGAAAATGCATTTAACAGGTCAACCAATATCTATGAAACAGCCCTAAAAAATAGTGGATACAAAAATATCGATATCAAATATAAGCAACGAAACACCAATAAGTATAATAAAATTAAAAATAGAAGATAAAGAACTATAATTTGGCATACGGCCCCATACAATCAAATGTTAAAAACAAAACTTAGCAAGAAATTTCTAGATCTTATTAAAAAACACTTTCCTGCAACCAACCCCTACACATGATTGTCAAAAAAATACATTAAAGTTATCCTGCAGTAGTTGCGAAAATTTAGAGATAATAATTAAAGCACATAATAACAAAATACTAAATAAAAACAATGTAAACAACAAAAAAATAAACAATAAAATGTAGGCGGCATGCCAAAAATAAAACTAACACTATCAGAAATAATAATAATAATAATAATAATAATAATAATAATAATAATAATAATAATAATAATAACAATAATAACAATAATAATAATAATAATAATAATAATAATAAAAATAATAATAATAAAAATAATAAACAAACCCAGGACAAGAACAACCATACTATAAATAAAAATACTAATAACGAATATGATAAATGCAACTGAAGACACTGCACACTTTGCCCACTTCAAAATAAATGTCGATACCAAAAGCGTAGTTTACCAGGCCACACTATTTGCGAAAGAAACCCCAAATTACAAGAAATATTACGTTAGTATGACTTCCTTAGATTTCAAAACTCGATACTATGACCACGAAAGTACATTCAACAATAAAAAAAACACCGTATGAAAACAATACTAGCGAATAAATACTGGGAACTCAAGGAAAGCGGACATTCGCCGGTAGTCGAATGGAAAATGATAAGACAAGCTACCACGTATAGGGACCTAGACGACCCATGTAGATTATGCCTTCATGAAAAATTTGCAATCCTGTACTTTAAAGAACCCCAACATCTATTAAACTGTGTTCACAAGATAAAGTTTACTCTAGGATAGCGATACAAAATAGTTTTATAACTAACAAAAACAATAGAAAATAAACAAATAAATAAATTAAATAAACATGCATATAAAAAAAACGATCACACATATATGTATGTATATATATAAGTATATATGCGCATATATGTGTGTACACACATATATATATATATATATATATATATATATATATATAAACTAACGTTAAAAACACTAACCTAGATTTAAAACAGAACAAGAATCTAAATATCCAGGCTAAATAGAACACACATAAAGGAACAGGTCAACCAGAGGTAAAATAAGCCTTTGTCCGATAAATTCATTCTCATTGGCTGATAGGTAGTGTGCGTTGGATACTAGAAAGCTGATTGGCTAACTAAAATTTTCAATAGAAGATACGCATATAAAAACGAAAAACAACCACAGAATTCGCGCATAAGCCTAAAGAATCCTAGAGTGGATGAAACGCGGAATATTCAGTGTAGCTTAATCGCCATATACATTTTATAACTTACTGTATATATATATATATATATATATATATATATATATATATATATATATATATATATATATATATATATATATATATGGGGGGTTCCTATGTGTGTGATGGACGCAAAAGCATGAGCCTCCGCCACAAGTAAATTTCTCAGAAAACCACAGAATTATTTGTTTATAACCCTGAAGACGTTGTGTGGAACCAGTCATACTTCTTAGTGTTACAGCTAACCTATGTCGGTTCAGATGACTGATATAGTCTCATGTAAAAATCTGCGATCTACAGTATACTGTAGACCGCAAATTTTTATATTAGACTTCTTCTCGTTTATGCATGTCTTACCGAAGATTGGGGATGCATTTCTCTCAGTGAATTAATGCAATAGTAATAAGATATTAAACTGGAAATTTCTACGACTCGACGGGGGTTTTTCAGCACTTAACCTTCCCAAAACGTCACCAATCTGGAATTGAACACGCTCAACGTTGCTTGTCTTTCGTCCTCTTGAGAGAACTGGTGTGTGAACGTGAGTGTGCCGCATATATATATATATATATATATATATATATATATATATATATATATATATATATATATACACACACACATATATATATATATATATATATATATATATATATATATATATATACAATTATTACCACAATAATGTATATATATATATATGTGCGTGTGTGGGTATGTATATAAAGAGAGAGAGAAAGAGACAGACAGACAGAGAGATAGAGAGAGAGAGAGAGAGAGAGAGGGAGATAGAAACGGGCAAAACATAGATTGATAGATGTAAATGAGTAATTGTTTATACATGATTGTATACGTTAAATGTACGGAGAGAAAATGTTTACAAATATTGATAATGATGATACAGAAGATGGTGATGTTGACCATTACGATGGTTTTCTGCTGATGCCACTCAGTATAGGAAATTAAATTCAATAAATACAAACAAACAATTAAAAAAAAACTCACCAAAAACAACATTTCAGAACGGAAGATTAAAGAGACAGAAACTTCCAAAACGAAAAAAAAAAAAAAAACAGTTTGAAGAAATATGGGTTCTAATTTATTAGACATGAAGCCAGAAACAAGTCTTTCTTAATCTAAAATAATCTGCGCGATTAGTGCGGAATCTGATAATGCAAGCTGAATAGTAATTGCACACATCGTCTGACAAGCTGATATAAGTTATTTCAAATGTAAGTTTCTGTGTAATAATTTTATCTTCCCTGCAACCTCTTCCTCACAGAAGAGATGTTGCAAGTTTATCTCTGCTTTATCGTTATTTTCATGGCAAGTGTTCGACTGAGCTGAAATCTATGGTTCCTCCTCGCCAAACTTTCACAAGAAACACTCGTCTAGCAGAAAACACTATCAATAATTTCCCCCACTCTTTATCTGTGAACAAACCTAAACATAGATTCCACGAACAAAGCTTTTTTCTTAGAACTATGGAATTGTCTACCGTTTTCCTGCTTTCCAGCTGACTACAATACGGTTGTCTTCAAGTCTAATGTAAACAAGTTTTTGATGAGCCGTTCCATATAAGTTAACGGATTTACTAAATTTCCATTACTAACGATTACTATATTGTCCAATTTCTACTGTACACTCTTTAACCCTTATCCTCGAGTTGCCTCTTGGCCTGTGGTGATGCATATGTAGAAAAAAAATTATGACTGGCAGACTAATAAGCTTGTTTTTTTTTATAACTAGGGAATAATTGGGGCAAATGCTTAGATACTACTTTGCATCATTTTTCTTTCTAAACGATTCTCTTTTTGTTTACAATTGTTTGTCAACGTCTAGATAGCCCTTGTTTCGCGAGCAATATTTAGTTTACATACAAACGACGTAGTCTTTAACTGTTCTCTAGTATTAAGAAAGTAAATAGAAAATGACGAAAATGAAGTTCATAAGTTCAGTCTGAGAGGCAGATAAAAAATGTTCAAATGAATATGAGCGAGTGACATAATAATTTGTCAAAACACATTCCTTAAATACCAGTGGTATAAAATAACTCAACCCAATCAACATCTTAAGAAATGCAAGTTCTAGTTAAAACTTGAGTGCGGCAGACCAATGAAAATCTTATTGTGATCGTGAGCTTTAGAGAGTAAGGGCAATATTATTTAAAATCTAAGTGGTACACCCGATGAATGAACAGGACTACGTTTTTACTTTTTTTTCATTTTCTTTCTTTGAAGATTGTAATGCTGGGTATGGGACAACCCAACCAGCTGCCAACCGAGGGCTCTTTTTAGTATCCTCGCTGTCCCCTTAAGTACGATTGTCTGGATCTCTTTTGCACTTGGTTCACCAGGAATATTAATTAGGTAGGATTTGAAGTTCTTCTTTATAAGCCCTGTAGCACCTATAATAACTGGTATGATTGATATCTCCCTAAGATTTCAGTTTCTTTTCATATCATACATGAGACCTTGATATTTGGTCTGTTTCTCTCGTTCAGCTCTGTTCAGACCTCCATCATTAGGGATATTCATTTGAACCAAGGTTGCCACTCTGAACTCATTTGTGTTCAGATACGTCCATCCAAATTGCATGTTCAGCCAGTAAAAAATTGAAACGTTGACATGAGTGACCATTATTAGACGTAACGAGTGTACATAACAGACGACTTAAAGATGGCAGACTGACATAATTGCACGCACTTTAAGTGTATTATACGAAACAAATGAAATGATAATTCAATCTTCGCGGTTATCGGTAAAATAAAGTAGATCGGCGCGCATAGCATAATAAGTCTTGCAGCATGGATTCTAGTGTTTACATGAATTTTCCAAATTCTGTAAAATCAAATATTTAAAATTGGGGCAAAGTAAACTTTGCCGGGTCAATGAAGTAATGTGTTGTTATGGGAACGAATGCATTCTAAATTAGGATACCCAGTGTGTGTTAGGGTCTTTATTGGCTTCACCACGGCTACCGGCACTGCCACCGGCTTTTTGCGATTAAAGTCTATTTGACATCAATCTTGACCAAACTACCGACAGACGAGTTCTCTGAACAGGATACTAGGACGCATTTAAAAACTTTACTTTTAATTTCGAATTCCTGCTGACCGTTGTTTTTGCGAAATAAATCGTGGAAAGCAATACATTCTCAGGTTTTAGAAATTGAGATCACTTGATTAATTACCTGTGTGTTTGGAATTCTGCGAATTTCTCTTGCGAATTGTCTTTTATTTTGTTTTTGTTTGCCATGTTCTTTAATAGCAATAATCTTATTTCTGTTCTTGCTCGATTCAGTATTGGTGAATTTAAGAATTATTACAATAAGCTCGTGCAGTTACACGTGCACCTCATAGTTTAGATCTTTTCACGTATCTCAAAATTTAGCAAGATACGCCTAGGTGATTATATTTACAAGCCTAGGATCCTAAGATTAATTTTCAACTGGAAATTAAACCTTATTGGAAAATTTATTTTGTTCTAAATTTAACTGAGAAGATCTATTTTTAACACATCAACGGCCAAGTATTGTACCATAACAATTGATTCTAAACATAAACTGTTCGAATAAACTTTAATATTTTTCGAAGTATGATCCCGACATCTCATGCACAATATCCTGCTCTGAAGCTAAGTTTACAGGGTCTCAAGTATGCAGATTGACCTGCAATGTACTATCGTTGTTTATAGAATTAATATTCTTTAACAAAAATTAATTATATAATCTAGTTAATATCTGCTTGAAAAGCTAAAGTCTGTGTTAAGTGGTCGACGTACCTTATATTTTGTTCAAATAAAGTGTAAAACATTCTTAACCTTTATGTCAACATTTACTGATATTGTACATGAAACCAGCCATGCACGCAAAGCATAAGTCAGAATGTGAAAATTAGATATTTACAACTGTGTTTAAAGTATACAAGGAATAAAAAAAATATTTTGCTGATCGTTCTGGGAATAAATATACTAATGATATTATTAAAATACTAGCAAGACCCATGCACCAGCATTGCACGGTTGAAGTATGCGCACCACCCCACCTGTAAATAAAACAATTAAACTACGGTTGTCATTGGGAGCAACTGTCGGCTCAGCAGAATAGCTGGCTCCCGTGGCAAGAATGAGTGTACCATGGAAAAGTACTGACGCATTACATGTGTATTTATATATTGAAGACTTTAGCTTCCAAATAATCGAATATTTGTTATAATGATTTGATCCGATTAAAACAAATACGGAATTTTATATAAATAAATACATAACGTAAATAAAATTGTTAGCAAAAATAAGTTTCTTTTATTTCGTTCAAGTAACACCTAAATTTATTTAGGTATAATAATACAATCGCAAATATTTGAAAGGTAACCTCTTCGACTTATGACGAAGATGTGTAGTGCTTGTTTTTTTCTGTTTCCAGAAAAAGTATTGATGTGAAAATCAAAAATATTTGGAAGCTTAACTCTTCAATATATTAATATACATGAAATGCGTCGTTTTTAAACATCACTAGCGCACATAGCTCATTTTTACTGACATTTTGCCGAAGACGTCGCCGTCGTCGTTGTCATAGACGCCGACGAAGACGAATGAGAATCTTATATCGGATATTTTATTATAAACTGTGTAAAAGAAAGAACTTAAATCGATTATTTAACGTTAGTTTCAGTATTTACTTTTCCATCTGAATATCTGAAGTGACCTATTCACTAAATGCACATGAATCCAACCCAAATCATATGTCTCTTAATAACACCATTAATTAACGTTATTAAGCGTTCGTTTATAACGCGAATAACTGGATTCAGGATTATGAGAATTTTCAGAACTCAGGCAATTTGAATAATCGGATTTTTGCGAGCGAGACTTTATTATTTATGAATCCGAAACTCTGAATTGGAAAGCTGATGTTATGTGTATGTGTCTATGAGTAAGTAACGGTCGGTGTAATCACAGTATCTGTGGAACATGTAAAATTGCTTCCGGTGGCAAATTGTAGCGGTTGTAGGACTAAATATTTTAAGAGAAATATATGGACTCTAAAGATGTTGGATTTTGATGGTGTTTCTCATCGGATGCAATGTAGCATTTTATTATTACGACTGAATGTGTCTGAAATACTGTTTGAAAGCTATATAAGCTAGTACCTATGAGGTTAAATGTACTGAATTTGTGTGTGGCATAAACTGTCGCAAACCTACGATACTTTAATCCAGAGGGGTATTTTAGCATTTATTTTATTATATAAGAGACTAGCAAGACCACCGGCGTTCCTCGGGACCGTAATAGATAATGAGAAAAATTTTGAACATGCCCGTTATTCTTAGGATAGAGGAATTTTTTTGTATGTCTACATGCCATTTGCCATCTTGAGCAAAGAAATATTTTACCTACCTTAGGGCGGGTATTACAAAACATATATATGGAATAATTGCACCTTCATTGTACTGGAAATTTACAGCACGTATGTGGTAAAAAAATCCTTACCTAGGGCGGGTTATGTACAACACATATTTAAAATTATTTAAATAAGTTTATGTTGTGCAAAATTTTCGGTATGTCACAGGAAAAAGTTTGTTAGTTTTTTACATCAGAGTGCTATAGTGAAGAAGCTTCGGATGTTTTTATATAAATGTTATACTCGTCAAATATATTATATGATTTTCGATTTTGGTGACTTATGTACGTCACAGCTGGGAATTTCTTTGTTTTTCATGTGGTCACTTCACTGTATAAATCCTGGGTTGGATACTGTAGAAGTACCATATTTCCTGGATAGGATATTGTAGAATACCATTTTTTCTAATTTAAAAATGAAAGAACTTGCCACTTTTTAGTAATTTTCTGTTGTGCTAAATTTTCTGTGCTTCTAGATTAAGAAATGGTTTGTTATTTCATCTGATTTTACATAATTTTCTGTTGTGCGAACTTTTCCGTATGTCGGAGGTGAGAATATATTTGTTTTATAATCGAGTGCTATATTAAAGAATTTCTTATATAAATGCCATACTACTCGAATATATTATATAATGTTCGGTTTGGAGTACTTTTATGTACTCCACCGGTAAGATTTCCTTTGTTTTTCATATGGGTGCTATAATGTACAAGTATCTTATTTCTCGGGTCTGATACTGTACAAGTACCTTTTTTCTAATGTAAAAATAAAAAAAAACCTCGCTACATTTATGTAATTTTCTGGTGTGTTACATTTTTTGTAAGCCAGGTGTAAGAATTTGATTGTGTTATTATACGGGTGCTATCGTGAAGAAGCACCTTATTTCTCATATGTAAGTCATACTACTCAAATATTACACGTGATTTTCAGTTTTTATAACTCTCATATCGTCACAGGTAATATTTTCTTTGTTTTTTTCACGAGTACTATACTACACAAGTACCTTACTACTTTTATAGAATTTCTTGTACACATAAATACATTAAAAATTGATCATTGTGTGATTTTTGGAATATGACTATACAAATATACACATATATATGATACATTAAATTTATAATGGTCAGATAATTAGTATAGGAGATAATCCAATACATACGAATATATTGGTATATACTATACTAATCATAATAATGATCGATAAATTAGTTTAGGAGTCAATCCGATACATAGAAATATATAAACATATACACATAATTAAAATTCAAAATAATCGGTTAATTAGTTTAGGAGTCAATCCAATACATACAAATATATAAACATATACACATAATTAAAATCCATAATGATCGGTTAATTAGTTAAAGAGTGATTACAATACATAAATATATATAAACATATACACATAATTAAAATTCATAATGATCGCTTAATTAGTTAAGGAGTGATTCCAATAAATAAAAAATATATAAAATCTAGCGGAGGGTACCCGGCGTTTCCCGGGTTTCTAGGGGCATGTGTGATTGGGGTGGTAAAATGAAAACAATGCGAAGTAATAACCCTGTTAAAATATTATAAAAACAAACAATGTTAAAACTATTTAAAAAATCGTGAAAAAACAAAAGCAATTAAAAAAATGAACGTTCCGGCGGTGCCATGGTGTGTGAAAAATGCCCAAAACGTTCGAGGTGGGGGTGGGGGCTCGAACACGAATCATTGAGGCGAAAGCGCAAAAAAAACGTGATGAATTAACTCTAAAGTGAATTAGGTAAAATATCGATGCCGCAGTGAAGTTTGTTTTGGTTTAGTTTCAGTAGTCCCGCATCACACTCTAATTCTAAATTATTTTTTTTGTTTTCTCGAATTGTAAATTAATCTATTTGTTTTAATTTTAATTTAAGTGTAATGCAAATGAATTCACGATATCGTTGGGTTGTAAGAATAAATATTAAAGAATGAATTCTTTGTGTAAAAGTAAATGTTGAGTTGAAAGCACTTTTCCGTATGTCAGAGGTCATAGTTAGAGTTCAAGGAAAGAGTCGTTAAAACAGGAAGTAAAAAAACAGTTCGTTCCGCAGGTTGCGTCTTAAAGTAACTAAAAGCAAAAAAAAAACAATAATAATAATAATCGCGTTTTCGCGTGTTAAAAAAAAAAAAATTAATTGTATTATGGGAAAAACTGAAAGCATAAATCAGGGGAAAAGATATAAAAATAAAATACGGCATAAATAACCTTGTATGATTCCAACCCAGTGTTTCCTCGTACTGTTCCTTGTGAACGCATCCGCTGCGGTGTAAATGGGGAGCTAATAGACAGAAAAGATGTTTAAACTTCCATTGAATTTTGGCAGCGGACTCTCACAGGAAAAAATATAGGAATGTACGCTTGTCGAGGAACTGTAGATGTAATAGGCCTATAGCACACCTCAGACAATGTGCTATAGTTTGTATGCATTACATTTACTTATTATATCATGATTTTTAATCCTTTTTAAGTCAAAGTCGGGGGCAAAAATGAGTTCATTTTATGTATATAGAAGAAGAAGAAGAAGAAGAAGAAGAAGAAGAAGAAGAAGAGAAGATATACACATAATGAAAATTTAAAATGATCGGTTAATTAAGTTATGAGTCGATCCACTACATAAAAATATACAATCACAAAAAAAAAATATTTAAAATTCATAATGATCTGTCAATTAGTTTAGGGGTGAATCAAAGGCAGATAAATATATAAACATATACACATAATTAATATTCTTAATGATTGGTTAATTAGTTTAGGAGTAGATCCAATACAAATGCAATTACTTTATCTATTTACGTAATTTTTGGAATGTAACAAATAAGGTGATATATCTTATATATATTGAATATGACGTTTTCGTTACGTAAATCTAAAACATTCTTCGGTATTTTTTTTAATAAAGCGTTCTTGTGTATTTATTACATAACATTTAAAAATCAAGAATATCGGAATGTTAAAAAAAGGAAAAGAAATTATGGAGATCGAAACCGCAACACTTGTGCTAGTAATCGGTCACCAGTGGGACAAGGGTGTAAAAAGCATTGTGAAATATCTAAATAAATAGATTTCTCCTTTACTCGGTGTACGCATGCGCACAACGACGCTATAGCGCTATGCTCGTCAAGGTGTCATTTTTTTTCAAGTTTTAACCCAAGTTTGAACCCCTTAGCAATTTTTTAGCCGATTATATACCTCTAGTAAAATTCTGCACCAAAAATGCAATCTTTTGAGCTATTGCACGTCATCCAACGATCATCCGTCTAGGAGGAGATACAATTTGAAAAACGGAGACAGACACACACATACATAGTGAGTTTTATATATTAGATAATTATAATATAAAATATATGTGACATGAATACACGATTCTTTCTTTAGATCGTATGCACTCTGAAGGCAGCCTTTCAGTGAATTACGCATAACATTCTCGCTATTTATAAAATCATATATGACTTTCTTCTACTATCTCTTTCTAACAGAAGAGGGGTTGCTAGTCTTTCTATACGCTATCATTACTTCAATTGACTTTTGATATATGCTCACACATTGTAAAACATTAATAATTGAACGTCATCTAGCTAAAATGTTATTAATAATTTCCTTTTCGTTCACTCATTTCGTAGAACTAAAAGAAACTTTGATGGGCAAGTTTTCTAGAACTTCCCTCTGTGGAACACGTCTCCATGGGGTTGATTCCAACTAACTACAATATGCTCGTTTCTGATCCAAAATAGACAATATGCTGTTGAACAACTTTTTTAAAAATAACTCTCGAGTGTGTATCCGACGCAGACACTGTTAATCAATCGAGAACAACATCACTCCATATAAAATCATATAAGATATCAATATATACACACCCGAGAGTCAAAACAATGAGACAAATATGCTGTTGTCATATCCCTAATTATAACCGATTGTCGAAGTGTTGTCTAAAAATATATATGACAATTATTGAAACCTTATCCGTGAGTTGTGTTTAGGAAGTGAGAAAAAATACTGTTTTCAAAAAAGAAAATAGTAATTTTCAGCTCCTCTGATTCCCGTGCGATTTACAGCATTTAATCACCTATAAATGTGAGTTTTATGCCCATTATCACATTGTGCTATGTTTAATTTACGTAGTAATATTTGATTACGTAGGGAAAATTGCAGTGACTGCGAAAATGACTTTTCTCAGAAATGCCCTAAAGTTCAGTTACTTTACACTAGAAAAACCAAAAGAGTGACGCGCTTTTTATATTATCCTCAGAGATCCCGAAAATATAACGTGAATTCTTACCATTTGTATGCTAATTCGATGATCATTTACTGCATAAAAGCAACCGCTTTCATGGACAAGGAATTTCCTTTCTAAAGCGAGCTGTGCGTACATACTGCGTTGAAGAGTAGCGGATTACCTACGTGAGTAAAGAAAAATAGAAATACATATGGTTGTAAAATAATAAAAAAATCCAAATACGTATTTGTCTACGGAGATCGACAGATGATAAACACCGCCCTTAGTTTATTAAATGAAAGAACAATTGAGAAACTAATGTTCAAAGATTTTCTGGATTCTAATTGAAATCCCACCTGAAATATGGGAATTTAAGTAAAATGAATGTGCGCATAAGATATCTAAACCAACGAATCCCAGCGCACCATGTAAAGGATTTCACTCACGCCTCGCACTTCTTAAATGTATAATGTGTCTGAAGATAATGTTGTGAATGTCCACAAATATTGTATCAATAAAAACGCATCTTTTTAATATAATTTTCAAAGAAAAATTACATAGGTAATCCCCAAAAAACATAAATATTAGGTTGGACTCTAAAATGGGGGAACACTTTAGAACTTTATTAAATCACAGTTAAATACATAGTTATATTAAATATATTTTGTAACGCCTTTAATGGCCAATTAATAACACTACTTAAACATGTAATAAAAGAAAGAAACTGCTAAATTGAAAAAGAAAACAAAACGCACACGCAAAAGAGTAACATATAGCCAATACCCTATTTTTATCTATACTTTTCACGCACACACTGGAATATCGTCTCGTAACGCCAGAAGTGGGGGGGTGAGACGCCTCGGTTGGGAACCAATGATCTTAATGTATATAGTTTATAACCAGTTTAAGAAGCGATATTCAAACTTCATGAATATTTCGTCAAAATCAGGTTTGAAATTACGGGCCCATTGCTGCGTACACAGAAACATAAATTCGGGATGTATATCAAATACATGTTGACTTGCTCCCATTCATTTCAACATTACCCATGTTTTGTCAAGCATGTCGACCAAAACCCGGAGCTAATTGCAAAGACGAAACTGTCCAGAATTAACAAGGGCTACAGAAAGGCGACATCTCTTCTCATCCGTGTCTCCGCTCAGCTGCAATCAATGTTAAACTAAGTATTTCATCGATGACCTCTTTCAGTGCAACAATCCCTGCCGTTGGGATCATTATGAAGAATGAACGACAAGATATCGTGGCCAGGGAAGGGGTTCATGAAGAGAATAGTTTCCGGAGTCAATCAACTAAACGGAAATTCCCCTACTTCTCGCACAGGAATTTGGCATCTTTTCGTAGGTTGATTTGTAGAGTAGGTAAACCCTGCAATCGACCCCATCGCCCTTAACGACATCGCGCTGTTTGTGATTTCCTTCTATCATTTTCCGCTTCGTTGTGTCGTTGTAACTTCTCATCACGAACAATTCCGATTACAGGAGTGTGATTTACGAAATTGACATATGTAACCTTGATTTATACCAGAGATAACTAAATCTGGCAAGGATGCGAATTTGAAACATGCATGAGTCTTGTACGATTCTTTTATAACAGCAGTAACAACAACAACAACACCAACAACAACAACTACACATTATTATTATCGTTATTGCTGTTATTATTATTATTATTATTATTATTATTATTATTATTATTAATAATAATAATTAGTACTACTACGACTACTACTTCTACTATTATTAGTACTAGTATTAGTGCTATATACTCCGGGGCATACCACACAAAATAGTCTTGAAAAATAAAAGAAACAATAAGGTTAACGATAGACGAGAGCACAGCCCAGACCTTTATTGTATGAGTGCAGAACATACTCGGACCTTGAACTGTCTTTTTGCTACTCAAATTCCATTGAAGACTAATTCTCGTTATCAGTTTAAAATCAATGGTAAACGCCTGTTGCGATAAGGCCTAGTTATCTACAATGGTTATCGAAAGATATGGAGAGCACTTAAAACTTGGGGGGTCTTGTTGTCATTCACCCTACAGGGAAGACTAACAGTGAGCAATCAGTTATGATGACCTGCATGAGGATTTCTAGTGAGCTGATAATAATAATAATCCACATAAACTGCCAATAATTGAATTTACTACATGTTCCTATTTACTTGCCTCCCCAAGAGGGCAGAGTTAGATACCAGGGTCGGTTTTCCATATGGGGGAAGGAACAAAAACAAAAATTGTCTTAGTCGTGAAGGATTTCTCCTCCACTAACTGAGGACAAAAATTGGAATGTGCCATCAGAACAGATGGTATGTATTTGCTTCCCCAAGAAAGCAAATTACACACAAGGTTGTTTTGTAATATGGGGAAAACTAGCTCCCCCCAAAAAGGAGCACTGCCAGTGTCCAAATATATAGTAATTGTCTCAGTATGAAGGTTTTCCCCTAGAGTGACCAAGGGCCAATTACTTAAGTTAATATCAGAATAGATATTACACTTTGATATTGGCCAATAAACATTTATTTACATAATTTACCTTATGCTGTCTTCAAAAATATAATTGTTTGGCATTTGTGTGTCTATGTTTTCGTGCTAATTTTAAATGCTATTTTCAAGTTAAATTCACTTTTTACGATCTTTTTCTTTCTTTAAATTGTTAGATAATTGTCATCATACACCTGAATATGGTCATAGAATTCATCGTCCGGATAATATTGAAGATAAAATCTAAGATGAGAAAAATAGCCCGAACAACTCAAATACTACATATTATAAATCCTTACAAAAATTTTAAATATTATGGGAAAAGTTTTAAATAATAATTCCCGTTAATTTTACTAAATAGTTGGATTGGGATTGATATTTTGAATTTCGATTTGTCATACACACACACACACACACACACACACACACACACACACACACACACTCACACACACATATATGTGTGTGTGTGTGTGTATCTGTGTGTGACCACACACATATCTGTGTATTCGTGTGGGTGTATGTATACGTAAAATTACACATCAGAAACACAATATGCTGACCAATATTTCAACAGAGATAATCGTCCAGACAATTCAAATGTCGTTTAACACCTGACGTGACAAAGACATTCGTTGCTTAGCCGGTGTCGTATTTTCTTATGCTTATGTAATTTTAATTATACGTGGCTACGTTTTGCGTTAAGCTGCATATTCGTATGAGTGACATATTGCTTCAGATTTTAATATGTTTATAATTTTTTTTTAACCAAATCAATAATGTTACTTTTTAATACATTATTAAAAAGGAACGCCATCTATTTTTCCCGCCCATAATATTCAGATGAAATTGTAAGTTGCATTTTTATGATGAATGAACTGATGCATTCCTGTGCTGAAACTTATATCTCTGTTGCAGATTTTGATGCAGATGTGAGACTCTTATTAACTAAACTCTGCCGTGGACGTGCACCAAAATCCAAGCCTTGTCGTTGAAATCCTGGCAAATGTTCATTGAGAATGGTGATGAATACAGAAAACAAATTCTGAAGTGCAAAAATATTCTTGTCGTAATTGTACCAATCTCTTTAAAGTAGCTGTCCATGTTTTTTTCCGTTAAAAATAGTTGGGTTTTTTTTAATTTTAGTAGGACCTTCCTAATTTTTTATTATTGTTTTAAATAAGTATTGTTTGAATTTTCGGACTACTATTCGCATTTTGAGTGACATTTTCACACGTGCCGATTTAATATTGTGTTTCTGATTTTTTTTTTTAGATTGGGGAATGATTATTGGTATTATTTCTAACTTGCCGAACAGTGTTATCATCTTGAGTTCTGTATATTATGAAAGTGTTACTCAATAGGGGAACAGTTATCAAATAAATTTACGTTGTACAAATAATCGAGCGTTATCTAATTAAAAAAAAAAAAGACTTTTACTTTTTATGTGTCCGACGCTTTTAGCTTTAATGTAGAATCCTCTTATTCAACTACTTCAAAGTTAGACACCTGACCATTATTTGGAAGAGATTTGCCAACGATAAAGCAAGCAATTCGGACGCTTTACCATACGCAAACAAGCAACAAACCGACAAACAATCATTATGAGAAACAAACAAAAATCTAGACAGAAAACATAACGTCCTCAAAGAAAAAAACAAAAGTAAAATCTTGCGAATACGCTTTTGCAGTTTATCATGTTTTTTTCTTTCTCACGAGATCTCAGATGTTATTTGTGAGTATGGCGACCTTACCTATGCACACGCCTGGCAAGAGTCGTAAATTTCTTGAACGTGGCGTTATTCCTATTCAAGGAACTTACGTCTCCAGGGTAAGCCAAGTTAATACGCCACTCCCTGGCGTTATTGCACGACTTTATGTGCTTCCATCGGAAGAGCATTAAAATTATTGCAGCAATTAATGGGACGGTTCCGCGTGTATTTCGAAGAATAGAACACCCTGGGCTTGTCTAAGCTTGAAAATATATGTCGATGAGAGGATTTGATAATCTTCGAAACAAGTTAGTATCTGAGTTATAGGCGAGTCGTCGTCGTTGTCGCCGTACTCTTGGAGATATTTACGACACGATTCTTTATTAATTCCTGAGGACTCACGACCTTTTTTCAGAGATTGGAGAAAAGGCATTTCTGTGTGATAGGAACCAAGCCAAAGCAATAAGCTTTCCTTTTGCAATATAAGTGAACATCTTTAAAATTCTGGGTTATATCTCGATAAATCTATCTATCTATCTATCTATCTATCTATATATATATATATATATATATATATTATATATTGGATTTACATTTTTGGATTTTACCGTCATTGGATACCTTACCTTTTACAAGACTATCCATTTACGTGAAATCACCTTTTTCTTAACCTATTCCCTATGCTTCACTTTTTGTTATCAAGTAAGATCTCTGACTTACTTGCAGTTTCATCAAATACTTTTGTATGCAAAATCCGATCCCGCATTTTACTAATTCCTACTCTGTGATGATAAGGGAAGAATTTCTTCGAAACTCCGCAGATTAAGGACTATCTACATATTTAGTGTTTCATTTTCTAATTAAATATGTTTTTAACTCTTTTTCAAAGTGTTTTAACATGTTTTATTAACTATTTGCTCTTATATATATATATATATATATATATATATATATATATATATATATATATATATATATATATATATACATATATATATATATATATGATGCCTCGTCGTAACACAAGCATAAATGTAATATTCTAATTCATGCAGATTTCGTATTTATTATGGTCGACATAATTCTTTATTGAACCTCATATTATTATTGATTATCGTATTATATCTAGATTATAATAGTGATTTCAAAATGTGTTTTACGTTAGCTATGTATGTATATATATATATATATATATATATATATATATATATATATATATATGCACACTAGCATGTCTGCCAGGCATTTAACGGTCATAAAATACGCTTAAACATCATACTTTCACTAATGCACATTTCATATATATTATTATATTATACTGGACCCAATATATAGTAAGGATTTAAAAAGAAAAAAAAGAAATGAATCGTGCGCCATCACTGCGAATCGAAACAAAAACGTTTCGCTTACGATTTACTTTTTCCTTTGACGTTAATGCCTGAGCTATGAAAACATGTTTGTTGGAAAGCAAAAATAACAATAATAATAATAATAATAATAATAATAATAATAATAATAATAATAATAATAATAAAATAAACCATCCACCAATAGCTATTACGTTACACATGCATATTCGTAATGCCGTCGTTCAGTATACACCTGGCAAATTCCATTTCTTCAATTTTCACATTTTTGCACAGATTTTCCCCGACCAAAATCCAAATATAAAGTTTCGCATGGGTTCAAATACCCTATATATTAGGTTAATGTTTATAGACCAAACACTGACAGAGGAGTTTGGTAGGCAAAGTTTTTTTAACAAATATATCTAGGCATACACAATATATAGAGAAAGCGGTTTGTGTTTACTATCACTTTTTACGCACATATTATGAGGTTATAAATCATCAGAAAACTGAAAAGGCTAATAGGGAATTTATAAAACTGAATGTTTAAAAGAATATTCAACTTAGCTAGATATTTTGCAGATAAATGAATTGTCACGACCCATATATAACAAAGGCACTTTCTTTGAAAATAAACAGAAAAAATGTTTTTAATATGAATATCAATAAACACACTGACCCATTCATAAGAATATATATTTATATATATATATATATATATATATATATATAGAGAGAGAGAGAGAGAGAGATAGAGAGAGAGAAAGAGAAAGAGAGAGTTTAAAAGTTGTAAGGATAGGCCATTGACTTCTGAAAAGGCTTGTCTTTACATACACCCCCCCACACACAGAAACTAATATAAGTTTCATGTTTATAGACCAAAAATTGACAGAGGAGTCTGGTAGGCAAAATTTATTAAACAAATATATATATAGGCATACACAAATATATATACAAAGAAATTTGTGTTTACTATAACCTTTTCATCCATATACAGTACTGTTTCGCAGCTCATCAGTGCGGCTAGATAATCAACTATCTCAACCCAGTACCGAAACCCGACCGCCCAAATGACAGCCGTTGCTCCTAACCGTTGCGTTATTCGGCTGCTGCCATGCGGACGGTGAATCAACAATGTTTTCGCATTGTCGAAATACCCAAGCTCAAGTTGCTTGCACAAAGAGCATCACTTAATACGCTAATGGTAATTTGTATATCACTTACCAATATGCGCAACCAAAGGAAGGGAGCATTATCGTCATCCACATACGGTACTGTTTCGCTGTTTCACAGCTCATTAGTGTGGCTATGTTTATGTGTGCATGAGGGGTTTATATATGAGTTATATATATATATATATATATATATATATATATGTGTGTTTGTGTGTGTGTGTGTGCGTGTGTGTGTGTATGTAATAGACAATTTTTCATCATGTTTTCAACTCTGTACTAGAAAATGAAAAAAATATTTTATTTGAATAATATATCTACTTGCGTACACCGTATTTTTTATTACAATTTTTCTGAGAAGAGCATTTGATCCTTTTTTTAATGTACTCTTATTTTGCTTTGAAATCTTGGATTTAATCACTTGAATTTAACCATAATTGGGAATATAGTTGGTTTATATGGCTATTATAAGCATTTCTCTCAGTATATTTGCCCATTTAATTAATATGACTTTGATTGGTTTATCTAGTTGTTCTTATATTAAAGAATTCTATTTGATGTCTACTAATTATGCTGATGATAGGATTTTATTCATATAAAAATGTTTCGACACAGAAACGATCGTACACTGATCTATTATGCAAAATGGTTCGTTACTAAATAAATAAGTTTTACAAAAATCATTTAACGAATGGCTTCATATAAATTTATGTGTGTGTTTCTGTGTTTCTCTGTATGCATAATCATCTGTTCGTGTGAGTTTTTTTTTGTATCTATTTGGTGATGCGACGATTTTAAGAATGTTCTTGATTCTGATAATATAAACAGTTCTGTTTCCATTTTCCGATTCTGATACGCGTACTTATTAGGATTCCGATTAATATGAAAATTCTGAATATTCAATTAGAAATTTAATGATCCTTGAACAATGGTTTAAATGCGTACACATCATCGTATAATGTCAGTGTATGTTTTTCAAAACATAAAAAACTACATTTGTTAGTGGGACGTTTATTACAAGAATAGATCATTCTGAATTTTCTAATTACATGTGTTCTTTGTAATCGATAGAAACTATTGAGATTAGATTTGCTTTTCTTTTAAAATAAACCGAATTGCAATTGTTTATCATTCATGCAATTTGAAATTATCATAAGTAAATAAGTTTAAAAACGAACGATTGTTATGCAAAATGAGAATTGGAAACAAATAGTTCAATAGGTCTGTCTCCATGTCAAGAATGTGTTTTTACACGAGTATATTTCAAATTGGAAAACCATTTTTAACATGAGGTGGGGGACTCATGTTATTATTCTTTACATAGCCGTTTACAAAAGCATATTTGTATTTCTTCTCCAAATTATAAAGGTTTTGCCACTTATTAGATTTACTGGCTTTACTGAAAAAGGAAAAACAAAATATAAATAATAATAATAATAATAATAATAATAATAATAATAATAATAATGGTGATGATGATGATAATAATAATAATAATAATAATAATAATAATAATAATAATAATTCTTATTATTATTATTATTATCTATATATTGATATGCTTGTACGTACGGTGTCACGTCATCATCATCGCAAACATTAATTAATGAAACGCGTCATCATCATCGCAAACATTAATTAATGTGAATTATCTCCCTTTATTGTTCAATCTTTATTAGTTAAAAATCATTTTCCCAAAACTCCCTGAACATATATATATATATATATATATATATATATATATATATATATATATATATATATATATATATATATATATATATGAACTGCCTATTTATGGGTCCGGATTATTTTAAAAACAATTATGCATAGAAGGTATCGTTCCACAGTTCAAATAGTATAGTAATAGTAGTTTTAATGAGGTCTTCTGTAGTACGGATCGCTTATTCTATTTTATTCAGTAATAAATATATTTTTTACATTTAACTTTACGAGTACGTTTTTTTTTTGTTTTTTTTTACTGTGCCACTTTATCTTTTTTTTATTTACTTTTGAGTGAGCCTTACATAACAAAAAATATGTTAAGAAATAAATGTTACAAAAGTCAAGAATGACTTTATTAAATAAATCACCAAAGTCACCATTCGCAAATACAATGAGTAACACAGAGTCAAAACATATTTTACGTCTTGTTCTGTTTTGTTTTTGTTTTACGGCATATCAATTTTTTTTCGTGTTATTTAATGCCGAATCGAGTAATTTTGCAACATTTATGCATCTTCACGTTGTGTACATAGTTATTACTTATGTTTTGTTCGTTTTATTTTGCTTCTTTTACAGGCAGTCGTCATCATCTAATGCCCTCCGACACAACATTTTTTTTAAATATGAAATCAAACACTTTGTTTCATTACTTACGATTTAATTTATTTCAAGAAATATTTATTTCCCATTTAAAGATTTTCAGTATATTTTATTTAACTAAAGAATTTTTCCATTATTTTTATTACATTGGTAGGTGAAGTTTCAGAATAGTTAACCCCCTCCCCATATTAAGAATGGCTTTCAGCATGATTCTTACAATAGCGGTATCAATAGTTTTTTTCTTCCTTATTTTAAAATAAATTATTAAAAAAAGATACAAGACCATTAATTTTTTTTTCATTACATCGCTATTTAGGCGAAGGTTCAAAATAGTTAACCCTTCTCCCCATAACCGTTTGTTATGCAGTAAAATACTTTGTTTCAATAATTACGGTTTAAATAAATATTTATTCTTTATTAAAATATTTACAGTATATTTTATTTAACTGAAGAAATATTTATTGTTCATACATATATTTTCCCTTATTTTTTTACATTGTTAAGTGTAGTTTCAGAATAGTTAACCCCTCCCCATATAAAGAATGGCTTTCATCATGATTCTTACAATAGTGCTATCAAAGTTTATTGATTTTTCTTATTTAACAAAAATTATTAAACAGATACAAGAACATTTTAAACATTTTTTCATTAAATTGTTATTTAGGTGAAGGTTCAAATAGTTAACCCTTCTCCCATAACCGTTTTTTTATGCAGTAAAATACTGTGTTTCAATAATTATGGTTTAAATAAATAATTATTCCTTATTAAAAGATTTACAGTATATTTTATTTAATTTAAATCTATATCAATAATTCGACTTAAAATATTTGTGAATTTCCAAATCTCCATTGAATAAAATTCAAAATAAATAGAAAAGTTTATTGCATATGTAAAAGTTGACGGTTGCTTATTTAACTTCATTAAAAGCTATCAAAGTCAACCAAGAGCTGTTCAATATTCTGTCTTAATGGATAATTTAGCAAGGAATGAAGATGGTTATTCTGGTGTACCAGTTATTCTACCATCTACATTTACAGGAAGTCCTAGGAATCTACAACAGCTTTATCAAGATGCAATGGCAGTTTTCTGTGACCTATTCATTACTCACACGTGTAATCCAAAATGTCCTGAAATAGTAAACAACTTGGGGTCATCAGAACTTTCACAAAATCGATGTCAACAATGTCACACAGTTTTTTTTTAATTCACAATCTGACTCCCCAGAACCTGCTGACTGACCACTATTCTCACTCCAAGCAACTGATCGACGTCCCTGTCACCGCCTCAATCATCACCAGCACTTCCTGACAATATCAACAGCATCAGTTACGATCGCATTGACCTTCAATAAAAGTTTAAACTCAAGTTCTTTGTTCTACTTGTTTCCATACGTTCATTTTTTTTTTTTTTTTTTTACACAGTGATCACCACTTATCAAGGCCCGGAAGCCACTCAGGGATAAGGGTTATTGCAAGTACATTACGTTAGTGAGGAGATTTTATGAAGTGTTTAATTAGGGGGGCGGTTCATTAGGAATTTGTTAACATTAGACTTGAAGACATCCAAGTTGTAGTCCGGAGGGAAGCAGGCAGACGGAACACAGTTCCACAGGCGTGAAGTTCTAAGAAAGAAGCTTTGCTCATGAAATCCGCGTTTTGATTTAGGCACAGATATAGAGTGGGGAAAATTTTTCACAGTGGATTCAGCTAGACGGGTGTTTTTCGTGAAAGATTGGCGAGGGGGGACCAGGGATTGGAGTTCAGACGAGCACCTGCCATGAAAATAACGATAAAACAAGGATAGGCTCGCAACGTCTCTTCTGTGGGAGAGGGGTTGCAGGGTAGAGAAAAGGGCATCCCCCACTAAACCACGAAGTCTATTTTGTACTCTGTCAAGGCATGATAGGCTGTTTTTGGCAGCTCCTGCCCAGATATGGCAACAGTATTCCATCCTTGGCCGTACTTGGCTTTTATATAGATAGAGAATTGCATCAGTAGTGAGATATCTTCTGGAGCGGTAGAAGGAACCCACCATCTTTCCAGCGACCTTGGCAACAGACTTGATGTACGTGTTCCATTTCAGATCAGGAGTAAAGGTCAAACCCAGAAGCTTGTCAAAACACGGGGCCTCACCCAGACGAGAGCCATCCATCACAATTGATGCCAGTTGGGGATCATAGCGTTGATGATGTAAGGATAGGAGTTTGGTTTTGGATGCATGAAAGGTAACTAGCCACATCTTCCCCCAGTGAACCACGCGCTCGAGATCAGAGGAGAGAGAATCCGAGAGAACTTCGTCATTTACAGCCTTTGATGTGTTGCCGTAGATGGTCGTTACATCAGCATAGATGTCAACGAATGATTTAAGTATGTGTTTAGGGAGGTCATTGATGTAGATCAGGAAGAGAGTTGGGCCCAGTATTGACCCCTGAGGGACTCCAGCATTTATATTGCAGGCCTCCGATTTTTGTCCATCTACCACTACTCTTATGAGCCTATCTGAGAGAAATGATTTAATGATTGAGAAAACATTTCCAGTTATACCGTAGCTGGAAATCTTGTGAAGTAGACCCTTATGCCATACTTTGTCAAAGGCCTTTGATATGTCAAGAGCAATTGCCCTAGAAAGGAAGCCTTTGTCAAGAGATTCACTAATCCTGTGGGATATAACCGTCAGCACATCTGCGGTAGATCTTGCAGAGCGGAAACCATATTGTGTGTCACTAACAAGGTTATTCCTGCTGAGGTGGTTGACTATTTCTCTATTTAATATTGATTCCAGCAACTTACTCATAACACAATAAAGAATTTCTTACTGATGTGATTTAAAAGATTTAAACTACCGTGGAATTTCCACGGGTACAGCTAGTTATTATTATAATTATAAAACTAATATAACCTTTCTCAATTCCACACCGCCATCTTTCATATGTAATATATTACTGCCTGGAATTCTCTGAACAGTCAGCGTGAATAGAGGTTATGCTATATAATTGTAGCCATTTTGTTAAAACTGCAAAACTACTTTTCCAAGTAATATGGTTAACGTAGTATCATTATTGAAGCCTGTGACATATTTCCATTTTATGGACACTCGGCGCTAACGGACACCTCATGCTATTATCCCATCTTTAGAAAGAACAGACACTACCCTTGTATTTTAGCCAGAATACAAGAAGGTATATTTTAATTTCACGTGCGCCTAAAAAGCGACATCATATATTTTATTTAATCTTTTTCTACATTGCATCTTCGGTGATCGGGAAGTCCTATTTATTTAAAAGAAGGATAGATTATAGCATACTAAGAACATTAAATTAGCGTTTAGTGTTCGTCGTATGTGATCACCTTTTATCATTTTCTGTCCGCTCATTTGTTGCGGCTGAGTTTATTTGGCCTTCTCGATTGGAAGTTATTTTTTTAATTGACGTAGACACGAGGGTACTTTAGCTAAAAGTCAAATATGAACATGGAAAATTAAAGAGGAATAAAAAGTCAATCAAATGATTCGTAGATTGTTTAAACAGTTACATTAAATTTGGCTTAAAATTGCGGTTTTTGAAAAATTAAAGAGAACTTTTTGAGGGTGCCACTCTATATATATTTCAAAATTTTAAAAATATCTTAAAATATTTATATAATTGTATAAACACATATATTAAATAAATGAATTACAAAAATTATAAAATTCACCATGAATATTTCAATAATATATTACAATATTTATATAATTGTATTTAAACACATATTTAATAAATGAATAAAAAAATTAAATCACCATGAAAATTTCAAAAATACATTACAATATTTATATAATTGTATTAAATAATATACTAAATAAATGAATAAAACATTTTAAAAAATCACCATGAAAATTTCAAAAATATATTACAATATTTATATAATTGTATTAAATAATATACAAATAAATAAATAAAAATGTCTAAAATTCACCATGAAAATTTCAAAAATATATTTACAATATTTATATAATTGTACTAAAACATATATTAAATAAATGAACCAAAATTTTTTTTAAAATCACGATGAAAATTTCAAAAATATATTACAATATTTATATAATTGTATTACAACATATATTTAATATCTGAATAAAAACATTAAAAATAACTATGAAAATTTTAAAATAAATTACGATAATTATATAATTGTATTACAACATATATCAAATAAATGATTAAAAAAAATTATAAAATTCACCATGGAAATTCCAAAAATAAATGATAATATTTATATAATTGTATGAAAACATGGATTTAATAAATTAATACATTTATAAATAGTTTACACATTTACTTTCTTATTGGGAATACTTGCGATTTGATCATAAACACAATAATAACATATTGTTGAAGTATCTTTTGTGATCATGTAGCAAGTGTACATTATATTAGATTCTAATTTACTAAATTTACTATGTGTTGGATCATCGATGACCTGTTACATTTTAGTTATATCTCATTTGTCGTATTTTAGAAACGGCGAATTCTTAAATTACAATAAATTACATTAAATATATCTGTTGTATAAATATCTGTTGTATCTAACGTTAAAATTGTGATAGATGTAATTTAAATAAAAAAAAATGGCATATGAACCATGCGACTCCCGCGTATATGGCATAATTTAGAGACCGACTTTCACATCTCTACGCATAAAATGACTGTACTTCGACAATATCACGTCTAATCTTATATTTCAAGTTGTCTATCCTGTCTTGTTTATCAGCATGGACATGGCGCTTTTCATATCTAAAATAACGCTAGGGTTAACTCGCACGAACCAGTTGGTCAGTTGACAAGTTAATTTCCTGAAATTATTTCTTTATCAAATTTTTCAGTAAATTGTCTTATCACACGGTTTGTGGCATGTTGCTTCATCCTGCTCAAACCATATGCTAAATTGTCAATCTTAGCTGAACTCAAAAAAATTATAGCTGCAAAGTTTTCTATTGAAAGCAATAGAGTTCATAAGTTAAAGTTTACCTATCATAAAAGTACTCACCATATTACTCGTTTGTACCTTTTTGAAAAAATATACTTATATTCATCTGTCATGTTTTTAGGTTTTTAATAGATTTTATTATTTTATCGACGAAACGAGAAAAGCGATCAGAAATTTCTGTGTTCGTTTCATTATGATTTTTCGTATTATAAAACAAAACAAAATAACTCAAACGTTTTCAGTCAATTCAACCCAACGTTCAGATTACCACTTTTCTTTTAGCAAATCACCCTCTTATCCTAGCAATTGTTGTGTGCCGTACTATCACTTTTCTCTGACACCCCCTTCACTACACAATCATATGTTTTGTGACCTGTATATTTAAATCACACAAAAATGCATATTAGAATATATATTAGCTTGTGAACTCCTTCGTTTGAATAAAAGAAAAGCTCAAATTTAATTGCCCTAATTAGCCGCCACATTAAATTTCATCAGAAAATCGCTTGTATCTTAACGGGTTTGTGTTTATAACGTGCATATTGCACTTGTCCCATTATTTTCTCTCTCTCTCTGTCTCTCTCTGTCTCTCTCTTTCTCTCTCTCTCTCTATATATATATATATTTATATATATATATATTTATGTATATATATATATTTATATTTATACATATATATATATATATATATATATATATATATATATATATATATATATATTTAAATAAGGGGGTAGACACAACAATGTGTATTTTTTAACATTATTTTATTATTCCGTGTCTTGGTTTTTGATTGAGAATTATGTTTAGATCATTGTAATAATTTTTTTAAATCATTGAAATCGTTTTTAACGCGTTTCAGACGTTCAGTGAAGCGTCCTCGCCATATATATATATATATATATTCGATTGCGTATTCCTTTCAAAACGGTTACACTAGTATAGCAACTTGGTTTTTTATGCCAAATTAATAGCTAGATATGGTTTATTTTATGCTTATTTAGCATTAAATCAACCACTATAAATCCACATTTATAAATAACTGTACATTTAACGGATACTATAATACATAGTTCGTAGCATATTTTCATAACAAAAGGCCTCACAAAAGTTTAGTCGGGTCTACGCAGTAGTTTATGAACAAAAGTGGAACAAATACTGATCTTATTAATAAGATACCATAACACTTAGTTTGCTGTAATTTATCTTACCAAATGCTGATAAAACTTTTAACCTTATCGGTCGAGTATTGTTCGGAGGAGTCTGTTGATGAAAGGGGCCCCTCGCGTTTTGCCGGCTATTTAGTTTTAAAGCAATGTATAAGTTTTGTACCGTCATTTTAAAAGAAAAAAAAAACACATTCCAACGTTCTGTCTCTATAATAAGCTACTAGCGAACCACTAAAAACACACTTTTGATTTAATTTGTGGAGCTGCATACTTAAACTTAGTCAACATATCAGTGAGCCCCGTTTTGATTGTTAATTATTGTATAATGCAATGTAAAAATTGTCTCCGTCGTTAATGAAAGAGGAGAGAAAGAAAGGTAGACGAAGAGGGAAATAGAGCGAGAAGGAAGCAAAGTAATAAAAGTGACAGTAACCGCATCAATAATATGAAAATGAACGAGAAAACAACATTCAAATGTTAAAAATATTCGGTTAAACTTGTAGCCCACATGTGACGAAATCCGAAATAATAACTAGTAAAAAATGTATAGAACGTCGCTCACATTCAAAAGTCTTTATGTACACTGGAATCGCCACAATAATCGCATTATCAGATCAATCGTTTATTATAATAAGTGCCAAAGTGTTGTATATTCCGGCGACTTTTCAAACGCCATTCGGCATTCATCAGCGGGATCATGTGAAGGTTGCCAACATCCAAATGAAATTGTTTCTGTTAAAAGAGATAGATACGAACTTAGCATACCCAGGTTTTAAGTCCACGTAGTTAACCACAATGATATCGTCAGGTCCCTATGAGAATGGCCAATAGTTTATGTCTCTGTGCAGGAGCATTAAATAGTTATTTCTTCAACTGGCACACATGACATTCACCATTTCCACTCCGAAAAAAAACAAAAAACGATGGAGCCGACTAGCAACATACTCATCAATATATCGCAGAACAGTCCCCCTTTCTCTTTATTTATTTAAAATACCTTATTTTGCCTGCTGTAATTCCGTTTGTTTTACACGCACTTTTCCCCGCCTCCAGCTCCCGCACGACGCACCTTCCTTCCTGCTTTCCTATAAACCGAGCACACACGTACATACGTCATTTATGGAGGTGACATGCGCAGAGCCAATCCATCTGCACACGTTAAGCGCGCCACGCGGTCGTAAGTCTGAGCACGCTCGCGTAGACAGGGCCCATAAATATCGAGATGTGCCGTACACACGCTCACCCATCACGGGAGCCGGAGGTGGGCTTCCTGGCCGGTGTGCGAGGAAGCGTGATGAAGGGGACTGCGGAGACAATTCGTCTCTCTCACACGCTTGTTCACGTGCGAGCACACAGTAAACAAAACCACCATTTCCCGAGGAGACACGAAATACCAGAACTTAGATGAGATGTTAACGTCGATCTTACAGAAACCTATTTTACTGTTAGATTTGGGGTGTGCGTGATTGTTTGAATGGATAAGATCGCGCGATATGAAATCGGCGATGTCAAGTTCGAATCTAAATGGATCTATCATGGCTGAATAATGCACGATTGAATAATGGACGCATGGAGGAAACCCTTAACATGGAGACTTAAAGGCACATGCAGCGTCGTATGGGCATAAACAGTTTGAGGGCAAGCAGACCTGACTGGCTTCAGAACACACACACATTACCTGGTAACAAAATATGTCACCCATTTTTGTACTGACCAGACCCAAAATCGATTTACTTTGCTTATCTAACGTGAACGGGTATGTCACAGTGATTATGCTATATATTAGCCGGAATACTGTTGGGAAAATATAAGCACCTGAAATTTCCAGCGCTGTTAATAACAGAACAATATGTATTTAGCTTATTAGATAAGATCAAATCACATATATTGGCACAGAAAATACCCTAGCGCAATAAGTAAAACGAAAAAAGAATATAAGGATACTCTATTTAGATTCTTGTGAATCCGAATGCTTATCTAAGGTCATTTTAAAACTGAACATGGTAGCCATCGTCACGAGCGTCTTTTGCGACTGGTCAACGCAACCGAATCACGACGGAGGAGTGTTGATTTCCTTTCCATTGAGCCGAAAGCGACCACCTTGCATCTTTCGGGAGCGCTTCCTATAGAATAGCCTGAGCAATCGGAAGAAAAAGAAAAAAGTAATCGCAAGATAGATTTAGGTTCCTGTTGAACAAGGATCAAGTCTCGCACCCTTCGTGACAATATAAACTTTCGCAGACGCTATTTGTACGTAAACGTGGATAGACCTCGCAGCATCATGATAACCAAGTGCAAAACAGAGTAATCATAACACTACACATACACGCATATATATATATATATATATATATATATATATATATATATATATATATATATATTGTTTTAACAAAATCAAGACATCAAAGGATGGATTGATAGCAGTAAATAGTGTATTTCATCGTTCGTTACAATTGTGTCAAAACGATCCGGACAAATTCAAATCCTATATCGGTCGAAAATTTTCACAAGAACAGCCTATCATCAGACGTTTTGAAAAAAAAAAAAAAACACTTTTACAATGAAAACATATGGAGTCCATTTCCCTTTTAAGGAAAACTATGAGAAAATATTTTACCTACATCTCTTCCTTCCTAGTTTTTTTTTTTAAAGATGTTTATATTTATCTATTTTTGTATCTCTATTTAAAAAAATAAAATTCAATCGAATATTATTTAACGTTCCACCAACTACGTATGCTCCCTTAATATATTTTACTAGTATCATTCACTAATTTATTAAATTAAATGTCGGTATTTCTTTATTTTATTTTATTTTATTTATGTTTTCTATTCTTACATAATCAACTATATTCCAGGCATTTTGTTTGGATTCTATGTTATGCATATATATATATATATATATATATATATATATATATATATATATATATATATATAAACATACACGCACACACACACACATATATATATTTAGATACAGATATACACAAATACACAAGCACACACACACACACCTATATATATACTAAGATTTTCGTCTAAATTTTTGCAAGAAATTTTAAATACTAATAATAAATAAAACCTTTAAAAATTTAAAAAAAAATAAATAAATACATTAATCTTAACGCTTAGTTCGGTTTAAGGATGATTTTTTATTAATACCGTTTTTTTTTCTATTATTTGGATTCATTGGACTTCTGTTTTCATCTCACGTCAATCTCGTTGAACTCGGGGGTGTTTTTCGCGAGAGTCTATACGGAATTTCGAACGCAAGGTTCGGTGGCACAGTTGTTAGAGTACTTAGAAAATCAATTGTAAAAAAGTGACATTCTCCTGAATTTTAAAGTTCAATTCTCATACAATTATGAATTACCTAGGAGCCCTATCCACTCATGGCTGACGGAACAAGAGCATGCTATCTCGTGAAGTAAATAAAGAGTAACGTTTGAAATTCCGTCCAAATTACCGAGTTTGACAGAAACATTTCCGAGTTCGACAAGATACCTCAGAAAAAAAGTCGGGGGGTACATCGACCGAAACGTTGTGAAAATCACACTCAAGGTGAGAACAATAGGCCGATGAAACTAAATAATAGGAATAACCAATCCTCATGCCAAAAATTCAAAACCGTCGTTTTTTTCTCTCTCATTGTTAAGTAAACATTTGACTTTCTACAGATAGGGTAACAACATGATTGCAAATGCGTAGTCACATAATTTCTGTATGAACGAACTCCTTTGGATTCATTATGTACACACACACATCCACACACATATACATACATATATATATATATATATACACACACACACACACACACACACACACACATATATATATATATATATATATATATATATATATATATATATATATATATATATATATCCTAGGATTTATCGAGCTTTTACATCTGGTTGAAATTACTTGATAAATGTTAATTGTTTAATATTCATAATATACTTTAGTTTTACCATCTTGGATCATTTTGGTAAATTTAATTGTAATTTTTATTTCATTTTTTATTTTATATATAATATATATATATAATATATAATATATATACATATATATATGTATATATGTGTGTCTGTTTGTGTGTAACGTGCATTTGTGTATGTGTGTGGTTATGAACACTCATGTAGAAATTCTTCATATGCATGATATTTTAAAGGCTGGCGATAATTTTTTAAAACCATTTGCTAATCAGCTAATTTCTAGTAGGATGAATGCCACCATGTGGAATTGGAAAAAAAGACAGAATCTTAATATGTTTTTAATAATTTATTTTTTCGAAGAGGCTGCACATGAATTGATTAGTACATTAAGACAAAGAATATTGTAACACAATGTTAGCAATATCTCGCTTTTCATAACATTTAATATTTCGCATTATCTATCGTTTGTAGCAGCTGCATATTCATCAAAAAGAAAGCGAAAGATCGCGTGAAATATAAAAGTTAACATTATTCGTCACATTACATTTTAAATCAGGGTATTTTTTGTTTGTCGAATCGGAAAACATCATTCATTTCAGCAGAGAAAAAAACTATACATAGACGCACATACGCACACATACACACACACACACACACACACACACATATATATATATATATATATATATATATATATACATATATATAAGCAAAGCCGAGTTATGTGGTCTATCAACGTTTCGTCTTTATTTCGAGACTTCCTCTGGAGAAATGAAGATAAGAAAAAAAATAACGTAAAATATTTGAAAAAAAATTCTTGTGAAGGGTGTGACGCTGTTCTATTTCATCAACCGAAAAAGCCGTTGAAAAAAGGGGTCCGTTGTTAAAGAGAAGTAGATTTTTAATAACGTCATCTACCCGTTAATGTATTTTTAAAAATATGACACATTTAATATTTTTTTTTATTGAAGGGAATACGTCTGTTAAAATTCAAATATAGCTGTGTATCTGAAATGAAATGACTGTGTTTTTGTTATGTAATTAATTACTGATTGATATTATATGTATTATGAGAGGAGATGTTTGGATGGTGTGAGAGGGTTAACCTGTGTCTGCAATTATTTTTTTTTTTTAATAAAAGTTTACACATTAATAGTGCTACATTATAGAAACCTCCACGTAATTTAATTGTGCTTGAATTTGCGATAAGCGTTGATTCAAGAAGTCTCCAGCGATTTCATTTTAAATAAATTTAACTATTTTTGCTTGTTTGAAGTCAAAGGTATGATTATGCTTGACCACACACACACGCGCGCGCACACACCCACACACACGTACATATATATATATATATATATATATATATATATATATATATATATATACATACATATATATATTTATTTATTTATTTAGAATTCAATAAAGCTTCCCCAACATTCTAAAATTCCTCTTCATTTTTTTCATCCCTAATGAACCTTACGCTAGACGCCGTATCTCCCCCATGCTACCTAGCACCTTCTCTACTCTTCTGACGAGAAGCAATAGGCTTCGAAATGCCTTTGCATAAAGAGTCCCTTCTATCCCCCCAAATGTTGCCTGTATTCCATTATTCAATAAATGGTACATTCTACATCTACCTATATATAGTTTCGTGTCTTCATTTCATACTCTTGTTGTCCTACTGTATAAGCTCCAATAATTACTGTTGAGCTTGGCATTATCCGGATAAGTCCCCTTTTGTGGAATTGATCTTTCTCTTTTCCTTTTACATTAAGCTATATATATATATATATATATATATATATATATATATATATATATATATATATATATATAAGAATAATATGGAAAATTAATACAAAAAAATTGAAAGCGTTCATGATTTCCGTTCCCTACCTCTACCCCCACCTTTCTCTCTCTCCCTTGCTCTCTCTCTCTCTCTCTCTCTCTCTCTCCCAATCCTCTTAAATGAGAATAAATCTCTGCGGGAATAATTGAATGTTTGTTTCAGTTAAAGCAGTGATGTAAAGTGTGCCTGCATTTCTATTAAGAGATAAGTAAATATTACTAATAAATACAGTATTTACACTTCTCTGTAATGCAAAAGCTCGATGGAGTGAATGTTAGGCAATAAGTTGTAAGTCCCAGGTCCGATCTATGGGGTTTATGAATCAGTTTTATAGCCAGGCTCATTAATCTTGAAAAAAGACACAAGCGCGTATCTTTGGATAGAAATATTTAATTAAATGCGTGTTTTTGTGTGAGTATTAATGATGGAAGTAATTTGCATAGTTTAAGCCCTAAATAGCAAAACCAATATCTCCACCTTACATAAAAACAATCGACATCACCTTTTTTGCGATTAAATTCTCTTATAAACAAAAGAAGTATCTTCTATACACGCATAATAATTTGAAAAGTAAATCGATTTTTTTTTAAATCATCGTTGATTGAGAATCAGTTTTTGATTTGATCAGCCGGTTTCTTTTTCTTCTCTTGTGGTTTAAAATGATTCCGATGAGGACGCCAAAGAAAGGCAAAAAAAAATAAAAAAAGATTTTAGCTTTCAAATACTTCGCGAAAACTTAATGCATATTTGACACGCAAGTTTTTCTTGTTTCTGTTAAGAAAACCTCGTTGCATTCAAAGGCTTATTATAGATCTGTATATTGGCAGATTCGGTCTGGTATCTAAAAGAGAGTCGTTGTCCGTCGGTCTTTCATTCTGTAAGATGCTGTTTGAAGTTTAAAAAAAATCACTTCTATTTTCTCAATCGTAGATTTGATTGAAAATGTATTTTCCGTATAGGAGCGTCCAAAGTTACCGGGTATATTTTATGCCAGTGTTTCCCTGTATCAGTCCCACATCAGGTTGCAGATTCATTTGTACTTGTTCGTCACACACAGTCATCGCCATAAAAATATGTTAATCTATCCACCCATATATATATATATATATATATATATATATATATATATATATATATATATATATATATATATGTATATATATATATAACTACTTCATTTACTCACACAAATTTAATATACGAAAGTATAGATTTATGCGTAAACTTTAAGTATTTACTTCAAAAGTGCTCAATACGTAGGTAGAGCTAGTTAGTAATTTATAATCGCCATATATATTTTATAAATTACTATATATATATATATATATATATATATATATATATATATATATAACTTTTATTGGATTTTCACCGCTAAACAAAGCACAGTGCATCTTTCAAGTAGGGGGCTACTATCGGGGACATAGATTGCAGGCATATTATGAAGGGGGTTGAGCAGGAAGATGCATATTCACATTACACTTGAACTTCCGCATGTCAGTACATTTGGGAGAGCAGAATCCCGGAAGAGAGTTAAAAATGTAGCAGGTCTGGAGAAGAAACTTTTGGAGTAGAAGGCTTTCTTACACCTAGGGATACCCACTGTGTATGGGTGAGGTTTAGCTGCTTGTCTGTTTTCTCGGAGGTATTTACGTCGATGAGGGACAAGTGCTTATAGTTCGTCAGAGCATTGACTATTAGAATACTTGTAGACCAGGCAGAGGGATGCAGCATTTCGTCGATGGGGCAGAGGCTGACGCTTAGATGACAGTTCATGACCTATCAGGTTGGCGACTCTCTGTTTAACCCTGTCCACGAGTGAGAGATCAGTAGCAGATGCACTAGCCCAAATGTGACAACAGTACTCCATACATGGGTGAATGGTGGATTTATAGAGATACAGTATACTTTCAGGCGTAAGCAGCTTTCTAGCACGGTAGAGAGAGCCCACCTTCTTCGCAACAGCCTTGGCTATGTCCTCAATGTATCTGTTCCAATTCAGGTTCCCTGTGAACTTTAGGCCAACGAGTACTTTCAGATAATGTGTTTTTAGCCATTGCTATTCGTGGTATAGAAGGTTTCTTGTAATTATTGAAGGAAACAAGCTTAGTCTTGGCAGCATTGAATGTGCCCATCCATTATCCCCATTCCAATACGGATTGGAGGTCTTCCTCTACTGTTTCTGCTATTAACTTATATATGGGTCTATTAGTTTTCCCTTAGTGCCTTTTAAAGGGCGTAGTGTCATAAGCAAATATACCCATCTGAGAGATAATTTTATCAGGGGGGTAATTTATGAATATTAGAAATAGTAAAGATTCCAGGCTAGGCCATTGAGCTTTCCCGCAGTTATATGATATTGTTTATATGTACGATCATCTAGGACAACCTGGATTCTTCTCTTATTTAAGAAGGATTTAATTACGTTAGGGGTGATTTTCAGATCACATAGTGTGGCGTCTGTCCGCAAAGAAAAGTAAGGAAAGTTTGAAGCACACCGACTGGTAAGCATGTTAGCCTTCTATAATAATGGGGAATATACTAGTAGAGTCCCGACGTTGCCCTGGATTGCATGATGATCAACGAATATTTCACACTCTTATAGTTTTATTATAATCGAAATCCGTCAAATCGCCCGGAAGGAAGTTTCAACATACTTCTAGGCAGTAACTTAGTCAAGAATATATGTTATTCTACATTGCGCTATAGAGAATCTGCTGTTTCCTTTTTAAATTATTTTATATAAACTTCTTTCCAGTATGCGAAAAAAACACATTAACAAATGTGCGTGCGCAGTTTTAACCTACACACCATATTCTGCAAAAAAAAAAATTAAAAAAAAAAAAATAACATGTAAATAAAAAAAAAATACGTCCGGCATTTCAACCTACAGACGATGTCATGCAAAAAAAAAAAAAAAGAAAATGAAATAATAAAAATAAAATAAAAAATAAACACGCTCTTAACATACTCTCAGTAGAATTTTCACAACCCATTTCTGTTTTTTGTAATTTATTACTAAATATCATAAATTGTTGTTTCAGTTAATGCATCAACTAGAAAATCTGAGCTTTGCCTTAATTATAATTTGCTAATTTCTTACTGTCTTAGAGCAGCATTATTTGAATCTCCGCGAAATAAGGAAAATTGTTTTTAACATACAGATTTACATTTCTTTATTTCGCCTTATATATATATATATATATATATATATATATATATATATATATATATATATATATCAGTGGCGTATCTAGGGTATGGCAGGCATGGCCCGTGCCATGGGCGCCACTCTGACATGGGCGCTTAAAGCAAGAATAACCATATAATTACTTTATTAAAACATTCATTTCATGGTTTATCTTTCGTTAAAATTGTGCCTGTATTATAATATTATGTAGGTTAGGTATATCTAAGGTATAAATTATTAAGAAGGGGCGCACATTCAAACTATGCCATGGGCGCCATTTTACATAGGTACGCCACTGAATGTGTGTGCGTATATATATACACATACATATATATATATATATATATATATATATTAATAGACAGATAGATAGATATGCATACACATATATATTTATATACGTACACAGACACAAACACAGACACACACACACATATATATATATATATATATATATATATATATATATATATATATATATATATGTTTTGATGATCAGCGTATAAAATGAGATTTACTACTGATGAGGATATTAAGATTCAGTCACATAGTTGTCCTTCACATCGCAGGGCAGCGTCCTATATCAAAGGCAACGGCAATTAATACAATAATTACGGTCGCCATTACAAAAAATCAGGAAAAAGATGTCCGGAGGAAGGTATATAAAACATTAAAAATGCAATCAACCGCTGGAAGTCGATTTGTTTCTTCTGCGCAATAGTTCATTTACATGATTACAAAAAGTAGCTCAACTTTGGTTTCAGAAATGGGCTGTATAAATAGAATATTTTAAAATTGATACTACATACACTAATGTTTTATGCTTACGCAATAATCAGAATAGGAGGGGATATATATATATATATTTATATATATGCACGTTTCATTAAATACATAGATAAATCTTGCTTGTTTTTCTTGTAATCCTCCTTTTCTCTTTGTCGGAACATTTTCCGAACGTTTTTTTCCGAATAAAAACAGAAATTTCACATAATCGCGAACGTTTTCGACTTCCATTGGGCATCCTCGGGCGAGTAGTAAACAATAAAAAAAATGAAATTGAAAAATGAAAGTGGCGAGATGAAATGAAAAGTTATATATATATATATATATATATATATATATATATATATAATTTGTTTTCGTTTTTGCGATATGTTTTGAATGAATTCAATTATTCACTAAAGTGCATTTTTACCTAAATGCGAGTTGGGAATAGTTATCCCTTTAATCAATTTGGTACCCCCATATGTGAAGTGGCATATATATTGTTTTTTTTTTAATATAATTATCCATTGACACGTGGTTCGTCGTCTACGACTCATCAGAGTGGCTGAATATATATATATATATATATATATATATATATATATATATATGAATATATACATATATATATATGTGTGTGTGTGTGTGTGTGTCCGTTACTGTTTCATATTTAAGTTCTAATAATATTTTTATTGTTTAAATCATGGAGGCCCTTGAAGAAGTAGATATCAATATCAGCAAGCCTTTTAGTGTGGTTTTTGTACGGCAAGTTGGCTACAAGATGAAAAAGCTATAAAATCTCATCGTTATCTATTACTACAGTATTTAAAATTTTCTCTTTAAATGCGACCTCTTATTATTATTAGAGCCTTCGTCTTTCCTATCCACGCAAACCTTGTGAATTGGATATTCATAAAAAAAGCAGATTGCTTGGGCGTATCTACAGAAAAAATAATTCTTGTGTTTTTTTTTATCATGTTCTCTTGTTTGCGTTTTAATTCCGTTTGTTTCTTCTTTAGCAGAAAAGATAAATTTCATGTTCTTAGTTTTTTGTTGATGCTGGCCTTTCTCGTGTCAATCTGATTTAATGTTAATTGTATCCATCACGCAAACTCTTAAGATCAAGATAAGTCAATTGATGTTTTTTGTGTTCCTACTTACAGACACACACACACACACACACACACACACACACACACACACACATATGTATATATAGGTATATATATATATATATATATATATATGCCTCTGTGTGTGTATAATGAGTTACATATAGTGGTAAAATCAACTAAAAACCCATATATTTTAAAGTGCGCTATACAAATAAAGCAGCATTGAATTAATATTTAATAAGCGTTAAACAGTTTGCAGAAATTAGCACGTATTTCGGTGCTAGCAAACGTCTAGTGCTTGTATTCACAACAGCTAGACCTGTACTTATAAAGAAACAGATGTTAATTTTCATACCATTTTATAACGTTTATATATATATATATATATATATATATATATATATATATATATATATATATATATACATGCACACACACACACACACACACATATATATATATATATATATATATATATATATATGTATGTGTATATATATATATATATATATATATATAGTGTGCTTATAATAAAAACATTATTGGTTAGATATGTGGAACATTGTTCACTGGAATCCTGGAATCCTAATTCAAGGAAACACTACATCAGATGTAAAAGGAGCGATATTGAAAATAGAGTCAAGATTACATTCGTTTTTATGAAATATTTAGGTGTGGTTTACTCTTTGAAAAACAGTGGGGTTTATGCTAAGAGACTAAAGCAGTAGGGTTTTTGAGAGAGGTGTGCTGAAGGAAGGAAGTGGAGGTAAGGGCGCTGAAGAAAGCAGGGGGAACTACGACCTTATGTGGTCAAGCTGAAGCAGCCAGAATTTAATGAATATGCCTGGGACTGGTGTAGAAATCGACAAAAATGAAGTTCGATGTTTCCAAATCACACTTATTTCCTACCTAACGCCATACTTGGATTTAAAACGCTTTATCACACCGCTAGCATAAACGTTTATTCTATAAATTCAACTATACTTATGTTAAGAAACAGAGGTGCGATCGGACTGAATGCCGTTTTTAGAACACGATTCCTCCAATATATTTAGCGATTTTATGTGTAACATCAATTCAAGTGATTATGTTATAATAATATTTTTTTAAATCAACACTTGACTTGATAGTACAAGGGAAATGACTGTTTCTGTTTAGAGCTTACTTATACCATAATAACTGACTTTGGCATGTAAAGCTATTTGTCAAACAATTATTTACAGATAATTTCATACAATGCCACATTAGATTCTCTACAGAATTTATAGTGGTATGAGCCACTTAGCGTGGATATGTGAAGATTCTACCCATTCTATGCCCAGAAAATCAATCGATTTGATTAAAACCAATGGCCGCTTAAAGTATTTGGATGACTATAAAAGTCTAGAAGCGTGGAATCTTTGTGTATTTCTAGTCAACCGCGTATAATATCAGATCTCTTCGCTAGTATACAGTATATTCAATATGTAATACAAACATAATTGATATATAAACATAATGTATATACATACATGCATATATATATATATATATATGTATGCAAATTCACATATACACACATTTCTCCTCAGTGTGTGTGTATATATATATATATATATATATATATATATATATATATTCATATATATGTGTGTGTGTGTATATAAGTGTGCAGGAATATAATTGTCTTGGTTATATACACACACACACACACACACACACACACACATATATATATATATATATATATATATATATATAGAGAGAGAGAGAGAGAGAGAGAGAGAGATTTGTTATTGTTGTTTTTTCAAGCGATAAACACGGTTAATATTGGCTCCGCCTCGGAGCTCATTTTTTATTTTACTTAGAAAGTCGCCCTTTAATTTGTTTGGACGTATATAACAATTTTATTTATTTATTATTTTTAAAACAGTAAACTGCTTTAAAAATAATAAATAAAACAGTAAACTGCTTTAAAAATAATAAATAAATAAAATTGTTTTAAAAATTATATATATATATATATATATATATATATATATATATATATATATATATATATACATATTCAAGGCAATTCCCAAATGGATCTAAAATTTACTAGAAATCTGCTCTACTGAGGAACACTAAAATGCATTAAGCATCACAAAATTAAACCAAATATGCATCAAAATATTTCAAGTTAGCTCTTGCTACAATTAGGTTTTAATTTTTAAGTCTAAATTCACCAAGATGTATAAGTTCAGTCTAGGTTATGTTCCATTTTATGTCGCGAATGTAATAAAATCTTTATTGGTGAAACTCAACAATATCTCCTTCAACTGATTTTATGAACACAAGAAGGACATAAAGACCAATAAGAAAATGTCAACTTAATTTTCTCAAATATTAGTAATCACCTTGACTCGAAAATGCATTAAAAATTTAAGTATCATTTAAAAAAATCCGCCTTTATTTATCATTTCAACAATACAATAAAACCGTAAATGACCGCCATCATATCTCTGAAAACCTATCGAAGACTATCATTAATCAAACAAATTTAGTGCCGGAAAATTCGAAGTGGTACCTTTGTATATATATGGATTTGTTTGTGTTCCTACTTACACACACACACACACACACACACACACACACACCCCCACACACACACACACACGCGCACACACACGCATGCACACACACATATGTATATATATACGCGCGAGCGTGTGTGAGTGTGTGTGTGTGTGTGCGTGTGTGTATATAGTTTATGGTGAGAGTGTCAATTATTTTAGGAGACTGTATACAAATGAGTGAGCGATATATCTAAATGTATGCCAATTAGAAAATTACATTTTTTTATTGTACATATGCATAATATATCAATATTTGTAATATATATGTATAATATATATATATATATATATATATATATATATATATATGTTTATGTGTGTCTATTAGTGTGCGTATATGTGTATGTATGTATGTATGCATGCATATATGTATGTAATGTATATAACATATGTATATATATATGTGTATATATATATGTGTATATATATATATATATTACAAATATCGATATATTCTATATATGTTCATTCAAAAATGTAATTTTTTAATTCTTATTTACATAGAAAACACAGACACATATGTAATCTTCCACGACTTAATAACGTGGCTTTGTGTCACAAGAGTATTCACGCCGAGCATCGAAATCTTAATTGCAGGTCACATATAAATGCGTTCAGAAATAAAAGTGCGTTATTCACTGCGCCAACAAACAAAATTCCGTAGAGTAGACATTATTTAACATTATATTTACTATTTTTAGTTGCGTGCGAGCGACTCTATACGTCCCTCCGTCAGTAGGTTGGTCGATCGGTCGGTCGCTCGGTCAGTCTGTCTGTCGGTCGGTCGGTCGGTTGGTCCGTCGGTCTTTCCGTAACACTACTTTTGTGCTTGGCCTTTTTGGTTAAAATCAAAGGTATGTTGTTAATAGATGCTGTTTTTAGCTTTTTTAGCTTTTCTTGGCCTTTTGGCCAAGATCAAAATCTAGTATCTGTTCAGGCAGATACTGCAATGCAAAGGCCATATGTGGGGCAACCCCACATATAAAACCTTGGTCAATGTAGGGGCAACCCTTTATAACAATTGTCACTATCCAGCTACCCTACTCTCCGGGGAGCTGGTCCCCATTTCCCCTTCACTTCTCACGTTAAAAATCGACCTTGTGCCTAATTTACTCGGTGGGGGAGCAAATAAATACATACCCTTCATACGAATTGTCACTATCCATATCTATTCTCCGGGGAGCTGGCCCTCATTCCCCTTCACTCCTTACATTAAAAATCGGCATTGTGCCTAATTTGCTCGGTGGCGGAGTAAATAAATACCAACCACACATATAAGACTTTGGTCAATGTAGGGGCAACCCTTCATACCAATTTTAACTATCCAGCTCCCCTACTCCCCGGGGAGTTGGCCCCCATTTCACCTTCACTCCTCACTTTAAAAATCGGCCTTGTGCCTAATTTGCTGGGTGTGGGACAAATAAATACCCTTTTCTTTGCCTTTTGGCCAATATCAAAGTGTAGTATCTGTTCCGGCAGATACTGCAAGCAAAGACCATATGTGGGGGAACCCCCATATATAAGACCTCGGTCAATGTAGGATAAACCCTTCATACCAATTGCCACTATCCAATTCCCCTACTCCCCGGGGAAATGAGGACCAACTCACCTTCACTACTTACATTAAAAAATCGGCCTTGGATCAAATAAATACCCTTTTCTTGGCCTTTTGGCCAAGATCAAAGTATAGTATTGAATTGGAAGGAAATTGTCCTTGAAGGGTCGGCGGCAGCGTGTGCTACATACGTCTTTCCGCTCATCCTTTACCGATTGTCTGTACTTCTTCTCCCTGCAGAACGACTCACCCGCTTGCAAGGGCGCCTCGATTCACTATTGTGGAACGATGGTAAGCATTATGTCTGCAGAGAGTGTCCAGAGTCGGAGCGAGGGAGGCCTGGGTCAGCCCAGTCTCTTGTGTCATAGAAATGCCGAGAGATTGGCTTTCCTGGGTCGTTCGCTTGGAGAAAACGCTCTTTGGGCCCCTGTGGTTGAGAACTCGTTTCCCAATCTCAAACCCAACCCCTCGGTAGAAGGTAGTCGTAGACCGAGGGGGGAGTCTAAGTTCTTCTCCGAATGCCGGACCGCTCTTAGAGCTTTGCCAGGGACCAGTGTCCTCAATCAGCCAAGAAAGAAACTTTATCGGGAGCTAGTGGAGGGGACCGCGAAGGATCCACTTTGTAGGCGGATGGGATTGTCGATGGAGGTTGTCCGCTCTCATTGGAGTTGGGCGCCGTGACGGGAGATTCGGAACAACTCAGAATTTTCTCTCACCTCACGACTGGTCCGAAACGCGCTGCCACTTCTCGACGAACTCTGCCGGTATAAAGAACATACGAGGCGCTTCTGTCCGCACTGTGACGAACGCGAGCCCGTAACGATCGGGCACGCGTTTTTTAGTTGCAGCCGGATCCAGCCTTATTGGAGTACGTCGGAGAGGTAGCGGCTCGCATCGATGCCGAATGTCCGCTCGATCTCGACGAAGGTTATTTTGTGTACAACATGGAGTCGCCGTTCCCCAGGGAGGAAAGAATGGTTTTCCTGGCGATCCTGGCAGTAGCGTGTATGGTGATTTGGATCACGCGCTTCAAGTTGGTCCGCGAAGGGACATCTGTTCCGGATCGAGATCTGATCGTTTACTTTAAACATTTGCTTTAAGTAAAGATCAGATGCGATTGGAGAAGGTTGCCTAGAGTGGAATTTGACAAGAGGTGGGTGCACAGCACTAGTCTGTGCATCCGTCGAGGAGCCAAGTTTCAATACGTGTTCCCTCCTTAAGCATGGCACGAGCGGTGCTGGTTCCTTCGGAACCCATCCCGCTTAGGTTCTAGCTAAGTCATTTTAAGAATACTTTTGACTGGTGGTACAAATGAGATTCTGTTTCTGATTTTATATTTTGGTACCAGAGAATCTCTGAGTCTGCCCATCCCCTTTGTGCCACATCCTTGTTTTTTTTCAACACCCCCGGCCACTCCCCTACTCAGAGATCACCTTCCAACCCCCTCCACCCGTTGTTTTGTTTTCTCTCACTTCCATTAAGGTATTTTCCCCAATTCCCATTAGGGATCGCCCTGCTTGTTTTCGGTTCCTCGGAAAACAGGGGGGGGTCTAGTCACCTTGATTAGTACAGGGGGGCCTCACTAACAACCCAGTAGGATTTATTTTTTGTTTTTGATATGAACACTTTTGATTAGTTTTCCCGACTCTTTCTCTTAATACAAAAACTTTTTCTTTTCTAATGAAATTGAATTTTATTTTTTCACACAGGCACCCCCCACACACAAAAATGCACACATAGACAACTGTTTATAAATTGTAAATATGTTTTTGATTTTTAAACGTTGGGGATTTATTAGTAAGATTAAGATCCATAGAGTGAATGAGGTATTTTGCTAAATGTTGCCAGTCAAGAGTAAGACTCCAAAGTCTAATTTATTACTTTTAATCACTTTAGTCACAAAGACCCTGAACCCTTCCACTCCCCAATTTCTTGTAGGGCCATGTGCCTAATTTTGTTGTTTAAAGATCTTTTGTTTTTTTTACTTAATTGTATTTTCAAAATTTTAAAAGCAATAAAATATTTAAACAAGATCAAAGTATTGTATCTGTTCTTACTACATGATGCTCTTATGTTTGTAATTGTGATATAAAGTGAGGGATCACTTTTCTGTATTAATGTTATGCAAAATTATCACTCATCAATTCATCCTTAAGTTCATTAAAGTCATTCTAAGTAATTTACTTTTTATTTATTTAAGTCATTTAAGGCAGAAGGGACATCTGTTCCGGATCGAGATCTGATCGTTTACTTTAAACATTTGCTTTAAGTAAAGATCAGATGCGATTGGAGAAGGTTGCCTAGAGTGGAATTTGACAAGAGGTGGGTGCACAGCACTAGTCTGTGCATCCGTCGAGGAGCCAAGTTTCAATACGTGTTCCCTCCTTAAGCATGGCACGAGCGGTGCTGGTTCCTTCGGAACCCATCCCGCTTAGGTTCTAGCTAAGTCATTTTAAGAATACTTTTGACTGGTGGTACAAATGAGATTCTGTTTCTGATTTTATATTTTGGTACCAGAGAATCTCTGAGTCTGCCCATCCCCTTTGTGCCACATCCTTGTTTTTTTCAACACCCCCGGCCACTCCCCTACTCAGAGATCACCTTCCAACCCCCTCCACCCGTTGTTTTGTTTTCT